>NC_133466.1:34677500-35277500 GCF_048565385.1 Saimiri boliviensis
GAAAATGGCAAAATGAACCTTCCTGGAAAATGGAAGAGTGAATCAATAAATATAAACATACTGAATACAAAACCAACCTGAATTTTACTCCATGATATAATTATGAAGGGGGTAAAACATATTTGGGGGGTCCATATTTCAGTCTTTAATAGCAAGACATTCAATGCTTTAAGGAAGAGGCGATTCTTGTTCATATCTGTAACTATGCTAATTCTATCTGTTGTACCACTGATAATTTTGGGTGAGAATAACAGCTGCTGTGATAAGGAAAGCTCTATCTTTCACATAACTTTAGTTTATGATTACTCTGACTTATAATATTTAATTATATCCTAAGCCACAGAAGATGTAGTTATGAGTCAAAATCTGTCTCTATACATTGACCTTCAATTTGACCTCTCTGATATACCAAATGTAGAATTTATCCTAAAAGTCATTGGTCTAGTGTTTCCAAGTTGAAAACAAGTAGCAAAAAATATTTTATTTTCATGTAAAACAAGACACATGTCCATAGCATTAGAAATTAATTGAGAACACAGATTTTGGAGTCAAATTGCCTTGATTAGAATCTAGACATTTTTTCCACATATTAGCTATGTGGTCTGTGGTTAGTTTTATTACTTATTTGTGTCTCAGTTCAATCCTCTGTAAAATAAAGTTAATAATAAAGTATGCACATGTTAAGATTATCATATTCAGAGTCTTTCGAACAGTACAGAGTATAAAACAATACAGACTGAGTGCTACATATATATGTGTGTGTGTGTATACATGTGTGTATACATATGTATATGTATACACACACAAATACATTAAATTATCTTGAATTTCTCCATCAAAATCTAGCTATATAAATGTATACACAGAAATACGTTACTGTCTTGAATTTTTCCATCAAACTCTGTAGCCCCAGTCTTTTCTAATTTGGAGTGTTTATAACAGAAATTGAAGCTTCTGGTATTGTTGAACAAATGTGGCTCCCTTTTTTCTTTTTTCTAATTGTGCTGTTGTTATTTCAATATTGGATGTTATTTTCTATTTTGGAAATGTTATTTATATTTTGAATATTGAACTAGGTAGCACTCAAAATCCTAATGCTTTGCTACTAAACCATGATTCTTTCACTCTAAATTAAAAATACACTGAGATCAAAAGACAGACACATTTTTCCAACACATTTTACATTATTTAGCAAAAAATACTTAAACCAAAAACTTTAAATAAGAATATAGATGTTTCTGTTTGGTGAGTTAACTATCTGTGGTAAACAATAGTTTTGTTCATCAAATGTTCCGGGTTCTTTTTCTCTCTTGGAATTGCACTTCCAGCCCCATTTTAACCAATAAGGTGAGAGTGGAAAGTGAGTGACACTTATTGGTTTAAACTATACACTGTTCTATCTCTGTTTACTTGAGTTGGGATAATATGGAGGATGTCCCAGTTCTTCTACAGTGAGAATGAAAGATGAGTACAAAATCGACATTCACAGTATTCAGATAATACAGACTCAGAAGGGTCTAACATTTTCCCTGCTTGTGAGCTAGCAAGTTAGTGTGTTACAATTTCGTGTTCATACACTAAAAGAGGAACATAAGATCCTTGGATCAAAGGAATAGACCACGTGTTACTCTCAGCAAAATCCACAGTCAGAGTACCTCCTCCATGGTTCCCACAGCAGGGTGAGGGTTAATTGTTTACCTGCGCCTGCAGGGAGCTGTAACACAGGGGAGGAAACCCAGAAAAGATTCTAAGATTATACTGGACTGGAGGCACATCTGCCTATCCTCTCCTCCAAAGCATAGGGTCTTATTCAGTAAGCAATTTTCTTTCAAGGAGACAGGGAGGGGTCTCTAGGTTTATTACCCGGAGTATGTTAAATTCCTTACATTTCCAAATCTCTCCAGAGGGATACACTATCTCTAGATTTCAAGGTATGTTTGTCTTTCAAATATGCTTTTGGTTTAGAAGGCATGAACGGTGCATGTATGGAGAAGTCCTTAGAATATTATATCTCAATACTACAGATATTTGGGGGTTGTCATATTTTATCTAAAATATTTCATACTTCTAATAATCTAGGAAAAATAATTGAGCACCTATATGTGACCACTCAACTAGCTACAGAAAAAAATCCCTCAAAGATTGCATATGGGATTTTACCACATACAAACACACATTAAAAAATAAAATGTGAGTCAAATATAAAACTAGCAGAGGTGTTCAAAGTAGTCTACATCTTACTATTCACTGGTAATTGATGAATTTGATGAAATGTGCTTGTTATAGTGAAAGAAAAATAAACAGCATAATAAAACTGTCTTTATAACATAGTTTTAACCTTTTAGAAATCTGAAGTAGAGAACAATTTTGGATATATATATATATATAGCTCCAATAAAAGGTTGTGTTCAAATAAACTTAGGATATCTTATGTAGAAATGTCCTATGTTTATCTCATGTAAGTTACCTTACATTTATTTGAACACAATCTTGTTTTCTCACAATACACTTAAGATCCTGTGAAAATATTGCTGCAGACAAGGCAAACTGAAAAACACTAGCAAGTACAATCATATGGAATAACCATTAAAATATACTTCTATGGGAATTTGGAAATTTGGAAACACAGAACATATTTCCAGAGAAGAAATCTTCAGGATCCAAGACAAGCCATACATAAGCAAATTAAGCTCTTCTTGCATAATAGAAACATCAATCACTTTAGCCATATGGGTTTATTCAGACCAGTAGCTATTTCTTCTCTTATCTCTCTTCTTCACCTCTAACCTACACACTATACTTAAAGCATAATGATTTCAAATTTGAAGATCTATCTATGCTGAAGTCCAGTTCAAAATACATCAGATGTAGAAGTTTTACATATGTCTCTAGGTTCACTATAGTTGATTTGCACTCAGCTTCAGCTTTCATGCCCACCCACTTCAAATACGTCTTTCTGAAGCAAAGTTCTGAAAGGTAAAATCTGCATTTCCCAGAATACACTGCAGTGAATGCTCTGCCAATCAATTTATTCCAGTTAAATGCATTTGCAATATTTGTAAGACAATTGTTTTTCTTACTCTGGGATCACCAGGACAAGATCTAGAGAAGCTTTCTCTCAAAACCACAAGAGGTCAATGATTGAACAATTAAATATGGAGGTTGGTCATTGCCACCATCACAGTACCCACAAAGTTATAGGCTGGGCATTAGGACATTGCTGTTGAAATCACGTATGTACTATGTCAAAGCAATGAAGAGATAGTCTCTGATAAATCCTGAATAACTTTCCCTGATTCTCTATATTAAAATAATGACTTCCTTCTCTTCTGCTTTCACAATTTACATAATTTGCACATATGCTGTTCATGTATGACTTCCACAACAAATTGTAAAACTTTTTGGACAATATAGGATACTTTAAAGTGATATATTACTGATGGATTTATGCTAATCAAGACAGTGCTGCCAATATCACTAAGCACATAGGCCAAAAGAGTAGATGTGAATGCCAAAGAAAATGAGGACGTTCTTACTAAAAGAACAGGTGATCAAATAAGCAACTGAAGATTATCATAGGATGGCATCCCGTAATTTTTATTTCTCCTTTGATTTTCCAAATGTGAAAATGTTGTTTACTGCAATTCTGCAAACATTAAATACAGTTGAAATGTCATTATCACTGAGAAATGGAACTGGTAGACAACAAAGAGTCTGGTTAAAGTTTAAAAAATTGATGACCACATAATCTAGTCAGTGTTGAAAGTAGAATTCAGTGACTATATTTAAGGTACTAGCAGTATTTAACATGCACCATATTGTATAATGTATTATAAATCCATGACAAAAATAGTCATGTACAGATCCTTCAAACTTCTACTTTCTTGATTCTAATGCATTGCTAATGTCAACTCTAATGACTTCTGGTCCAATTATAGACTTTACTACTAGAGCATTCAATCTGAATCTTACTTGGTTTAATAATAATAATTATTGTTATTCAGACAGTTTACCCTCAAGAAGAATTCTTCAGAAGTAGTTTCCCATGAAAATTAAAAGAGCAAAAACATTCATTGGTTTACTTCTTCCGCCCAAGATAAAGTTCATGGTCTCAGTGGGCTCAGCACAAGAATTCATAACATGATCTAAAATCTTGTTTTCATTAAGTAGGATGCTTATATAATCCTGCGTAATGTGTACTCAAAACGGCAGCCAAAGACGTCAAGGCTTGTTTCACTCTCTCTTAGAACTGTGGCATGATCTTGATCTCACATTTACATTCCATTTCCCAGATACATCTCATAATGTTGAGAAACATTTAAAAAGATGAAAATATTATCTCCCTAATCTACCTAATTGGTCAATAATCAATTATCATAAAATATAAAACTGATATGAAGATTTAAAACATTTTTATTCATAGTCATTTCTTCAAGATAAAGAATGGTGCTGAATTTGACAGTGGCTAACAGTACATGATTTGAAAACATTTTTTCTTAAGAAGTTGAGTGGTATTCTTTGTAAATACACTTCTGTGTGACTGGGTATTCAAGGGAAAAATTAAGCTTCCTTGAGAGAACTTTTTGTTTCATATTAACCAGAGAACTTCTTTTGTTATTTTAGTGCTGCTTATTTCTTTCTTATTGTTTTGTTTCTCCACAGCCTGCTACAAAGTTTAGTAGCTTCTCTAAAAGGGTAAAATTAAATCTGTCATTCCATAGGCACTTATACTTTGGGAGGATTTAAACACACACACACAGACACACAGACACATACACACACACTTTTATTAAATTGTTTTTCAAGTACTACATTAGAAAACACACCTCTCAGACATAAGTCATTTAAATTCAGATGTCTATTTCCAAGTATTTTTCTTCTCATTCCCATTACACCTTGCACATATTGAAATCATAACATTGATCATACTGAATTATTATAATATGGTAAGAAATTTTCAACCCCTTTCCCAACCTTAGACTATGAACTACTGGAGGGCAAATCTGTGTTTGATTCATCTTCATATTCTGAATGTCCATGTCGATGCCAGCACATAAATCCTCTCTAAATATTTACTGAAAAGACCCTCATCATGGCTCATTCTTGTAATCCCCCTTGGGGAGGCCAAGGCCTACAGATGACCTGAGGTAAGAGGTTCAAGACCAGCCTGGCAAACATGACAAAACTCCACATCTACTAAAAAAAAAAAAAAAAAATACAAAAATTAGCTGGGTGGGGTGCATATGCCTATAATCCCAACTACTAAGGAGGCCGAGGCAGAAAAATCGCTTAAACCGAGGGGGCAGAGGTTGTAGTGAGCTGAGATCACACCAGTGCACACCAGCCTGAGTGACAGAGAGAGACTCTTTCTCCAAAAAAAAAAAAAAAAAAAAAAAAAAAAAAAAAAAAAAAAAGGATAGAGAACTCAGGGACTGAATCAAATTCAAACGCAGGGCTAAAGACCTTCAATAAATAGGATTATGGTGCTTGTTTAACAACTGGCTGTCCTGGCTCTACCCTCTTCTAGGCCTATTAATAACCACTCAATTATTGCTGACCTTTGGGCCTCTCATCTTTAACCTTCTTGTCAAATTTGTTTCTTCTGGAATTGAGGCCATGAGGCTACAAATGATCGTGCAAATGAAGCCCTGAATGTCCTTGGTTTGTGAGTTCTGCCATGGACTTGTGGATCGGCCAGCACCCCTGAAAGACTCCCCTCTGGAAGAAACCTCAACTGCAGGGCCTCTTCTATGCCCCAATTCAGCAGGAGCTAGTTAAAGAGGGATCAATACTCATGCCCTAAGAGCAGTTGGACTTTCCTATTCAGAGGGGGACTGAGGGGGCACTCTTTCCAGGTCCATGAGGGGCATGGTTTTAAAGGTAGGAGTTTCCCGGCTCCAAAGCTTCATCTGGGAACCAGAGGGCTTTCAAATGTTAAGTTCCTTATCTGAGTTTCCCTCACACAGGCTAGATGGAGAAAGCCAGGAGAGGCTCCTTTGTCCCAGAAAAACCTGCAAAAGCTCTGGGAGGAGGGGGCTCCATAACTCAGAGTTGTGGACAAAGCAGCCAAACCTGTATCAGAATCAAAGATGAATCACTCCAAAGGAAGTTGCAAAGAACTCCTCTCATTGGACGAGAACATGAATGGGAAGGGAATAGAGGGAGTAACTCAAAGGTTAAAACTCCAGCTGCTCCTTACCTATATGAATTCCTTCTCTGGGTCCCCTCCCAGGGCAGCATGGGAGCTGTCTTTCTTTCTTTCTTTCTTTTTCTTTCTTTCTTTTTTTTTTTCTTTTCTTTATCTCTCTCTCTCTCTCTCTTTCTCTCTCTCTCTCTCTCTCTCTCTCTCTCTCCTCTCCCCGCCCCCCCCTCATAAATCGCTTTTCCGTAAAACTCTTTGGGTCCACAATATTTATTTGAACAGCAAACTCACCACGCCTCCCAGGCCCCTTTCCCCATTCTTCGAGGTTAGCGAGGCTAAGAACTTCTTTGCAGTGGGGCACTGAGTATGCTCCCCTGGTCACGGTTGCAGATATTTGTTGAGCTCTGTCATTCTCATGAAGAAACACCTTTCTGTTTCATCAGTGCATGCTGTGATATGTAATTTAGTGGCCAGAAAATATGCATTATGCTGTCTTTGGATGATATGCAACTGTTAACACTGATTTTACCACATATACATATATGCACCCACACATACACAGCTGGCATCTGAAAGAAGCACTTTGTCATTTAACAAAGGAAGATAAAATAGTACATGAAATTAAAATAAAGAATATATTTCACATAGCTCTTCTTGCAACAGCTAAGCCTAAGGGAGTCAGTTAAGGTCACATATTTCAGTCTTGACTGTGCAGTTATATAGAAATGCAGATTTAGTGAAGCAGAGGGATATTTAGTACCACCATCCTCATTAATGTCACTGAAAATTTCATGCCTAAATTTGCAAGTATTATACTTCAAATAAAACCTGCTGTTATTTACTTTCCAACTTCTTTCTGGCACGTTTATTCTTTATGTTCAGAATTGTATTAAAAAAAAAAGCCTGAATGGAATCTCCTTTGGAAATACAGCAGGTGGTAGGATTAATATAGAACCATGTGTCAAATAAGGTGTTTTCATATTTAGAAAGGAAATCCTAGCCTCTGAATTCAGAAAGAAAAATTTTGGTTTCTTCTACTATTAAGTAGAAAATATTACGAAAAAAACATGAAATAAATTGGTTTTATATATTTGAGTTCGTATACAATAAATTGTTGAAACTTTATTGACAACATTAAATCTGTTCTTTAGGCTCTATTGGGGTAAGGAATTAAAAAAAATGTAATCAAATCAGCTCAAGAACAGCACTGTGAACCTGTGAACAATCTCCAAAGTTAAGCCATTCTAGAGAGATTAACAAAAGGCTATAGTTTCCCCATGAGATATTGAATAGAGACACTGAGGGAAATGTTCCAATATGTATCGAGTGTTATGTATATATTCCTGCCTGATGTGAATTAAAACATGCCAATTAAGTGTTTCATATGCAAACTAACTTTTCCTTTAGTGGAAAAATATAAAGGTTATAGGAAATGTCTCTTCACCTTTCAGCTTATTTAAAAAGATGATTTCCTAGAGCATTTGGGAAAATAATTCAAACTCAAGAAGATTTTTTTCAATTACCAAAATAATATTAAAAACAATTTAACAAAGTCTGTGGCATAACACAAAGAAATACATGACATCAAGGAACAAAGAAGCAACACTCACAATCTGTGATAAGTAAAGAATTTTCACACAGCCACTGGCTTCACCGAAAATGAGAATAGATTCCTATGACATGTAGCAACAACTTTACACAGAAACTGCTAAAGCTAAAAATAAAATAGCATATTAAAGTATGCATAGGTGATTTTAATAGCTTTTTTTTCTGGAAGAAGATGAGATTTCTTCATGGAGCATGTATTAAGATCAAACCTTTTCTAGAGACCAGTAAGAATGAATGCCATGTTTAAATAAACTATGTCATGACATTATTTTCAATACCAAAATGAAAAAAAAAAGACAGAAATACTAATATCATTGGCATTTTATTATCTTCTTTCAGGAATGATATAAGAATGATGGTAGTATAGAAGTTTCTTATCTTCATCTTCCCACAGAAAGCTGATTTAACAACCATCCACGAACAACATTATCTTCTGTATTAGCATTTTCATGCTGCTTATAAAGACATACCCAAGAATGGGGAAAAAAATAAAAGAGGTTTATTGGACTTACAGTTCCCTATGGCTGGGGAGACTTCACGATTTTGGTGGGAGGTAAAAAGCACTTCTTATTATCGTGGCAGCAAGAGAAAATGAGGAAGAAGCAAAAGGAGAAACCCCTGAAAAATCCATCAGATCTCCTGAGACTTATTCACTATCACAAGAAGAGTACAGAAAAGGCCAGCCCCCATGATTCAATTTCCTCATCCTGGGTTCATCTCACAACATGTGAGAATTCAGGGAGATACATTTCAAGTTGAGATTTTGCTGGGGACACAGCCAAACTATAAGATTCTTCCTCTGGCCCATCCAAATTTAATGTCCTCACATTTCAAAACTAATTATGCCTTCCCAATAGTCCCCCAAAGTCTCAACTAATTTCAGCATTAACCCAAAAGTCCAAAGTCCAAAGTCTGATCTGAGACAAAGCAAGTCTCTTCTGCCTATGAACCTTTAAAATTAAAAGTAATCTAGTTACTTCCTAGATTCAATGATGGTACAGTATTGGGAAAAGCCATTTCAAATGGGTGAAGTTGTCCAAAATATAGGGGTTACATGGCCCATGCAAGTCTGAAATCCATCAGGGAAGTCAAATTTGAAAGTTCCAAAATCATCTCCTTTGACTCCAGGTCTCACATTCAGGTCATGCTGATGCAAGATGTGGGTTCCCATGGTCTTGGGCAGCTCCACCCCTGTTAATGCAATCACACACCATAATAAAGTGGGATGCAAGGATTATTCAACATATACAAATCAATCAATAAGATACACCATAGGAGCAGAATAAAAGATGAAAATCACATAATCATTTAAATAGATGCAAAAAAAGCATTTAACAAAATTCTACATACTTTTTTTTGATAAAATTTCTCAACAAAATAGGTATAACTTACTTGTAATGCTTCTGCTAACATAATACTTAATGGTAAAAAAAACCAAAAAACCTGGAAGTTCTTTTTATAAGATCAGGAACAAGGCAAAGATGCCCACTCGCCATTTCTGTTCAACATGATATTAGAAATTCTATCCAGAGAATAAAGCAAGAGAAATAAATAAAAGTCATTCAAAGAGAAAAGAAAGACAGAAAATTATCTATGTTTGCAGATTGCTTGATCTTATGGATCATGTAGATAACTCCAAAGACTTCACAAAATGAATGCAGACATGTTTTAGAATGCAAACTCAGTATATAAAACAGCAATTGCATTTCTATACACTACAAATAAATTATCTAAAAAGTAAATTAAAGAAACATTTATAATACCCATTTATAATACCATCAAAACAATAAAAATCTTAAAAATAAACTAAACTGAGGAGGTGATAAATCTGTATACTGAAAACTATTAAGCATTGACCACTTGGAGTAGAAAGAAAGAGATGAAAAAACATGTTGTGTTCATGGATTGGAAGAATTAATACTGATGTTTTTTGCCTTTTTGATAATGGTCAATCTCACAAATATGAGATAATAACTCATTGTGATTTTGATTTACATATCATTGATTGTTAATTATGTTGAACATCTTTTCATATATCTGCTGGCCATTTATATATATATATATATATATATATATATATTCTTTAAACAAATGTCTATTTAGTTTTTTTGCCCATATTTAAATTGGGTTACTTGATTTTTGCTGTTGAGTTGTAGGCTATTTTGGATATTAATTCTTTATCAAATATTTGATTTGCAAATATTTTATCTGTACACCATTGGTGGGAATGTAAACTGGTGCAGCCATTATAGAAAAGAGTATGGAGATTCCTCAAAAAAATAAAAATATAACTACTATATGAAACAGCAATATCAATACTTGGTACATATGCAAAGGAAATGAAATCATGATCTCAGAGAGATATATGCACACCCACGTTTACTGCAGCATTATTCAGAATAGCTAAGATACAGAAGTAAACCAATAGTTTGTCAAAGAATTGATATAGGAAAAAGGAAATCCTGATATTTGCAACAACATGAATAAACCTGGTAGACAGCATACTAAATGAAAAAAGCCAGACACAGCAAGATAGACAATGTATTATCTGACTTATATATGGAATATAAAATAGTCACACAGACGCTGAGAGTGGAATGGTTGTTTTCTGGCTTGGGGGAGAGAGAAATGTCAAAATGTGGAAATATTGACCCAGGGATACAAAATTTCAGTTATATAAGATGAATAATGGCTGGAGAATTAATGGACAGCAATGTGAATATGGTTAAACATTTGTATTATACATTTTTAAACTTTATTAAGAAAATAAATTTTATATTACATATTGTTATCACAAAAAATAATATAGACGATAAGAGAAAATTTTTGGAGATGAAAAATTTTCTGGCATAAATTTTGGTGATAGTTTCATGGATTTCCCAACTCATCAAGTTGTATTCATTAAATATGTACAAATTATTAAAAAAAAATTTGTTTGCTTTTTAAAGATAAACAGGAATATGAGAAATGGATATTGTTTTACAAAATAATATCAAGAATCTTTGTTTTTCTATATAATGTTATACAATATGATGAAACAAATAGATAAACCTCACCTACAGTCTCTAAATGTTACAACATTTTTAGGTGTGCAAAATAGGATGTTTAGAATTGCAAAAACTCTTGAGAAAATATTACAAGAAAACAGCTTTGGAATATGTAGCTGGATTCTAATAGAAATATCACTCAGAAAAGGGGGTGAGAAATTGGGCCAACAATTAGTCAGGACGCTATTCCTTGCAAGAAAAATGACCTACAAGAAAATTCTAATGGCAGTGTGGCCACTAAGTTAATAATTAATCTGTGTTGGAAAAAATGAAAGAAGCAAAATACTTCTGGGATTTGAGACCTGAGAATTGCTGATTATTATTTGAGAAACAAAAATCTAAATATGGTTATAAGAATTCATACACTTTACAAAATTCTGTGAAATTAGACATCCTAACAAGCATGAATCTTAAAGCTTGAGTCAATTATCCTTTATAATGAATTTGATATTTTATTTACACATTGAAACAGTTTTGAGATCTTGTGTTCTTATTATAAAAATAATAATTATAACAAGAATAATAAAGACAGCAGCAAGAACCTTCCAAAAGTGATGGCTATGTTTATGGCATTGATTATGGTGATGGTTTGTTGGGTGTATAATTATCTTCAAACTAATCAAGATGTATACACTAAATCTATACAGTCTTTACACATCTCAATAAAGTGGCTTAAAGATGAATATTTTGAACAAAAACACACATCTCACTAATTATTTAACAGTTGTGTATTTATTGCCTAATATGTTCAAAACACTCTGCTTGGCACAGCAATTGATAAGATGCCATGATCTCTACTCTCACAAGGCTTACCACCTACGGGGAGAAAGAGACTTGAATAAATTGTAAAATGAAACATATAAATAAAATTTTAAATTACATAAAGATGACCATGGTGCTAAAACTGTAAAAATATTCTAGGGACTCAAGACTTTTCTGATAAGGTGATCACATGACTGTAATTTTTTATTATCTGCTCTCCAGTGGCTCTTTCATTCCCATTTGCAAAAAAAAAAAAAAAAAAAAAAAAAAAGTGAACTTTCTAACTTTTTAACTGAGAATTAATCAGAAGATAATGTCTACAAACTATTTTCATATCAGCATGTCTACTAACATCTATACATCTATCTTTGCCTTCCCATTACTAGAGATGTACAATGACTTCCAAAAGTTCATGGAAAAGATGTATTATGAAAAATCAATGTAAGAATCCCAAATTTTTTACAGCAAGATAAACTTATAGGAAGTTATTATAACATGTCTGAACAGGGTCTAAATTGAGACATTAAAAAAGGTAAGATATCAATTGATACCTATCAGAGCAATATGAATTCTGCTAAAATTGAAGCAAGAACAAACATCAGATTTATGACAAATCTTAAGTGGAAAAATGGTGAAATCAATGATGACTCATAAAAAGTTTCAGGGAACAATACCTTAACAAAATCATTAGTTTACAAATGAAAAACTTATTTTAATAAAGGACAAAACTATTAAATTATGAATATTAAAGAATTATGAATATTAACATAACACTATCCCTTGCCTGGATTATGCCTCTATCTAGATAATTGGACTCCATAATTAGGGTCCTGGACCCTCACGCCTTTTCTTCAATTATATGATCAAAACAACAATGTTAATGATCTTTTAAAATTTAAAAACAGATCATATCAGCCTTCCATTCTAAACTTTTGAATGATTTGCAACCTCACTTAGTAAGATCTAAGGTTTACAATAGACTAGAAGGCCCTTTATGATCTACTACATTCCCCACTCCCCATAATTTTCCCTGTGACCTCATCTGTTCTGCTCCTACCTTTAAATTACACTTATCTCCCATCTCATTCTTTCGTACTCCTTGAAGATGCTGAACATGCTCCTGAGCTTTTGCCCCTTTTGATCACAGATACTCATTCCTCAAAACACTTTCATGACTTAGCTGCTCACCTTCTTTAAATATGTGCTCCAAAGTCACCTTCTCAGTTAAGTCTTTTCTATCTGTTCTATTTAAAATTATAACAACCTTCACTCTCAAACTTTACCTTCTAAATGTGTCTCAAAAATATTTACCACCTTCTAGCATGCAAAAATTTGCATATTTTATTACAAAAGTAATATAAACACTTCGTGGACAGCAGTCTTATTCTGTTTGGGTAACCGTTGTATCATTGGCACCAAGAATATTGGCCTTTTTTTTTTTTGCAAGGGCTTTTATATTAATATTTACTGAATTCTCCTCATGGATATACTTCTGATTGCTTTGAGGAAACAATTATAATTTGTATATAGGTAATAGAACATGAGTTTACCCATTAGATTTTGTAGCATGCCTGCTTCAATAGGGGAATTTAAAATAAGAGTATGATTAGAATGCACATAAAATTTGTGTAGGCCAAGAAAAACTGCGCTAAGCTTTGTAAATAACACAATTATTTTTTATTGGATCCATTTATACATCCTCCAAAATAATTAATCTGTGTTGGAAAAAAATGAAAGAAACTTATGTAAAGGACATCCTAATAACATTGCATTCTGGTACACACACACACACACACACACACACACACACACACATATACACATACACAAATATATATACACACACACACATACACACACACACATATACACATACACAAATACACACACACACACACACATACACACACACACACACACACACACATAGACACCCATAAAAGCACTTTTTATTTGAGGCAGAGAAGTCTTGCTGAAAGGATTACAGTTTCAAGCAGTCAAAACTCAGCTATTAGTGGCACCATTTTGACCTGGTAAATTTTGCTTCTCTTTGGTCAGAAAAGGGTATTCAGATTGTACTTTCCCCAGCAGGGCAAAAAGAAGGGCAAAGCAAACTGGAAGACCCTTCTCCTCTACTGACAGGCCTTGTCAGATCCAACATCAAGCTAGACACGCCCTTGCTGGCCACTCTGCAGGTTGCTGTCCCATCGCTGAGTGACACAGGCTATCCTACATTTGCAAGGAAAAAATGAGGCAGGAAACACAGGTACAGGTCACTTAGAGATGAGCAGGCATCCACAGCTTCAAAGCACTTCAAGGAAGGAGGGTAATCCTTGTGGGAGGTGCAGCTCACCAAGGCACAGACCCTCCGGTTCCTGCTGTAGCTGAGTAAGGGGATCATGTCCCGGATGCTCAGTTCAAAGTCAAAGACCTTAAAGTTCTCAACAGTGAGTTGTGGTGTCACAGACTTGGGGATCACCACCAAGTTCCACTGCGGGGGAACAGGGTCAGGACCTGGGCTGTGGTTTTATTGTGCTTGGCTGCGATCGCCTTGATCCTGGGATCTTCTAGGAGGGAAAGGTCCTCGGGCCCGGCCCAGGGCGTGGCGGGAGAGCCGAGGGGGCTGTAGGCGGTCACCACGATGCCTTTGGACTGGCAGTACTGGATTAACTTCTGAGTGAGGTTCGGGTGGCACGCAATCTGGTTAACTGCGGGATGATACTTTAAGCCAGGTTCGCTTAGTATCCTCTCCACTTGGAGATGGTTGAAGTTGGAGATGCCAATAGCTTTCACCAGCCCTTCATCCACCAGCTCTTCCATGGCTGCCCACGTGTCCAGATTGTTGGTATTACTGAGAACCATGTTGCCTGCCTCATCCAATGGGAAAAATTCCTTCCCAGGCTTAAAGCTCTTCGGCTACTGAATAAGGTAGAGGTCCAGGTAGTCCAGCTTCAGATCATCTTCAGGCAGGATCCTTTCACCAGGCCCTTCTCATAGTATGTGCACCAAAGCTTGCTGACGATGAAGAGCTCCTCACGCTTTACCACCTGCTCCCTGAGCTTCTCTTGAATGGCTACACCCACCTCATTCTCAAGGGTGCATACGGGCCCAGTCGATGTGGCGGTGCCCAGCGTTGATGGCCACCTTCACAGCCTCAGTCACCTGGCCTGGAGGGGACTTCCAGGTGCCCAGCCCGAGGATGGGCATCTTGGCTCCATTGTTGAGCACGAGGTGGCTGGCTATGGCTTCTGAGCTCCCCAGACCCCCTCCCAGAAACGTCGGTATATTTATATTTGCTCATCTTTAAACATGTACCATATAGCATATTACTATCTATTTTATGAGGAATTTTAAACTCTTACAAAATAATAAAGAAAGAAGCTTAGTGGATATTACACCTAAAATTAATTGCAGGTTACTCTATCTGCCTATTAAAATTACATTTTTGGCATGAAAAATATTCGTAAGCAGGTTTTCAAATTTTATGTGCAACATCATGCTTTTTGTAAATGCATGTAAATTTTCTCTATGCGTACATCTTTATTGCATATTATTTAAACAATGAACAAACACTATTTTTTATAAATGACATACCTTTTAATTTCTCCACATCACACAAGAAAGTATATAATGTAATGAGACAGGAGACCTGAATGTTTACAGGCAACATTTGGAAAACTACTGGTTGGGAAGGATTCAATATTACACTCCAAAGTATTTTTATTTATTTATTTATTTATTTATTTATTTATTTATTTATTTATTTGAGATGGAGTCTTGCTCTATGGCCCAGGCTGGAGTGCAGTGGCATAATTTTGGCTCATTGCAACCTTCACCTCCCAGGTTCAAGCAATTCTCCTGCCTCAGCTTCCCAAGTAACTGAGATTACAGGCGCACACCGCCATGCCTGGCTAATTTTTGGTATTTTTAGTAGAGACAGGGTTTCACCATGTTAGCCATGGTCTTGATCTCCTAACCTCGTGATCCACCCACCTCAGCCTCTCAAAGTGCTTGGATTACAGGCCTGAGCCACTCACACCCAGCCAAATATTTTTAATTCTTTTAACTCATATTTTAGGTTCATGGGAACATGTGCAGGTTTGTTATATTGGTAAATTGTGTGTCATGGGGGTTGGATGTCCAGATTATTTCATCTCCCAGGCTAGTAAGCATAGTACACAATACTCCTGGCTCCTACCTTCCACTCTGAAGTAAACCCCAGTGTCTGTTGTTTCCTGCCTTCTGTCCTTGTGTTCTGAAGTTTTAACTATTTTTGATTTTCTGTTCCGGCGTTAGTTCACTTACAGCTCCATTCACGTTGCTGCAATGGACATAGTCTTTCTAAGACTGCATAGTATTCCATAGTACATATCTACTACGTTTTCTTTATCCAGTCTACAACTGATGGGAATTTAGACTGAGTCCATGTCTTTGCTGTTGTGAATAGTTCTGAGATGAACATACATGTGTATGTGTCTTTATGGCAGTATAATTTATATTCCTTTGAGTATACACCCAGTAATGGGGTTTCTGGATCAAATGGTAATTCTATTTTACGTTCCTTGAAAAATCAGCAGTCTGCTTTCTGCAATGATTGAACTAATTTACATTCCCTCTAACAGTGTATAAACTTTCTCCTTTTTCCACAACCTTGCCAGTAGCTGTTATTTTTTGACTTTTTAGTAATAGCCATTCTGCCTGGTGTGAAGTGGCATCTCACAGTGGTTTTGATCTGCATTTCTGTAATGATTTGTGATATAGAACATGTTTTCATATGCTTGTTGGCTGAATGTATGTCTTTTGAAAAGTTGTATGTTCATGCCCTTTGCTGACTTTTTAATAGGGTTGTCTTCTACTTCTTAATTGGTTCCTTATAGAGTCTGGATATTAGAATTCTGTCAAAATGCTTCGTTTGTGAATATTTTCTACCATTCTGTAAGTTGTCTGTTTACTCTGTTGATAGTTGCTTTTGTCGTAGAGAAACACTTCAACTTAATTAGATTTCATATGTCAATATTTACCTTTATTGCAATTGCTTTTGGCAACTTCTTCATGAAATATTTGCCAGGGACTATGGCCAGAATGGTGTTTCCTAGGTTATATTCCAGAACTTTTATAGTTTTGGGTTTTACATTTAAGTCTTTACTCCAGCTACTCCAGCCTGAGATTTTTTTTTTTTTTTTTTTTTTTTTTTTTTTTTTTTTTTTGTATATGATATTAAAAAGGTATCCAGTGTCAGTCTTCTCCTTGTGGTTAGCCAGGTCTCCCAGAACCACTTACTGAATAAGAAGTCTTCTCCTCATTTCTTGTCTTTCATGACTTTGACAAAGATCAAATGGTAGTAGATGTGTGACATTATTATCTGGGTTCTCTATCCTGTCCCATTGGTCTATATATCTGTTTGTGTACCAGTATCATGCTAAGTATGACCTTGGATATTAAGGATCTTTTCTTATTTCCGTATGAATTTAGAATACTTCATATGAATTTTAGAAAGGTTTTTTGTCTAATGATGTGAAAAATGGGCATTGGTAGTTTAGGAGGTATAACATTGAATCTATAAATTGCTTTGGTCGGTATAGCCATTTAAATTTGTTTTTATTTTAGGTTCGGAGGTATATGTCTAGGTTTGTTATATAGGCAAACTCATGTCATGGGTTTGTTGTACAGATTATTTCATCATGCAGGAATTAAGTGCAGTATCCAATAATTATCTTTTCTGCTCGTCTCCCTCCTCCCACACTCCAACCTCAAGAAGATCCCAATGTCTGTTGTTTCCTTTTTTGTGTTCATAAGTTCTCAGAATTTACCTCCCACTTATAATCAAGAGCATGCCATATTTCATTTTCTATTCCTGCATTAGTTAGCTTAGAATAGTAGCCTTCAGCTCGATCTATTTGCTCACAAAATACATGTTCTCATTAATTTTTATGGTTGCATAATATCCCAGGGTGTATATGGACCATATTTTCCTTATCCAATCTGTCATTGATAGGCATTCAAGTTGATTCCATATCTTTTCTACTATGAATAGTGCTTCAACGAACATTCACATGCAAGTGTCTTTATGATAGAAAGGTTTATATTCCTCTGGGTATATGCCAGGTAATGGATTTCTGAGTTGAATGGTAGTTCTGCATTTAGCTTTTTGAGGAATTGCCATACTGCTTTCCAGAATGGTTAACCTAATTTACACTCCCACCATCAGTGTATAAGTGCTCCTTTTTGTCAGTAACCTCGCCATCATCTGTTATTTTTTTGACATTTTATTAATAGCCATTCTGACTGGTGTGAGACAGTGGTTCTGATTTGCTTTTCTCCAATGATCAGTGATACTGAGTCTTTTGTTCATGTGCTTCTCAGCCACATGCCTGCCTTCTTTTGAAAAGTGTTCATATCCTTTGCCCATTTTTTAATGGGTTGTTTTTCTCTTGTACATTTGTTTAAGTTCCTTATAGATGTTGGATATTAGACCTTTTACAGATGCATAGTTTGCATAAATTTTCTTCCATTCTATAGGTTGTCTGTTCACTCTGCTCATAGCTTATTTTGCTGTGCAGAAGCTGATAAGTTTAATTATATCTCACTTATCAATTTTTTACTTTTGTTGTGATTACTTTTAGTGCCTTTGTAATGAATGTTTTGTCCATTTCTATATCCCAGATGATATTGCCTAGGTTGTCCTCCAGAAATTTTATAGTTTTGCTTTTTACATTTAAGTCTTTAATCCTGCTTGAGTTGATTTTCACATATGGTATAAGCAAAGGGTGTGGCTTCAGTCTTCTACATGTGGCTAGCCTGTTATCTCAACACCATTTATTGAATAGGAAGTCTTTTTCCCAGTGCTTCTTTTTGTCAGCGTTATAGGAGATCAGATGGTGGTAGGTTTGCAACCATATTTCTGGGCTTTCTATATTGTTCCATTTGTCTATGTGCCTGTTTTTGTACCAGTACCATGCTGTTTTGGTTACTGTAGCCCTGCAGTATAGTTTGGAGTTGGGTAATGGGATGCCTCCACATTCTTTTTGCTTAGGATAGTAAATTTGGGCTCCTTTTTTGCTCCATATACATTTTTAAATAGTTTTGTGTTTTGTTTTTTGGGTTTTATTTAGTACTGTGAAGTATGTCATTGGTAGTTTGATAGGAATAGTATGGAATCTGTAAAGTTGCTTTGAGGACTATGGCCATTTTAATGATATTGACTCTTCTTATCCACAAGCATTAATTTTTTTTTTTCTATTTGTTTGTATCTTCTCTGATTTCTTTAAACAGTATTTTATAATTTTCATTGTAGTGATCTTTCACCTCCCTGGTTAGCTCTATTCCTAGGTATTATATTCTTTTTGTGATAATTGTGAATGAGATCACCTTTCTGATTTGGCTCTCAGCTTGATTATTGTTAGTGTATAGGAAGTTAATGTAACTTGTACATTTGTCTACTGTGACCAGCCTGTGAATAGCAATAACAAAAATAGCCCACCTAGTGCCCAGATATTATTTTCTAAATCCATTTTACATTATAAATTCCAGAAGTATAAAATTGTCAAAAGACATTGAAACTAGCTTGAGGTAGTTCCCAGTGACACTTTTAATTATCAGATTAAAATTGGAAAATTTTATAATTAAAAAAATGATAGACATGAATTGCAATTCATTAAATGAAATAGAAATTCAGGAATCCATAACTATGTAATAAAATAAAACAATATATAAATGAAAAAAACTCTAAACTGTAATGCCAATAAGTATATATGGAAGAAAGAGTGAAATTTTAAAATCCATGATCTGCCTGTCTTGGCCTCCCAAAGTGCTAGGATTATAGGAGTGAGCCACCATACCCGGCCAGGTTCAGGTTTTTAAATCTGTGGTACAGATTGTGCCTTGTTTGTGTAGTATTCACTTAAACCACACCATGGCACCTCCAGGGAAACTGAGGAGCAAAGAATTTGAAACAAACATGGGATATGTTAATTTGTAAGCTTACAAATCAGCTAAAATCTGAAGTCTTGAAAGAGATAATTGACAACAATTGAATATGTCTGAGAAGTAAATGGTAATAATGTTTCTACATTAATTTTCTGGTTTTGATAGTTACTGTGATTGTGTTGTAGAAAGTCCTTTTGTATAGGAAATATAAATTAATCTATATGGTGATGATAGGCACCACATAAATAAGATATATAAAAATGTCAGGAAAAGAATAATGTTAATAGTATTTTACCTGTAATTTTTTCATGTTTGAAATTATTTCAAAATTAAAAATATATATTGAAAATGAAAATAACAGATAAAATGGATAACAAAAAGACACGTATATTAAGACAGTCAAATGAGATCCAATATAGTTTTCTTTCAATCAAGAAAAAGCAATAGCAAGAGTGCCAAACAACTACAAAAGCTACACATAAAATAATTTTATGAAAGAGAAAAAAATATATGGAAATTGCACACCATAAACTTTAAAACACAGTGAAAAAGCACATTGTATACCTAAGAATATTGAAGAAAACTTACCAACATCAAGAAAAGTTCTAGTAAATATATGGAATTAAAAAATTATAACAATTATTTGGGTTTTTGGAAAAACACAGAGACTTATAAGAGGAAAATATTGTGACTATCATCACAAATTTTATTCTGACTTTTATAATAATAATTTTTGGTTTTTTTATATTTTAACAAAAATGTTTGTCATGTCAGAACAAAAGGGTAAAAGCATTCAAGATATTCAAGAAAAGAAAATATGAGGTAAGAAAGAGACATATTTGTAAGTGTAAAAGTCACGGATAGACTACTATCAACATAAATATAGAAGAATTCAGGCGTTATTGCTCTTATCAAATCTTCCTGAAAAATATGTTTAAGAACAAATTTCAGAAAGTCAAAATGACCCAGGAAACACTGACATAAGAACAAGTGGTGGACATTAAACATACATTTACCAGTAAATTTATACTAAAGGGAGGTTAAAAGTATACAGTGTATAGTATATGTTCAGATCATGAAGTAGATAAACTATTTTTTAAGGTGTAGAGAATATAAAAGCATATGCCAAAAACATTATAAATATTTTAACCATATTGCTCATCATAGCATCAGTATTGTTCAACTGTGATGGTTGTGGGCTGAATGTGGGATAAAGCAAATAAGTAGTTTCAGGATATTGAATTTTTCCAGTGTCAGTGAGAACCAGGCTTGTTGCATATAAAAAAAGAAAATAAAGACTACACACACTAATATATATATATATAATATATATATATATATATATATATATATATATATATGTCTCTCTCTCATCTCTCTCTCCTCTCCCTCTCTTTCTCTTTCCCACACACATTCTAACCTTGTCCCTAGCAAAGAACTGAAATCTTGGGAGGCCGAGATGGGCTTTCAAGGTCAGGAGTTCAAGACCAGACTGGCCAACATAGTGAAACCCTGTCTCTACTAAAAATACAAAAATTAACCAGGTATGGTGGTTCACACCTGTAATCTCAGCTACTACGGAGGCTGAGGCACAAGGCAGGATCATCGCTTGAACTCAGGAGATGGAGATTGCATTGAGCCAAGATCACACCACTGCACTCCAGTCTGGGTAACAGAGTGAGACTCCATCTCAAAAAAAAAAAAAAAAAAAAAAAAAAAAAAGAACTGTAATCAATGAGAGCCCATTAGTAATGATAGCAATGAGCATCCATACAATTCAGATTATAGCCTTGAAACACCACTGCCTACTATAGAGACTAGGACTTCTTGCAAAAATGGCTGTTTCCAAGTTGTGACAGGAAATACCCAAGATGGGCTAAAACTTTTTATCATCCTAGGTATTAAAGAAGTGACTAGAACACTAGGGTTATGCCTTATAACAATTTGCTATGTTATACATATGCTTTATGTGGCTGTGTTATTTTCTGTTACTCTGTCATCTATCACAGTTTAAAGGTAAAAATAATTAAAATTCATTATAGAAAAATTAGGTCATAGGAAGAAATAAAAGATAAAAACTAAATTGTTTTATTAATTAGGTGTGAATTAAGAACTAAAAATAATAACATAAGATTTTTTGTAATATCAAAATTTTATGGTTGTATGACATTTCTTAACAGCTACTTGAGTTAACTTATATATGAACATAAAAAGCAATTAAAATTAGTTTAAGAATCATAATTCAAAGCGGTAATTGGAAGTAATAAGTTTCAAAGTAAGTAACATGATGACACAAAAACTCACACAAAATCTAAATAGATAAACTAATGATTTAAGAAAAAGTAAAAATAAATTATAATTAATTTGTTAATCAAAATGAGTAATGCTAGTCATCAGTAAGTGCCAGAAAAACATCACAATATTATGTGGAAAATAAATGAATTGGAAAAAATAGTGCAATTTAGTAAGCATAGTAATAAAGTACTATAATTAATCAAAGAAAAATAAAGTCAGCAAAATGGTCAATAATTAAGAATCATAGGTTAAAAATGGTAATTAATTATAGAAAAATTGATCAAAAGGCAAATTGACAGTGTAGGTAAATGATGCAAATGAAGAATTTTAAACTTTTCTGAAGCCGCTGTCCTTCAAATCTATGTACTATACTACAGTGGCAATTAAACAAAGGTGTTTCTGACCTTTGCTTGGCCTCCTAATATGCTTGCTGTTGAATAACTAATCAGTTTTGATTAAGTTGAGAAAAGAGAAGAGAAGCAGTTACACATAGAAATACCTTATTGTGTATTTTTTTCTATGAATGTGGATATATTTGAAAGGAGAGACTTTTCCTAACTGATAGCTTTAATTAAACAACCATAAACAAAATAATATTTTATTTATTATTATTAAATAGTTATTGAGAAATTTGTAGTGTTTTATTATATGGATAGGTTGTTTAGGTATTATTTCTGAAATTTGGTACATCCGTCACCAAAGCTGTGTACACTGCACCCTCTGTGCAGTCTTTTATTCCTCACCTGCCTTTCACCCTTCCCCCAGTGTCTTCAGAGTCCATTATTTGTTTCTGATGCATTTGCTTTCTCATAAATTATCTCCAACCCTAGAAGAATCAAGCTGGATTTTTATCTCTCACCTTAAACAAAAATCAACTCAAGATGAATCAAAGACTTAAATCTAAAGCCTGAAACCATACAAATTCTAGAAGATAACATCAGAAAAACCCTTCTAGACATTAGCTTAGACAGTTCATTACCAAGAAGCCAAAAGCAAATGAAACAAAAATAAAGATAAATGGATGGGACTTAAACTAAAAAGCTTCTGTACAGTAAAAGAAATAGCAGAGTAAACAGACAACCCACAGAGTGGAAAAAAATATTCACAAACTATGCATCCAACAACGAACTAATATCCAGAATCTACAAGGAACTCAAACAAATCAGCAAGAAATAATCCAATCAAAGGAACTCAAACAAATCAGCAAGAAAAAAAAAAAAAAAAAGACAACAAATAATCCTATTAAAAAGTGTGCAAAGGACATGAATAGACAATTTTGCAAAGAAGACATACATGTGTCCAAAAAACGTAAAAAAATGCCTAACATCTCTTATTATCAAGAAACTAAAAATAAAACCACAACACATACCACTTTACTCCTCTAAGAATGGCCATAATTTAAAAATCAAAATATAATAGATGTTAGCATGGATGTGGTAAAAAGGGAATATTTTCACACTGTTGGTGGAAATGTAAAATAGTAAAATCACTATGGAAAACAGAATGAAGATTTCTTAAAGAACTAAAAGTAGAACTACCATTTGATCCAGCAATCCGACTCCTGAGTATCTACCCAGAGGAAAATAAGTCATTATATGAAAAAGACACTTGCACATGCATGTTTATGGCAGCACAGTTTGCAATGCAAAAATATGAAACCAGCCTAAATGCCCATGAACCAATGAGCAAATAAAGAAAATGCTGTATATATGGTACATATATATGATATCATATATATATCATACATACACCGCATTTTCATATATATATCATACACCGCATTTTCATCATACATACATATATATATATATATATATATATATATATATATATATATAATTTGTTAATCAAAATGAGTAATACTAGTCATCAGTAAGTTCCAGAATCATCACAATATTATATGGGAAATAAATGAATTGGAACAAATAGTGGATTTAGTAAGCACAGTCATAAATGAATATAATTCATTAAAGAAAAATAAAGTCTGCAAAATATTCAATAATTAAGAATCATAGTTAAAAATGGTAGTTAATTATAGGAAAATTGATCAAAAGGCAAATTGACAGTGTAATTGAAACCATTGATACAAATGCAGAATTTTGAACATTTCTAGAACCATTGTCACTCAAAGCTCTGTACTATACAATGGTGGCAATTAAACAAAGGTGCATATATATATACACACACACACATACACACATATATGTATATATATATGTGTGTGTGTGTTTATGCATAGATCATACACACACACACACACACACACACACACACACACACACCATGGAATACCAGTAAGCTATTAAAAGAAATGAAATGATGGCATTTGCAGCAATCTAGATTAGAGTTGGATACCATTATTCTATATGAAGTAACTCAGGAATGAAAAACCAAACATTGTAAATAATTTTTTAGACAAAGGTCTTGATATGAATCATTCTACATGTGTATGTAGACATATAAATGTGTAAAAGAGGATAAATCAATGTGATTTACTAAAAGAAAGTCACTGGCTAAAAAGAGGAAAGAGTTATGACAAACAAACTCAATATAAATAGATTATAAATATATGAAAGGTCCTAATAGTATATAAATATCATATAAATATATATAGTGGACTGAAAGTATTATTTCTAATGATGCATAAGACATAATAAGACTTTGTCAGGGTTAGTTTAATCAGTTAAAATATTAACATATTAACAAGGACACCCCAAAAGTGCCAACCATCTCAATTAATTGAATCACATAAACGTACACTCAGAAGGACATTTCAATCATGTTGAGCATCTACTTTTAAATATAATAAAAGCAAAGAGGGCAAAAAACAAAAGAAATATAGTATGTTATATAGTCCTTTATTATGGTAATTACATGATAATTAAATGAGAATCAGTGAAATTATCTGAACATAATCTTTGTTCTTTCTTTGTTCATCTGACTTGTCACTTCAGCATATTAGTGATAGTATAGTTTGGATATTTATCCCCTCTGAATTTCATGTTGAATTTGATCACCAGTGTTGGAGATGGGTCTGGGGAAAGGTGATAAGGTCAGGGGCAGGTCCCTCATGAATGGCTTGGCACCATTCTTGAGAGATTCAGTGAGACCTGACTCTCAGTTCTTATGAGAACTGATTGTTAAACAGAACCTGGTACTTCCCTCCCCTCTCTCTTGATTCTCTCTTGCCATGTGATCTGCATATGCTGGCTTCCCCTCCCCTTCAGCCATGAGTGAAAGCTCCCTGAGGCCCTCACCAGAAGCTGATGTTGTTGCCCTGATTCTGGTACAGCCTGCAGAACCATAAGCCAAGCAAACCTCTCTTCCTTATAAATTGCCCACCCTTGGGTATTTCTTTATAGCAACGTTAATCAAACACAAGTGATTTTACTTGTTAAAAGATGTTAAAAGATTTTACTTGTTAAACTACATTAGCTCACTGAAGTCAAGGAACTAAAACAGTTGTAGCAGGATCTGTTTCTGTAAAACATGGTATAAGATGATTACATGTTATCTGAGTCCTTACTTAAAATAATTCTCATTAAAATTAAAAACTCTTTATGTGATATTAAATCTTTCAATTTTTATAACCTAATTTTGGACCCATAAAATATTAAATTATACTTAAATATCCCATATTAAATACTTAGAATGACTGTAAGAAAGAATAATACTAATTTAATGTTATTACACTATATTTTATCTTTATCATTAATACTATACTGTTGATAGCATATATTCTATAGTATTATAGGATTTACAATTTTTCTTATTTAATTACCTCAAAATCCTTGTAAAAATGGGACTGATTTCTTTATTTTATATCTAAAGAAACTGAACATTATGGAACTGAAATAGTTTACCAAGTAAGTTCAGATTCATTTCCTCCATATTTTTTATTTCTTTTTCTTTCTCAATTCACTTGAGAATACTTCCCTTAAGATTTTTTTCATTTTGATAATATACGTTTATGTCTAATGAAATTTATTAAATAGTGATATTTACTTTTTTCTTGTAACTATTGTGGAATGAAATTGTTTTCTAAATTTACAAATAATTATATTATAAATTACTATTTTGTTCTTTCACTCAGTGAAAGGGGCATTAAAGTCCAATCTGAATATGAATGGGGAATTGTTGATCTTGATCCTCAATGTAAGAATTCTGTGACTAAAGTGAATCATGTCAGGGTGAATTAGTGATTGGTTGCAGATGGTTAAGTGATATCACACTTCTATTACTTCTATAATTGCTCATGATTCATATTCTCTTCATCAGACATTAATAAATTGGTGAGAACCAGGTAAAACATATTTCAAGCTCGTTATTCTGCTTCCTCGTATTTCCTAGAGTTTGATTTCCTTTAATATGTAAAGGGAAGAACTAGTCCAAGAATGGCGTATTCAAAGAGAGGCTGTTGGGGAAACTCAAAGTCAAAGTATTTGTAATATTGTGGGTTTACTTTTTAGTATTTTAAATGAACAGAAATCAGAATTTTTTCAAAAATATTCATAGAATAAAGTGCCACATCATTATAAAAATACCATAAAAAAACCAAAATTCATTCGACTGAGGGATTAAAAAATTAGAAGTAATTAAAAACCCATGGAATTTCAAATGTCTTAGAAAATAGAATTGCATGGTTTCAGATCAAAATAGAATTACATATGATTAGACGAATAATTGTACAGTTTAAGTATTTGAAAATTAAGGGGCTACATTTTGTTTCCATGACAAAATAGTTGTGATTAACTAAAGATGAAATTAGGGACCTTTCTAAGTTTGTTTTCTTATTTCAAAGTAAAATGTTTGAACAAGGTGATCTCTAACAATCTTCCAGTTTTACTATTGCACAGTGTTATCTTTCAGATATTGACACCTTACTGCATTTATAAGAACTCCTCCTGAGTTGTTCTTTATGGTGTGTTTAACATGAGTTAACCTAACCCCACGTATCTGCTTATAACCCTATATTATGTATGGTTCTCACTCTACTTTCATCTGTGATTAATATATATATATATATATATATATATATTTTTTTTTTTTTTTTTTTTTTTTGAGACGGAGTTTCGCTCTTGTTACCCAGGCTGGAGTGCAATGGCGCGATCTCGGCTCACCGCAACCTCCGCCTCCTGGGCTCAGGCAATTCTCCTGCCTCAGCCTCCTGAGTAGCTGGGATTACAGGCACCCGCCACCACGCCCAGCTAATTTTTTGTGTTTTTAGTAGAGACGGGGTTTCACCATGTTGACCAGGACGATCTCGATCTCTTGACCTCGTGATCCACCCGCCTCGGCTTCCCAAAGTGCTGGGATTACAGGCTTGAGCCACCGCGCCCGGCCGTAATTAATATTCTTAAAGACAAAATGAATTCAAACAACCTAACACCTTCCCTGATGCCTGCCCCAAACTCATTATACGTGTCTCTCTTAGGGAAACATATCATTTCTTTATGATTTATTATGCTTCTTTAGGCATTTATTTATTTTCTTTCTAGACAATAGATACTGTTTATAGAACTTTGATTTGGTAATGAGAATTATCTTCTGCGTTGAAAGGCTTTGAGGTATGAAAATGTAATTTCTTGCAACTGATCTAGAACTATCGGACAACTTGCAGTTACCTTCTCTGCAATATGCTAAAGTATATTCTTAGAGACACTTAATGTTACAGACCCCTGGTATAAGGTCTTTTCTTTACTTTACCTTTTCCAATTCCTCCCTTGTATCAATTATGCCCAATACACAGCTTCAGCCTTACAAATTTTCTGATTTAATCTTGAATATGTTTTCAGATTATCAATATCCTCTGACTGATAGGGCAGATTTCTGTCAACCTTGTTGTTACACATTTTGCTCCCTGGGGGCTATTTTCTGAGTGCTTTCCACTGTCTCTTTATGCCTTTATTAGAATTTTTTTTTTAAATAGACCACCAAAAGAAGCATAATTTTTTACCTGTTTGATTAATGCTGTGGTCTAGGGTACATTATTGTATGTTTTATCCAACAAGCTGCACCATTTTAGATTTTGAAGATAGCCTGAATCAAGCTCAAATGAGTCACTTCCTTTTGTTTATTCAAATTGGAACTCATTTTTATCCAATGCATAGGTAAGCCCTGTGCCTATGATTCTTTGGAGGCCTGGTACTTATCAAGGGTGTGGAATTTTGCCTCTTTCTGTATATACCAAGACTCTATGAATAGAAAGTCTGGTGTGTGTGTGTGTGTGTGTGCGTGTGTGTGTGTGTGCGCGCGTGCACACGCGTGCTAAGAGAGACAAGTTCTATCCTCACTGTAGAGGGGCATCTGAGGCAACATTACCCATCCTCAAAACCGTTTGTTCTTTCTTTATCCACCTCTTTCCCCATATGCCCAGACAGTGTGAAACAGATGCTCATTAATTCTTAAAATTCCTTCAAAATATAAAATACACACTCTCAGATTAGTGAGGTTAAGACACACGGTAGTTATATAGTTTCCAGCGTTCCCAAAATCAATCAATAGATCAACAGCATTGTGTGCAAGGAAGACAGTCAAGCCTGAAGAATTTTAACCAAAGCTTGAGTGGGAAACATTCCTTCTCACGTTGTCATTGGTTTTCATAATCTAAGCAAACAAATGATATTGTTGCACAATGTCAGTAGCCTACATTCTATTCCTTGTTTTGCTTTTAACAGACTGTGAAAAGACCAACAGCTGTTACTGAGCTAAGAAGAACTAAAAGATTCGCAGTAGGTGGTACCACCTGTGCTTTTCTTGTTCCACCCTTTAAAATCTGTCACTTTATTTTGGAGCTGGGTGGAGAAAATAGCAGTGACTCAGTGTCAGGGGGGATGAGTAGTCAACTGTGGCTCAATTCTGATGTGAAGGACTTTACAAATCACAGCAATGTGTGTTGAATCTTTTCTCTTGCTTTTGCTTTATATGTTTGAAATATTTAGAAAAGAACATAAATAAAAGCAAACGAATTCAGTTGATTTAACGTTAAAAATGAACGAATAGATTTACAGCTCAGATTTAATGCAAGATTCTGTATGTATGCAATTAATGATATCTTCCATATTGTGCTTAGTTTCAATTTCCTAACCGTACGGACTAGAAAAATACATTTGCCAAATAAATATCTACTTGATTCTGGTAGGTGTGGAATTTCAAATTTAAGCAACTATTTGATGAAACATGCCTTAAATTTCCAAGTAAAGTATTAAAGGGATTACAGAAAATAGAGAATTATATTATCTGGCAACAAAAGTAGTTTTGAAATGTGATAGCTTGAGTTATCTACCATTTATATATGAAATTTTCCCTAAATGCTAAGTTTTAAAATGTTGTATATAGAATGATCTAAGTCACATAACCAAAAGTAAACCTTTTAAAATAAGCAAATATATAGAGTGTCTCAATTAAATCAAAGACTCCCTACTTAGTCACGAGGTAGTATTTCTGCCTCTTTGCATCCTAAAATAATTAATATTGTAGAAGTCCAAGTGGAATTTCTTTGTCCAATGAAGAAAGCTTCCAGGTGATGATCTCCTCTCATTGTTTTTATCGCTTTTCACATCTCCCACAGTTAATCTAGAAATTTGCCCAAGAGTCAACATGAAAGGGACCTGAGCTCCAAGGATCTAGAAAAACTCACATTTTTCAATGATTTTCCTTTATTAATGAAGATTGCAAGTTTTTAAAAGCTCACAATAGCAAGACAAAAAACGAACTTTGAGACAAAGGACTCAAAGCAGTATGATAGGACTCTTGTGTCTGTTGGTACCAAAACCCATAAAGGAGATCTATTCATTTCTGCACATTATGCTCATACTTTGCTCTGATATTGTTTATTTTCTACAGAGAATTTTCCTGAATAAACTGGCAGTATGGCATGTTGCAACTCCATCTAATTTTCACAACCTTTTGGCTTCTGAAAGAAAGTAAAGAAATACTCTAGGACAAAAACATATAGTATGTGTTTCAAGTATAGCTTGATATAGTAGTTTCCCTCAGATGAATTAGTCTAATAATTTAGTCAAGAAATAATCATGGCTTTTAATTGTCATCTTGGGAACATATTTGAAACTCCCTGAACATGTTAAATCTGAGTTTCCTATATAACATTAATAATAGATTTTATTTGTAATCATACAATCATCAGATATCAATTTAGAGAATGACACAAATATAATCAGTCTAAATTCTTATTGTTTTTGTTCTATTCATCTCAAATTTTCCTGTTAGTTGTTCCTTGGCACCTTGTTTATGCTATTAATAAATTAATAAATATTAATATATATTATTTATATAGGCAGTTCTTCATTACTTTGAGCATATTTTTATTGATGGAATATTTACCAAAATGTATTTTCCTTTCCAATCCAGTGCCATACATTTCTCTCCATATGTTGGCAACAGTAGTATCCTACACACTGAAATCTTATACAATGATTACTACATTAGATGTCGGTAGTGCTACAATTAATATGTCTAGATAGCTATAAAATCTCTTTCTCTTATCGGTGATTATCATGTCCAGGCCATAGTCACTGATGTTGGTGGCACAGTGCTTAGATTCAGAGTGCGAAGTTTAGGGGATTTTGTGACAAGTGACTGCCACATTGACAGCTAAGACCCATCACTTGGAATAGGGAACATCTCCCCCAAGGCTGCATAATCAGGGTCATTCACCAGAAGCCACCACTTATCAATAATTGCCCAATGTAAAGAATAGATTTCCCAGGTGATTTTCTTTTCCACAAAGAACGTCAGGTTTTCTTTTACTTCTCCACAATTACTTCTGCTGACTTAAATAACATACAGGAAGTAGACTGATATGTAGAGTATTTGCCATCAGATAGCTCACCTCTGCAAAATGAAACGGGAGCTGATACCAAGATGCAGACTCATGAAACATACTCCAGCGAAAATCAGTGTTGAATTTAAAAAGCGGAAAAACAAAGTCTCTAACTCTGTATTTAACAGAAGGCATTTCCCAAAGGAAAAATATTTTGAAAAAAGAGATCACAAAATTTGTGCTACCAAACGAGATGAGGGAGAAAGTAGGCAAAGAACTTAAATGGGAGTCTCTATTTTACTTTTAAAGAGGCTACAAATGAGAAATATTCTGCCAAAGGACCATAAGAAAAGATAAGTAAATATCTTGGATTGCATCTCAGTCCTCCTGGACTCTTGTACTTCTCTTTTCAGTAGATCAGACTACAGCATATTTAATAATTGATGACTGACAAGTCAGATTTCAGACACTGAAATTACATAAAGTGCTTTGCCTGTCTATGATGAGAAAAGGATAAGGCCGTTAATTCTAATGTGAAACCACTTAGCATTTCACAGTTTATATTTGTGCTGCTGAATGTGATGTCCAAATAAATTTGTGATGTCCAAATGACAAGAATTATATCTAAGGACAGAAAGATCATACAATTTTATCCAGGAACAAGTAGGTAGATGTACTACTGTATGTACTTACTAAAAACATACATACTCTATGGTCAATTGATTATTTGTTTACATATTGAATTCGCACATTCTTTTTTTCTTTTCTTTTTTTTTTTTTTTCTTTTTAGACGGAGTTTCGCTCTTGTTACCCAGGCTGGAGTGCAATGGCGCGATCTCGGCTCACCGCAACCTCCGCCTCCTGGGTTCAGGCAATTCTCCTGCCGCAGACTCCTGAGTAGCTGGGATTACAGGCATGTGCCACCATGCCCAGCTAATTTTTTGTATTTTTAGTAGAGACGGGGTTTCACCATGTTGACCAGGATGGTCTCGATCTCTCGACCTCGTGATCCACCCGCCTCGGCCTCCCAAAGTGCTGGGATTACAGGCTTGAGCCACCGCACCCGGCCTGAATTGGCACATTCTAATAGGATATATTCATGAGGTAAATTTGATGTTTCAATATATGTATATATGTTGACGATAATCAAATAAAACCTAGGTAATTTTTTTTTTTTTTTTTTTTTTTTTTTTTTTTTTTTTTTTTTTTTGCCTTTTAGTAGTTCATTCAATTATATGTATTTATGTTGAGTACAAACTGTGGTCAATATTTTTGAATAATGTGCAAGTTTCCAAATATGTCTGCAGTTGATGCCACTTGCTTTCCCCAGTAAGATATCAAACCTATTTTTCCTCACCTTGAATCTGGGATGGTCTTTGGGTTTGCTACAGTCGATGCAGAAATGCTCAGCCCACTTTCCCCTTCAAGCAAGAATGTATTATTCAACTGAGGTATACAATTAGTAGAAAGACTATAAATGTCAGCTGCTTTAGAGTCTTCCTCAGTTGAAGAGAGCATAGCACCTGAGGTAATTTCCTTTCCAGGTTATCATGAAATTCGTTCATGAGCAAGAGACTAAACGCCTATTCATTTTTACCTAATGGAGGACACTCTGACAGGCTAGCCTACACCAGAGCTCATTACCAAGTTGTCTGAGACTTTGACATTACTAATCAACTTCCTCTTTTACACAATGTTGTATCCTCTCTTTTCCCTTTGTGGGTGTTAGTTTCTGATTGGTATACAATCATAGTATCTGCTTTTGTAGAAAAGAAACTATAATGAACTGTGACATAAGTAGCACCATATCAGCTCTGAGACTAGATGTCAAAAGGTCTTGCAAACTTTCACGGTCTCTGGGAACCCTTCCATGGCACCAGTATAACTTGCTGTAAAAGGAGACACCGTGTATAACAGAAATGAACTACCCCAATCAGGGCCATCCAAATCAACTACCACCCAGACAACCCAACAGTTGAGTATAGACACATGAGTAAACTGTTCCTAGACCAGAAGAACAATCCAGCTAAACCCAGTCCAAATTTTCAAATAGCAGAATCAAGACCTAAATAAATGGCTGTTGATTTAGGATATCAAACTCTTGGGAAAATTTTTCACATAATGCAAGCTATCTTATTATATAACCAATTTTAACTTATTTAAATATGTAATCTTGAATGTATTTAAGTGTTTACCATTTTGTTTTATTTTTTATAAAAGGACTATAATAAAATATTTGTGTGTGTGTGTGTGTGTGTGTGTGTGTATGTGTGCATGCGCATGTGCAAAATTTAGGATGGAGTGATTTCACTTAAATGCAGACAGCCCTGTGTTTATCTCTAGGGTTGCCTAGAATTGTGGCACTTACACTTGGTCAAAGTAAAGATATTGGGCTAACCAATTATTTATCATGTGCTGTTTCAAGTTTGAAATAACCTTTATTGCATTCAGAGCCAGTTGATTTATTGATGCTTACACTTAATCAGTAGAGATCCTGCCTAAATTACATAATCAGAGGATCATGAAACATCCCATGGGAAAACTCGGCTTTCCTGAAATCAACATTCTTTGTACAAATTTTGGTGATTCAATTTAGAGACAAATGGTGTCTTTGTGTTCATAACACAGGCATAAGAGAAATGCTACTGAAAGTATTTTGGGCCCCTAATTCTGCCTGACTTCTCCTTCTCCTTCTCTTTCTTCTGCTTTGTAAAATACTTTGCCTTTATCCAAAGACTTATGTGCATGTGCTCTATGGTGTCTTCATATCTTTCCAGTTATATAATGTATTATAACCCCTGCAGATATATGTATCTCTGTGTGTGTGCATATGTGCTTGTATATGTATATATTGCCAGATACTCTTCAAAAATTCAGAACAAGATTTACAAAATTTCCTAGAGGTTATATATCTAAGAAAACCATAGTTCCACAAAATAAAGATAGAAGTTGAATGTGCTTTTGCTTTTTGATAAGGGTCTTTGTAAGTGTGAATGTGTTTACATGGGAATGCTTTGTTTAAAATTCTGCTTCTGAACCAGGAGCAAAGAAGTCCAATTACAAAACAAAAGGTAGAAAACAAAAGCATGAAGAGCAAAGTTCCTTCCTTTCTTTGCACAGCAAAAAAAAAAAAAGTTACCTTTCAAATATAAAGACTAAATACATATTGTTCATAAATGTAAAAACAACAGAATAGAAAAATGATTTAACATCCTAACAATGATAAGTGAAAAGAAAAATAACTATTTAATAGAGAATGTTAACTTCATACATTGGGATAATGAAACACAACTAAATAATGTCAGGGCTCTGTAACAGAATATGCATCCAAAGTAACATCTTTTAAAAACAACATATGTTGCCTGGATATCCTATGAGAAACATTCCCTGAAACTGATGATAATGGAAACGTTCCTGGTAAATTACAAATACGTTACTAAATCTGAAAACAACTTTATTAATTTACTAATATATGTCTCCAAACTATAAGCAGAAAAGGTATTATTTTATAAATTTTCCAGAGGAGAAAATTTCTGGTAACATTGATCATAGCACAAAATAATTATTAAGAAAATTAGAAAGAATATATCAAGGAGTGTAACAGAATAAAAGGACTGAGGTACAGCACAGGCAGGAGTCTTCAGCAACTCAAGAGTGATATTAGTGAGGGAGGAATATACTGAGGAGAAGGAATCTCAACAAAAGCAGTAGTTATTAATATGGATCACAATTTCTGCATAAACATAGAGTTTTCACCCTTGCCAAGAGCAGTGTTACAACCTGATGTACGGAACTGAGTACAGTAAGATACTCAATGGTTTCACATATTCAACTATTCTCCAAAGTGCCTGTCATTACTGGAAAGAAACTTAATGCCACTAATATTGTGTTACTATATGTTTTAATTAATAAATTAATAAAATCATTTTCTTCCTCATGAGAATTTGAACTTATATTATTCTTCACATTGTTGTCCAGGTAAGATAATAAGGTGTTATTTCCTCTTTGTTTCTAAGCAAGAAGGATTATGGTGAAAACAACCACTGTTGGTATATTTTATCTGGACTAAGAGATATGAAAATACTCTATAAGAAGCAATAGCTTCAAGCTTCCTAAGTGTGAAGCTTCTAGGTGTATCTCTTCTGAGGACTCTGGGATCTGTACCTATGGAATTGTGACAAGATATTTTAGCTCCTTTGGAGCATGAGATGTTTCTCTCATGTCTGATCCTGCATCCACCTGATGTACATCTTACCTCCTTGTACATAAGTGGCATGGGCCCTGAAACATCTCCTGCAGAAAATAGATGTCAAATGCACAAATGCATTTCTGCTGTTTTCTGACCTAAATCTTGCTGAGTATCCTGGTAACAATTGTGGATTTGTGAGAATCATGGAGTCTAACTGTTATTTAATTCTATGAAGAACCATTTGTAGGCATCATACTGTATATTTGACAGAAGAAATGTGCTAATAAGAAGTTATTAGATATTCACTATTTTGAACTTGATTATATGTGAAGGCTGTATTTCCAAATAAGATTGCATTCACAGATACTGGGGTTTAGCAATGCAACATTGTGGAGGGAAACACAGTTCAACTCATAACAGAAACAGCGCTACAGGGTTAAAATCATAAAGGTCAGATGGTTGCCTAGTAAATTAAATGAAGTATCCTGAAATTTTGTTTGATATCATTTAAGTTATAAGCAGCATAGAAACAGCACCTTTTTCCTTCCACTACACCACAACTTTCTCTCTTCAAGGGTCAAGTGATTTGATCATACCATGAAATTAAAATGAATTTTAAAAAATTCACTTCCTCTAGGCATGATAGAGGTATACACGTGTAGTTCTAGCTACTCTGGAGGATGAGGCAGGAGGATCACTTCAGCTCAGGGGTTTGAGGTTATATGGCGCTATGATCACACCTGTTAATGTTCACTGCACTCTAGCCTGGGCAACATAAAACAAAAAACAAACAAACAAACAAAATAAACCCTGATCGCTAAAAACATTTACAAATAAATAAAAATTTTTCAATCCCCTTTTCCATACTCCAAGAACTTAACCCAATACAATTTTAAGATACCAATTTGGTAACATAATAGATATTAAGGGAAGTATGTATAGGCAGAATATTTAGGAAAGTAAACCTGTAATAATTTTTGTAGTGGGCAAGCAAGTGCAAGGCAATATTCTTTCTCATATAGTCCATGGGTCATGTATCTCTTAGAGCATATTTCTGATTTATGTATAGTTAAAAGAGGTATGGAAAATAGGATACATTCTAGTGTAGTAAATCAATAAATATCCTAAACTGTGTAAAATACAATAAAAATGTTAAAGTCAGTTTTTCAATAAAAAATAAACTTACAATATGACAGATATATACTACTCATTGTTGTAACACAGTCAAGTTATCATTATTAGGCATTAAAATTTATTTCTTCTCAGAGTACTAGAGGTTACTACTTAAAAACCTAATCTAAATATCTCAAGCTTTCAAAAGCTGTTAAGAAAGTGTTTCAAATTTAATCTAAATATATAATTAATCATATTTTGAAGTAAAATTATCTGTTTTATTTAAACAAATTTTATTTAAAAATCCTTTTAAAAAAAATAAAGGTGATATTTGCCTGTTAGAAATGCTGTCAGAAATGTACTCCTAGCATCTAATGCTAATAATGTCATTGCTCTCCGTTATCACTTACCTTGAGGAAATTTGTAGTACCATGTGTGTCCTCAGGAAATACAACATGAGCTCACTTGGCAGAGTTCCTTGATTAATGATCAATGGAATAAACATCTAAACACCTTGAATTAAGCAAACTATTTTAAACTAGACTTTGTAGCATATACATATACTTGCAATATAAAACTTTTTTGTAATTTATGTTTGTTTTTGTAATTTGTAAACATGGTTTACACGTGTAATCCTATTGAAAACTTAAAAATCATTAAACATTACAGTGTGAGTGTGCAAAAGACCTGTCTTTTAAAGTTGCTTAGCATGTGTAACACACAATGTCCTAGGTGATCATAGTTCAGTCAACTCAGATGGCTCCCAAAATCAAAGCCCCTGTACAAATTTATATTTATATTTTATTAAAGGTATCAAATAAGTCATATGATATTATTGCCTTAGACACACACAGAGAATGCCAAAATGATTGGAGAGCTTAAACAGCTATTTATTTGTTTTCATATCTATAAAACTTATTTAATCTATATCCATTTCTGCAATATTTGGGAAGTCTGTATTACAATAAACTATTGCTTAGTCTTTCCTTTGAAGTTTTAGCTAAAAGTTTTGTTTAAAGCAAGGTTAGGCCGGGCGCGGTGGCTCAAGCCTGTAATCCCAGCACTTTGGGAGGCCGAGGCGGGTGGATCACGAGGTCGAGAAATCGAGACCATCCTGGTCAACATGGTGAAACCCCATCTCTACTGAAAATACAAAAAATTAGCTGGGCATGGTGGCACGTGCCTGTAATCCCAGCTACTCAGTAGGCTGAGGCAGGAGAATTGCCTGAACCCAGGAGGCAGAGGTTGCGGTGAGCCGAGATCACGCCATTGCACTCCAGCCTGGGTAACAAGAGCGAAACTCCGTCTCAAAAAAAAAAAAAAAAAAAAAAGCAAGGTTAGCCATCTCCTATATGAAGAAGATATATTATTATTCTTTGAAGGTCAACCATTAGGCTCACATTAATTCTTTCTGTATTTGAAAAAGAGCTTGTCCATGGTATTTTTTTCCTTTTTTTTTTTTTTTAACAGAGTTTTACTCTTATTGCCCAGGCTTGAGTGCAATGGTGTGATTTCAGCTCACTGCAACAATTGCCTACCAGGTTCAAGTGATTATCCTGCCTCAACCTTCCAAGTAGCTGGGATTACAGGCACCTGCCAACACACCTAGCTAAGTTTTTGTAATTTTACTAGAGACAGGGTTTCACTGTGTTGGACAAGCTGGTCTTGAACTCCTGGCCTCAGGTGATACACCAACCTCTGCCTTCTGTAGTGCTGGGATTACAGGCATGAGCCACCACACCCAGCCCTGTCCATGCTATCTTTTTATTCATCTAGATAGTCTTTGCACTCGTACTCTGAAAATTCCGAAAATTCTTCTCCATCCATTTTTAAGGGCCTTGTGAGAGCTCCCTCATTCAATAAAAGCCAATGAGTGAGAGCATTTTCCCTTTTGGCAGAGGGAATAATATAATTGACTACATTTTAAGTATATTTTTCCAGACCGTCCAGAAACATTGCCTCTTTTATTATCTATAGCACCCTTTAAAAAGTTAAGCGACTGTCAGTATTCACATGCTCATGACTCTGGAGCTTAGCAAGTTTACATTACTTTCCAAGATCAACTGTCCATTGAACTCTCAGCCACCCATGTGACTTTTTCTGTCCCAGGAAACTGTGCATTTTTACCATTAAGTCACTATTTCATCATGGGAATATCATCAAACGAGTCTTCTCACTTCCTTTATTTGTAAAATAAGGGAGAGAGTGGGCTGCTATCTTGTAAAATTCTAACACGTATGTTGGCTATATTATCTATTACCTGAAATGAGACCTTAAACAGTAAAAGACAATTGTTAATAATTATACCAGAGAAACATATATGTAATTGCTGAGGAATGTGGTTTTTCTCAGTAGACGTCTAACTGGTTCATTCTCATGCACTTTTGATCCAGTTCAAGCTATTTGCCCTAATTATTTGTAGTTTTCCCTTACCATAAGTAGTAAAATCCACAAGGTCAATAACTTTTTTGTTTCTGTTCATCCCTTTTCCCCCTGAACCTAGCACAAATGTCTGGAAATATCAGACAATAGAAAAGTTTAAATAACTACATAAAAGAATGATTGGATAAGTGAATGACTGCTTGATAAAAAATGAATTAATGGCTTAAGGGGAAGAAAGATGGAATAGGGGAAAAGCTGTTAGCTGAGTATTACATAATACATGTTCCTAGTGACAGACATGACTGTATAGGAAAACACTGTATTTTGGTATATGTTGGTGTAATTTATTCCAGATAATTTTGTTCTATTTTACTTTGCCCAGAGTAGTGGTGATTGTTCGTAGTAGCTAGGACTAGCATTTATATGTAGGAACTTAAAATTCATTATGATAGGGCTAGTCAATATCATATATTGAATCTCCCATCCTCCCTGTCAAAGAATGCTTCCAATAAACAACGTGCTAGGATTGATCACAATGATGAGTACCCATCAACATTCAACAGATAGTTGAACATGGTATTTGGTGCTTAAAAGTCATTAATAATCTGTTTCTAGAAAAGATTCTTGGGTGATTAATACCTTGAGAAAGAACAATAATTTAATGCTTACTGAATAAAAAAGTCTTGAAATTACATATACAATATTATCATACCCTGATAATATATTCATAGGAAGGAGAATAAAAATGAAATCTTACAATATGTTTAACAATTACCTTATAGAGATGTGATTGCAGATTATTTATCTCATTTATAGGTAGATAGATAGATAGATGAGAGAGAGAGATGATAGACTTTTTGTAATCTTTAAACTTTCTATCTAAACATGATTATAAAGTTAATTAGAGGTAAATCTTCTTAGTAAGATATTTTGGGCCGGGCGCGGTGGCTCACGCCTATAATTCCAGCACTTTGGGAGGCCTCGGCGGGCGGATCACGAAGTCAAGAGATCGAGACCATCCTGGCCAACATGGTGAAACCCTGGCTCTACTAAAAACACAAAAAATTAGCTGGGCGTGGTGGTGCATGCCTGTAGTCCCAGCTACTCGGGAGGCTGAGGCAGGATAATTGCACTCCAGCCTGGCGCCTGGTAATGGAGTGAGACTCTGTCTAAAAAAAAAAAAAAAAGATACTTTGGACCTGCATTTTCTATCTCTTCAAGTTGAAAACGAAGCTATTGCATAAGATGACGGATAAAACTGTAGGAAAGGTATGATTTTATGAAAGCTCCTAAGATCATATCAACATTCATTTCATTGGGAAAATATGAGTCAATAATTTTTCAATATAGGTGAATTAATACCTCAATTACATCAAACTGTAAGATGACCATTCCAGAGCAAATCACACTTCAGTGTGGGTCAATGATTCAAAAATGTATTAAATGTTATGCAAAACAATTTTTCTTATTATTTCTGGACCTGACCAATGAATAATAAAAGGTACATTTACCTAATCAGTAAATAGGAGCTATTTGGAAAAAAAAAAATAACAAAATGGCAATTTAAACATAGACTTGGATTGCTGCAAAACATTGACACCCAGTATGAGTTCTGTTATTGAATGTACCAAAGCTAGATATGATATATATTTTATGAAATTCTCCTTTAGGTTACTCATCTGTAATGATATCCCACTGCTGTCATCCATATCGACTTTTCGTTGTCTGTAATATAGGTAGAGTGAAGCTAAAAGATTGCTCATGATAGAAAGGAAGAACTAGCATTGAAGTAAAATGTAAAAAGCAGGTGCAAATGATTCTTTTCTGTAGCTTAGGAATCTTTTCCTCAGGTTAAAAATTCTTTCTGATATATTTCAACCAGATGAATTTGTCTTATAATTAACTAGCTTGGGAAATATAGAGATCCAGGGATTTTTTTTTGTCCCCTGTGTGAGAAGATGCTTTTCATTTTATTCTTTCTAGTCAGCATCCTTATCTTTCACCTAAATTCTAATAGATGATACTGTGAAACAGAACCTATATATATATATTTTTTTTTAAAAGTTATGTTCCTGACTGCAATGGATTTCATATATGATCAAAATAAAGCAGTTAATAGTATTTAAATCATTGGACATGTTAAGAAAAGTATCATGTAAATTGAAAGTATTGTACTTTGAAAGTCATTAAATCGCAGATAAATTAATTCTAATTGGTTTCAAGACATTTCCTTTATAAAGTATATATCTCTTACTACACAGATGATCTCTTCTTGAAGTTTCAAAAGAAACATAACATTATTAAATGACTGATGATTAATATGAAATATTAAAATTGCTGAAATTTTCATGTATTTTATTAAAACTATTAATGTTTTTATTAGAAACATTTCACTGCACAAGTTTGGCTAAAGTGTGTTAATTTAATTCCCCGGGATCTTTACCATGTTCTCTTTTCTATGCTTCTGTTTAATTTGTCACCTGGAAATGTGGGCACTGTCTAAAACTATCTCCTTGAGTATCTCAAATGAAACACTATGGATAAGAAATTTTAGAAGATCTAAAATCTCATGCATATTGATTTAATCATTCATCAATATAGATTTTCTGAAGAGAATAGATCTATAGAAATTAAATATCAATGTCAGATAACTATGCTTCAAAACAGGTTTCTTTTGACTATCACAGTGAGTTAGACAGGGAATAAGACAGCTTCAACAACTAGGTTAAAGCTTTTTAAATAATTTTAACCCCAGCATGCCAGTGAAGACATCGCTTGTTGTACATTAATGAAACCTGTGCTTCTTTTCCCAAATAACAGTCTATTTCTCTTCTTCTTCCAAACTTAATCTTATGGATTGACTGCTAACACAGGTATAAATAGTATACATCTTGTCAAGAATGCCTCTTTGTATGAGGGGAAAGTGCTAGTCAGCCCATCAATTTCAAAATAGTCTCATTCTCTGTTCTGCTGAAGTCTCTTTAAAACAAATGAAAAAGAAAGAAAAGAAAAAAAAATGTTGATAAAGCCTATCAAGAGAATGTATTTTACTCTAAAGAATAAGAATAAAAACTTGAGAAATAATTGCTATGCCTTCTTGTGTAAGCCTTAGAAAATAAATACTTGAGGAATAGAATATATGGATTGCTTCCACAAGGAAAAACTACTGTTTTTTTTTAAAGTGCTGATTCAAAAATTGCTGTGATTTTAGCCCAATCTCAATTACAGTGCCATAAATTGATGCCCAGCATCATTATGCCATTTTCTTCTTTAAGTATACTTATAGAAGTAACAATGCTGAATAGAGGAGAATTTTAAAAATTACTATTTGCTACATAGTATATAGCAAACAGTCTTGACTGCAGATTTCATTTCACATGGATAAATTCAATAAAAACTATTATATGTTCATAAATCTTACAATTAGTGAAATATACTTAATTTTACCCATTGCAATGATTTTTTCCTTAGGCTTTGAAAATTTACTACGTATATATGCATTATATGTATGCACGCATACACACAGATATATAATTATACGATATATTACATTTGGTGTCCAGTATCTGTTTCTACCACAGTCTATGTACTGCCTTTTAGTACTACAAGATCTAGGAATACAACCTACTTCAAGCCCCCGACCTCCTTGAAGCTAGAGCCATAATTTTGAATGAGATTTTACCAAAAGGAAGTACTTGTTTGAGTTCTGGAAAATAAGTTAAGGCAAAGGCTTTCTTGCTGCAGTTACTGCCTACCAGGGAAGTCATGGAGATATGAGTGTTAGCTGCTCACAATGCTCCAATATCTATAGTTCAGCTTTAAGATAAACTAGAGGGAATTGATGCAGATGATGTCTGCATCCCCATGTCTAGCCATCAGCTTCATGAGTGGGAACACCTGAGGAGCCAGATCCAGGATTTTTGCCTCCTCCGGATCTGAACTGAGGTATTGGTGTATAGTTGAAACCATGAATCCATTGGTAGCCACTTTTCTTTTGTTTCTCCAGACTATCCTGTAATTTGTAGGCATGTGATACCTTACGTTAAATCATTTCTTTAAAAAAAAATAATAATGTTTGTAGTTTTGTGAACCATTACTCAAAAGGATGATATATATAGAAGAAAGTAAAAGTCTCCTACAATAGGCCTTGGAAGACCAGAATGGAATTTCCCATTACCATAACCTCAGTAGTATACCACATTCTTACACTATATGCTTGAAAACGTCTTTCCTGGAAAGAGTGGGAAATTCTGAGCATGAAATCTACACATATACCCATGATAAAAGCTTTGAAACCTCAGTGTAACAGGTAGAGCATGAAGAACGAAGATTCTAATTTTAAAGTTGAAAGCATTTTCAACTTGAAGAAAGAAAAAAAATTAGTCATTGAAACTTCATTTGATTTTGTTGTGGAAAATTATAAAATTGGATAGTACATGGATATTTTGTTTTCACTGCATCCCATTCTATGGAGACTCATCTTTTCCTGATTTGATACTAATTTTTCAAAACATATGTGGATGAGGTATGCTTAAACCCCTGCTCTAACACCCAAGTAATGAATCTTCTATCCTAGCTTGACCTTTCAGGGAGCTTCATCATTTTGGCCACCAGTATAGTTAAAGTGTCCAGCCAGTCAGAATTCTTCCTGATATTAGAATCTATAGTAACTCCTTACCGATATCAAAATCTTTAAAACCCACTGAAGTTTGGAACTCCTAATCTGCCTGTGTGGAGAGACTATGCCTATGAATGAAGCCAAGTCAAGAAGAGCAATGTCAAGAGTAGGAGAACTAGAAGCAGTCCTGAAAATAGCATTTGAACATCCCCAGATCCAGCTGTGCTTGGAAACAATTTGAACTGTATAATACACCAGTAGCACAGATAGGTAAGCTTTTGATTTGTTTTCCGCTTAGGTTAAACTCAAACTTGCAATCCTGAAACTCAATGAGTCCTAATATACATCCACTCGTTGCAAGAACACTCTTAAGCCACATAAATAAATAGATTGGGATGTAAAACTAACTGCTCTGTTTGTTAATATATATGAATATCAGTTTTAGCAGAATTTTACAGATATCGTTACTTTTCTAGGAAAGATTCCTTTTTAAACTGTGTATTTAACTTTTTTTCCCCCTCCTGAAAAGTATTGCTTCATCTTGGAAATACTGCATAACGTTGAGCCAGTTTTACTCATAGGAAAATTATGCACACAGTCCCAAGGACCATGCCAAATGTGCATGCCTGTGTTTATCTGCAGAAAAAGAAGTCTGTGAGCAGAAAGTGAAACTCCAGATACAGAGGACATGCTGTGGGGAACCACTTATGACAGAAGTTGGTCTGTTGAAATTGGCCCTTATTCAGAGAGGACATCAACATGAAGGTATCCAAAGTTAGTGATGTTGGCTCTGAGAAATTTTATGTCCAATAGAAATTAAATTGCATTATATAGGTTGAACATACATACTGCGAAAATTCAAAATTATCTAAAAATCTAAAATTTTTAGTGCCAATATGATGCCAGAAGTAAAAAATTCTACACCTGACCTCATGCAACAGGTTAAAGTCAAAATATAGGTGCACAATAGTTGATATAGTATTCTCAAACAAGAAAAGAATTTTTTTTTTTACACAAGCCCAGATTTCTCAAAGCAAGCACACCCATAAAGAGTAAAGAGTAATAAAATGGGCTGTCTACAAGCCAAATGTGCCAAGTGCACATGCACCATGATGTCTCACATCGGGCCAAGACCGATGCGCATTATTCGCTATGCTTCTTTGCCTACTTTCTGCTCTTTGGTGTAAAGACATTGTTAAAAATTTTGAAAAGGCCTGCTGATAACCTCATGGGTAACAGTGATAACAAACTGAGGAATGGATGGGTCCATTGGCCCTCTCCTTTAATCCTAGAACTTTGGGAGTTGGCAGATCCTTTGAGACCAAGATTTTGAGACCAGCCTGGGCAACATGGCAAAATCCTGTCTCTACGAAAAAATATACATATAAATAAGGTGGATGTGGCAGTGCATGCCTGTAATTTCAGGTATTTAGGAGGCTGATATGAGAGGATCACTGGAGTCTGGGAGGTGGAGGCTGCAGTGAGCTGTGATCATGCCACTGCACTTCAGCCTGGGCCACAGAGTGAGACCGTATCACAAAGAGAGAAAAAAAATAAGGAAAGAAAGAAAGAAACACAAGAGGAAGGATGGAAGAAAGGAAGGAAGGAAGGAGAAAAAGAAAGAAGGAAGAAAAAAGAAAGAGAAAGAAGGAAAAAGAAAGAAAGAAAGAAAAAATACATAAAGCACTCATGTTTATGTACTACACAGAAAGTCAAGCTGTTGTAAAAACTGCACAGCAATATAAATTTTTATGAGGTATATATAAAACTCAAATGAAATTCATGTTTAGATATGTGTCCTATCCATATATATCACATTATGTACATGCAAGTATTGCAAAATCCAAAAATATCCAAAATCCAAAATACTTCTGGCCCCAAGAACTTCAAATAACAGATACTCACCCTGTATTATTAATTATAAAATATTATTTTAAATATTATTATGTTAATATGAAATTTAATATATACATAAATTAATATATTAAATTAATACATTGTTATATTTCAATCTAATATATCATATTAACATGAGGTATAATGTTTTATGTTTTTGGTATATCACATCATGTATTAATAAAGGTTATTAAAATTAATGCTATAATATATAAATTCTTTCAATTTACCCAAATGATTTATACAATCTTATTACATATTGAAAACTTGTATCAGCTATTGTAGTGAAATATGAGAGAGCACCAGAAAGTTAAGCAGAAACGCAGAGGAATTTTTTAGCATAAAAAATACCCAAATTCCTAGAAGCAAGAGCGTGCAGAGTGGAACACACAGGACTCAGAACTGAGGCTAAGATTACAGGTTATAATCAGATGCTGTGGGTGAATCTTATTTTACTCCTCTATTACAGACATTCTTGAATAGACGGATTTAGCAAACTAGATTTCCTAAAGTGAAAAAAGACAGGGTCCACTACACATCTACCAGATCACTAAATGTCAAAATATTGACAAAACCAAATGCTGGCAAGAATGAAAAGGAACAAGAGCACTCAAACATTACTGGTGAGAATGTAAAATGTTACAATCAGTCTGATTAACAACTTGCATTTTATTTCTTTCCTTTTTCTTTCTTTCTTTCTTTCTTTCTTTCTTTCTTTCTTTCTTTCTTTCTTTTTTTTTTTTTCCTAAGACAGTCATACTGTGTCACCCAGGCTGAAATGCAGTCATGTGATCTTGGCTGACTGCAGCCTCCGCCTCCCAGGTTCAAGCCTTTCTCATGCCTCAGCCTCCCAAGTATCTGGGATTGCAAGCATGCTCCCCTACACCTGACTAATTGTTGTATTTTTAATGGAGAGTAAAATTTCATCATGTTGGTCATGCTTGTGTCAAACCCCTGACCTCAAGTCATCCACCCACCTCAGCTTCCCAAAGCACTGGGATTACAGGCGTGAGCCAGCACATCTGGCCACGTTTAGTTATAAAGCAACATATGCAACTATCATGGGAGCCAGCAATTGCATCGTTGGGCATCATTCAGAAGGAAATAAAAATTTATAAATTTATGTTTTCCCTAAAACCTCTACACAGATGGTCATTGCAGCAGTACTTGTAAGAGCCAAAAACTGGAATCAACCCAGATGTCCTTCAGTGGAATAGTAAACTGTGTATACTATCCATACTATAGAACACGACTTAGCAGTCAATAGGAACAAACTTTTGATACATACAAGTTGGATGAATTGCCAAAGGCTTATGCTGAGTAAAAAATGTCCTTTTCAAAGGATATTTAGAGTATGGTTTATTTATATAACATTTAATTAATGATACTATTTTTTAAATATATATTTGTAGATGTCAGGGGTTAGGAACTGAGGGTCATGAGACTGTAAGGAGGTGAGGGTGATTATGAAAAGGTGTTAAGATGCTGAAATTACTCAATGTCTTGGTTTTGATGGTGGATATACAACATACACAGAGTGATAAAATTGTATAAAACTCAAACAAGCACACAAAAAAGTAAAAATAAACCTGAGAAATATTGAGTAAGATTGGTGAAAAGTAGCATTATCAATATTGATTGTAATAATGTACTACAGTTTTGCTGAAGGTTATCATCACAGAAACTTAGCAAAGTGTGCATGAGATATTTCTGTACATGGGATATATCTTACAATGTAAAAGTGAATCTACAAATATCTCAGGGATATTTTTAATTTTTAAAACAGGCTCTGAACCTATAAAAGAAAGAGATAACGGCTTGTGCTTGTCATGCAGGTAGTAAATGGAACATTACTTCATTGTAGTTACAGGCAGGTGAAGTTTTAAATACTGGAGTTATACTTGCATGTCAGTTTAAATCCTTCCCGGAATGGAGTAGCTTTTGATTTTAAAAAAGCTGCCTATGACTAAAACAAATAATAGATCTAAGTAAAGCATACATCTTATAGTTGTGTGTGTGTGTGTGTGTGTGTGTGTGTGTGTGTGTGTGTGTTTGTGCATATGTGTAATATGTGTATATGTGGTTTTTTTTTTTTTCTGAGATTCTAAGTTTTTTCCATTTGTGTTTTCAGGTAAATAGTTTAAAACAGCATAGTTCATAACTAATAAATCTGAAAGATAACTTGGGTCTTTATGTGTCTGGACCAATCATACAATATCTGAAAAGGCTAAGAAGACTACATTTATTTATTTGAAATATCTCATTGTTTAATACAATAGAAAATACATGATACTGACTCAGCATATTTAAGGTTAAATTATTGTAGTAAAGCTCAGGTGACTTTTTTGAATATTTTCTTAGCTGAAACCACTCTTCTCTTAAAGAATGTATTTACAGAACAAGAAAACCCAACAAAATTTTTCTTCATTTCTTATCTGGCTTCTTTTATATCATTTTTAGAATAACTTTTAAGATCGAGACCAGAGTGACATCAGAAAGATGACAGGGTAGAAAATGCCAGCCTTAATTTTAATACACACACACACATACACACACACACACACACAGCTACTCACAAACCTATAGACAGCTACTCAAAAAATAGCTCAGAGAGGGCCCATTAAAGAATCTGTAGCAACACGATGGAGCAAAAGAATGAATAAATAAAAAGGTGAATATTTATATAGAAAAGATAACTGGTGAGATTAACACATCTGAGAAGCCAGGAGACTTCTAGGTGCAAAGAAGAAAGACAGAGGGCCACCAGCATCAGCCACATGGTGAAAACCATTCATAGTCCCCCGTGGCCTGCTCCACAGGACACCAGTATCTCTCAGCACTTAGGCAACCAACAGCCGTTCCCACTGGGGAAGGTCAGATAGGGAGATGTGGCTGCACGTCTCTCTCCAACCCAAGAAGCTGCTACTATTGAACTGCTTTCAGAAAGGAGCCACCAGCTCACCAAGCTTACACATGCCTTGACGCCAGGGCAGAGTCACTCTGTAAGTGCCCACGCTCCCAACCCAGGCTGTGTGGCCACACTAGGTTAACCCACATCCCATAAACCAGAGCCATCACTGTACTGTAAAATTATATGCTGCCATCTAGACTTTGTGGTTACCTTGACGCAGCACAGGCAGAGTAGATTTAGCATAATTTTAGAGGCCCTGGAATTTTTGAAATGGTGAATGAGTATTGGTTTCAACTTAAAGTCACCAGATGCATTATAACTCTTTTTTTCTTTTTTGTGGAGTCTTGAACGGTTGCCCAGGCTTCAGTGCATTTGGTATGATCTCAGCTCACCCTAACCTCCACCTCCCTGGTTTAAGTAATTCCCCTACCTCAGCTTCCCATGTAGCTGGGATTACAGGCACATGTCACCACTCTGGGCTATGTTTTTGTATTTTTAACATAGATGTGGTTTCACAATATTGACCAGGCTGGTCTCAAACTCCCGACTTAAGGTGATCCACCTGTCTCAGCCTCCTAATTTGCTGAGATTACAGGAGTGAGCCACCGTACCTGGTCTAAATTATCTCTTAAGAAGATATCCAGTCTCCTGAAGCTTAATGTCAAACACTGGCTTCTCCTCTGTATCTGTGACAGTCCCCGGAGGCATCTTCTTTCAATGTAAAGCTGTTTTGTCTACATTCAAAATCTTTTATTTAGTGTAGCCTCATTCAACATTGATTTTAGCTAGGTCTTCTGGATAACTTGCTGCAAATTCTCCATCAGCACTTGATGCTTCAAGTTACACATATGTGGCTGGGCGCGGTGGCTCAACCCTGTAATCTCAGCACTTTGGGAGGCCAAGGTGGGTGGATCACGAGGTCAAGAGATCGAGACCATCCTGGTCAACATGGTGAAACCCCGTCTCTACTAAAAATACAAAAAATTAGCTGGGCATGGTAGCACGTGCCTGTAAACCCAGCTACTCAAGAGGCTGAGGCAGGAGAATTGCCTGAACCCAGGAGGCGGAGGTTGTGGTGAGCCGAGATCGCGCCATTGCACTCCAGCCTGGGTAACAAGAGCGAAACTCCGTCTCAAAAAAAAAAAAAAAAAAGTTACACATATGTTACAGAGACAACTTCTTTCCTTAAACCTCGTAGGCCAACCTTTTTTACAACAAACTTTCCTTCTGCAGATTTCTCATCTGTCCCAGGCTTCATAGAATTGAAGAGAGTTAAAAATAACAATAAAATTATAATATTATATAATTATATAATACTCTAAAGAACGTTTCTTATAGAAGCACAAATGGACTAAGACACAGCTTAAGTTCAGAATAATAGAAGTTTTGTAGAGTTGGTACAGAATTTCATGGCTAAATTTGAAAATGAATCTAAATGAGTGAGCCGCCTAAACTGGCTAAATAAAAGTAACTCCTCAGACCATTAGTGGATATTTTTCATTTTGAGTACAAATTTAAGACTAGGCTTAAGGACTTCATGGTAGAGAAATTTTACATACAAATTCTCACCATCCAGCTTATACCTTGGTACAGAAGTGTTTTAGTTTGTTCTCATGATGCTAATAAAGACATACCTGAGATTGGATAATTTATCAAGGAAAGAAGTTTAAATGACTCAAAGTTCTTCAGGGCCAGGAAGGCCTCAGGAAATTTACAATCATGACCAAAGAGGAAACAAACACATCCTAGTGTACATGGCGGCAACAAGAAGCACCAAGCAAAAGGGGGAACAGCCCCTTATGAAATCATCAGATCTGATGAGAACTCACTCACTATCATGAGAACAGCGCATGTGGGTAATGGCCTCCATGATTCAATTATCTCTACCTGGTACCTCCCACGGCACATGGGAATTATGGGAACTACAAGAGGAGATTTTGGTGGGTACATAGCCAAACTATATCATTCTGCCCCAGGCCCCTCTTGGATCTCATGTCGTCAAAATTCAAAACACAATTGTACCCTTCCAACAGCCCTCCAAAATCTTCAGTCATTCCAGCACTAACTCAGGAGTCAAAGTACAAAGTCTCATCTGAGACAAGGCAAGTCCCTTCCACCTATGAGCCTGTAGACTCAAAAGCAAGTTAGTTATTTCCTAGATACAATGGGAATACAAGCACTAGATAAATATGCCCATTCCAAATGTGAGAGAGTGGCTCAAACAAATGGGCTACAGGTCCCATGGATATTCAAAATTTAGTGGAGCTGTCAAATATTAAAGCTGCAAAATGATCTCACATCTCACATTCAGGTCACACCAATGCAAGAGGTGGGCTCCCACCACCTCTGGCAGCTCTGCCCCTGTGGCTGTGCAGATTACAGCTTCCCTCCTAGCAGTGCCCCACTACCTGGTACCAATTTACTGCATTAATTTATTCTCACACTGCTAACAAAGTCATCCCAGAGACTGGGTAATTTATGAAGGAAAGAAGTTTGGTGAGGTCTCATGAAAATTACAATCATGGTGGAAAGGAAAGTAAACCCATTCTTCATATGGCAGCAGCAAGGAGCAGTGCTGAGCAAAGGTGGGGAAAGCCCTATATAAAACTGTCAGATCTTGTAAGAACACACTATCATGAGGATAGTAGTATCAGGGTAACCACCCCCAATAATTCAATCACCTTCCACAGGTCCCTGCCGTGACACAAGGAGATTATGAAAACTACAATTGCAGGTGAGATTTGGGTGGGGACAGAGCCAAACAGTATCAAGAGGTTTACACTTATTTATTCTCAGGGGAACCTCTATGATACATTCCAATCACAACCATTTCTCAGTAATAGATGATCCCATTTAGCATTGTCTTCCTCTCCAATAGCAGTTTCCTTCCTGCTCACTTAGATGCTTTGTTTCCATTATATATGTCCCAAAGAGATTTTATGCTATTTTTCTTATTTGCTTTTCTGATTTGTTTATATAAAAAGGGAACCCAAGTATAAATACCAAGTATAAATACACTTTGTATCTAATTCTTTCTTTTCTGTAAATCTAGTTCAGATTTTACCTTCTTCATGAATCTATGAAGAGCTCAAGTAAATGCAAGGTTTTCTCTCTTAAACACTTTATATAGTTATTGCCAAATATGTACTTTGAAACTTAAAATTAAACAGGTTTTATTATTAAACTTGCATTTAGTGTCTGCCTTGAAGATAGGAATTATGAAAAATTATTTCTTGGATTTTTAAATTCTTCATGTTGCCCAGTGATTTCTATTAGATAAGAACTCAGTACATAATTGTTAATTTATATTGAACAAAAATTTACTACGTCTAAACAATGTAAGAAAAGGACATACATGTCTTCTTAAATTAAAAACATATAAATAGGTAGGTGATCTTTATACTATTCAAGACACTTGTCCAATTCTTAAATTTTAATAAAGATAATCTATCTTTCAGGAAAAAATGCACAGTCTGTAAACTTTCTTTTTCTTTTTTTTTTTCTTGCAACAGGATCCGGTTTATTCTGCCTTGGCAGGGTGGTCCTGAGAGTGGCAGGTGCCACCCTGTCCTGGGTGGAGGGAGGGCCTGAGGGCCAGTTAAGGCCAATGGCGGGAGAAGCAGAGGGGCTGCAGCCCCCGGAATGCGGTGAAGCCAGGCCGAGGCCCGGAGGCAGCTGTGGCAGGCTGGGGCAGGGTGGAAGGCACCGGACTGGGACCGGGCCAGGGTTACAGGACCGAGGACCCAGGTTACACGGGCAACCCAGTGGGCGGGGCACAGGGTCACATGACACAGAACATATAAACATGCTTGTTTGTAAACAGGCACAGCTTGTAAACATGCTTCCTAAATAGACATCTCAACTAGAGATTAAAATGTACACAAGTACTGTCACAAAATTTTTTTTCTGAAAAAAAAAAATATTGTGGGGAAATGGATCATACACTCCACATTTCAGCTTCAGGGATACCCTTGTAATTCTTAGCTGTACTCAAGAAGAAAAATAAGAAAGATAAAGGGAAAAACTGTTAATAAGGCTGTGTTTCAAACTGAATAGAACTGACTGTGATTTTCACAGACAGCAAGGTTTAAATTGTGACTAAACTTTAAGTGGCATCTTGACTATTATAGTGGCATTATAAACAAAAAGGTCTTCTTGTCTATGATTCTGAGAAATTAAGCAATATGCATAACATAATTTCCTCGTTATTATAAAACTAATGAAGAAAGAATATTTTTCTTCCTCGAAGAAAGAAAAATATTCTTTCTTCATTAGTTTTAAATAACTTACTTTTGTCAGTGGTGTGTTTGGAACTGCCTGTAATACATTCGTTTTAGAGTTTCATAATTCAAGATGCAAAGAGCTTTGTAAAGATTAAAAATAAAATGTAAACTATGACTAAATATTTTGAAAACAGAATGCCATTTGAAAAACTATACATTTTAGAATAGAGCGACAAGTACTAAGGACTACATTTTGATTTTCAACTTTTAGATTACCTCTTTTGCAGAGATTGGCAATTACATATTCTCCTCTCCACTGAAGCCTCAATAACAATAAGCGTGGTAGAATTTCAGTTATATATCCTGGTTAGGTAAGGGAGGCTACCATTTAACTTGAGATATATATATATATATATATATATATATATATATATATATATCTCAAGGGATATCTGTGGTTGAATTCTAATACATTCTTCACTGGAAATATAAAAATTGAAGAACTTGGAGAAGAAGAGAGGAAGAGCGGGAGAAAGTATTTTTTTAAATCAGTGTTTTCTAGAAAAATCTGGATCATTTTTAATGTTTCTCTCAAGTTAATTTCATGCAATTATTTTTACTTTTTAAAGCCTTCTCTAGAATTGTCAGACACATTCATTTCCTTTTTAAAATCTATTTTTAACATTCACTTTTAGTTAATCCTGTCAATTTCTCCCCTCGAACCCAAAGGTCCTTGGAGGGTCCATAATCCATGACAATATAAAATGGAGTGAATGCCAGATGAGTTCCTCCTGGGTAAGTCATCTAGTTTCACATTTATTGCCTTGGTTGCTTTATTAAATAAAATCAATGTCTATGAAATGATTCACACTGATGCCCCTCAATAAATGTTTTGTCTGATCATCCCTGGCACCAATATTAATTAAACGGACTTTGTAAGTACCTCTTTGCAACATGTTTTGAAATGCCCAGATGATAGTTGTATAAAAATGCATCACATTGATTAAAATTTATTACCTGCTTAAAATTTTATATCATGCTATCACTTTAGCATCTAGACACTTTGACAACAACACTATTTTAGCATTAGAATAAAATGCATAGGAAGAAAAAGCATCTTATTTGCTATTATTGCTAGATCAGGCCATGCCCTGGGACTAGAAATTCAATGCAACTAGGTGCACATGGTTTGAGCGATGACTTGGAATTTGTTTTTCATAGTAATACCTCTGCTCTTTATCCTCTTTATTTTTGTCTCTAAATCTTACACTGTACCTCCTTTAAATAATTTTTTCAAACTTAACACTAAGCGGCATCCACTCACTTTGTCATGACTCATATAATACCTCTGCCACACCTTCTTTGGTCCACCACTTGAATATTCATATTCCCCTTGAATCACACCTAGATGCCCTCTCTCTTTCTGAAAAATATATTCTATTCTGCCATTATTCTTACACATATTTGCTATTGTTATTTTTTACACATAATTTCTGAGTAGAGGATTTACTTCAACTTAGAAAACATGATTGTTGGGAAAAACAGCAAAGGAGAAAGGACTTACAGAGTGCCTACATAAAATGGTTATGAATAACACATAAACAAGGAACAACAAACTGCAGAGGGCCACAGGAAGCCTCTGAGGAGGAAGGCCTCTCCATGCCTCATGTTCTGATGCAGGGTGACTTGTAGGCTCCTTGTAAGGCCCGAGTTCCATCAGCTGTACATAGATAATGAGCTAAAGATAACCACATGTTCTTGTTTTGTGAAACTCCTAAACCACCACTGTTATTAGTCCTTAGAATGACACACTAGTTCCCGCTCACTGATTCAGTTCTGGCTCACTTATTCACTCCACCATCCTGTCACCCTCTCCCCACCATCACTCCGCCTCAGCCTATAGGTCAAAGTGACTGTAAACAATGAATAGTGTGTATGATCAGAGGGTCACCACTGAACTTGGGGTAACCATGGGCGATGTAGGGCTGGTTCCTTACACATGATTTGAGGAATACGGTTCTGTTTCACTGAGTAATTGTGTACATGAGCAGAAATTCTGATTAAGAAATAGTTTTCATAGGTTCTCTTGAAACTATTATAAGAAAAGTATATTATATTTTATACTCCAAGAAGAGATAAGTATCGCCTTTCTTCTGTAAGGATATAAATTAGTGAAGGCAAGGGTAAACATAGCACAGTAATTCTATTTTACATTAAGAATCTTAACACTAATAATTAAGTCTATGAATGTTAGTTTTTTTTCCCCACATGCACTTATTGTCCTTTACGAAAACTATGGAATATTAAATTATTTTCCTGGGAGCATAACAGCAATCTCAGAGACTTCCAAGAAATGTAATTTTCATTCTCAGCGCATCCTCAATGACATGACCACATACCCAGAAGGCCTTAATGGTTTCTCAGAATTAAATATGTTCAGATGATTTGAATATTCTCAAATGTTCAGGCAGCACATAGAAAACAAGAGACTAACACCATGGGCTTTATTTAATGGATATACATCGTTTAACCTACCAACATTATAAAGCACTAAGCATGAAGAGAATTTTTATTATTTTGTTTAGTGTTTAACAATGATATCCTGTGCTGACTTAATGACACCAATCCACATTCTATAGAGAATCATGTCATTCCAAAAATATTTGAGTGATTTATCCTCTGTTGCTGAAAGAGCATTTATCTAGTTTGTTGAAAATGATTCTGATCATATCTTTATATACCAACTCTTTCTGTCATATAAAATTCATTGTAATTTATATTTAGAATGATGAAAACAACACATGGAGAAAATTCTCCTGAAAAAAGTCACTCATTGATCAAAATAGCACCCAGCTTGAATCTCTTGTTAGAAAATTGGGGGAGAAAAAAGATGTCTATGGCAACACATTTGCTAATGGTTGAGAAATTAAGCAAATATTTCAGATAGTGATGCAAAATTACCTTAACAGGTGAATTTGTTTTCTACTTTATGTTGGATTGTAGACTACCATTTATCCTTGATGTGATGAAAATTGATGTAATTTGTCTTCAAGAGATGATCAGATATGATCGATTCTAAACCAGTTTTCCCACAGAAATTAGTAATAAACAATTCAGTCTCTTTATATTAAATTCATTAAGGAAACATCAGCCAGTCAATATATACTAGTTGAGTCCATGGTTTTGATAACTATCATTGTCCTTGATTTTAGTAATTAAAGACAAGGAGTACTGAATGAGTCTATATCCACATATAATGCAGTTTATGATTTCTGTAGGGATAATTTAACAATCAACACCTTAAAATATAGCTGAAAATATACAGTAATTTTAATTTTTGTCTTAGCTCTAAAATATATAGAAAATAAGTTTCTCTTTCACTACTAGACTAGATGAGAAAGGCCATATGAAGAAATTTGACAGCCACAGACTAACCCAATTACTAAAATAAATGATTTATTAACAGTTGATTTTGAAGGGAGATTCATACTTTAAGTAAACTTTTTAAAAATAGTATTTTCTCATAAGTGGAATTTATTTTTATTGTCATTTTAGGAAAATAAAAGTGGTTGAGTAAATATACTTTATATCTTGAACTTTTCATTATATTTAATACTATATTATTACTATCATTATGAAATAACTGTTACACAAAATGAAGCAACCAATCAATTTATGATAATGTAAGTGAATGACAACATCTATTCTACAATAGTTGTGAAGAATAGTTGCAGAATGAAGTCAGTACTTCTTAAAATAACAATTTTTAAGTTTTTCAGATGGCTTAACTTAGGATGCAATTTCCATTTTAATTTGTATTTGCATCTTTATAAAGATGTGATAGCAATTAAACTTCACTGATATGTAAAACATGTAGGTAAAGGTAAGTACTGGTGCATTAAATAAATTCTGTACTTTAAAAAATAATGGAAAGAGCAATCACATTTGCACTTCATAAAATCTGTATTCCAACCCATTTGTAGCCACACATTTTAAAATTTTACCTCTGCCCTTTTTGCCATCATTTGACACCCTGTCCGGTAACCATCTGCTTGAACCCAAGAAGCTGAAGTAGTTGGAACATTCATAACTCTCAAGGAATTCTAATTGAGCAATAATAAAACCTGAGCCCTCCACTGAATTATCAAGAGTTTATCAGTTGCTCTGTCAATAACTGCTTTGTGTTCTCTCGACCAGCGTCTGCACTTCAGAATGAAAGGCACTTTTTTTTATTAAAGTGAGGTAGGGATTATATTCTGTAAGAACCGCTATGGGTTATGGACGCCTAAGTGATCTCCGACTGCTGGCCTTGGACCGTGAAGCAGCTGAGAATACTAACAGCAACAAAGCATGAGCAGTTTTTGCTAGTTTAAGATCGTGCTAGTCTCTATTGATGTAAACAGGGATTTGATGGATGCAATGATCTGTCTGCTCACCACAAGCAGCATATAAAATTTATTTTAAATTGTTTATCCTCTTAGATTTCATCTGGAATGTAAGATGGACTGTTACTGAATTGATGATAATATTAAAATATGACTTTGAGGCACACAATTAAACTAACACACAGCTTCTTTTGTCACTTGTGTCTTTTTACTTTCTGTCAGTTTTCATCCCCACAGAATTTACTGAGAACAAAATGAAATTTTAAAAGAGAAAAATGAAGAGAAAAAAAAAATGATGCTCAGGGAAGACCTACTGCTTCAAATCAAGGATTAAGGGAGAATATAGCAGTTTAGGCTACAGAAGCAGCATTTAGGGTCCTAACATAACTGCTGATTTTCACACCACATTCTGTCGGTGTGTACGTGTCTGGGATATATAGTACCTTTCAGCTAGCTACTCTCCTTCAGAGAAAAAGTGTTTTAAGATTCTCTCCTCTGTGGAGCCCTCCTCTCCAGAATTCACAAAATGCACTCCTATTTTCCAGACTCAGCATTTATTTCTCTTGTGTTTTGCTGCTGAAGAATAGTTCTGATGTTTTGACCTAGAAATGGCACCCCTGGAGTGAATCGCTGTAACAGTAACTAATGTGAAAAGTTGATTTGCACATTTTCCTGTGTCAAAAGCTCATTTCATGGCATTATCACAACGCATTTCTTTCAGCTTCAGAAGAATAAAGGAATGACATTTCTGGAGACTAAAATGCTCAAATTGTTGAAAGGAAAGCTAGGAAGCAGGAAATAAAACAGTAAGTGTTTCTCATCAATACCTTCCTATCTGTTTGATTAGCCAAACCTGGCATCAGCAGAATGGCATCATGCCTTTCTGGCAAATGCCAAATATCAGGCACCCATCATAACAGAGACAAAGCATGGAGCTTAATAATCTCATAAATCACATTTTCCTCAGTGATAACAAAAGCAATTTGTTTGAACTGCAGCTATTCCTCCTATGTCCTTTTATAAAAGCAGCCTTATGAAATTTGTATTCCTCTAAAATCTTTTTTTTTTAATTTTTTTTTTTTTTTTTTTTCAGATTGAGTCTTGCTCTGTTGCCCAGGCTGGAGTACAGCCAGCTCAGCTCACTGCAACCTCTTCTACCCGGGTTCAAGCAATTGTCTTGCCTCAGCCTTCCCAGTAGCTGGGAATACAGGTGTGTACTACCACACCAGGCTAACTTTTATTTTTTATTTTTTATTTTTTATTTTTTTTTGTATTTTAGTAGAGACAGGGTTTCACCATGTTGGTCAAGCTGGTCTTAAATTCTTGACCTAATGATCCACCCACCTTGGCCTACCAAAGCGCTGAGATTATAGGTGTGAGCCACCACGTCTGGCCCCCTAAACTCTTTTAATCCAAACTATTTCCTTCCTCCTTTGGTTCATTATTTACTCAGTAACATGTATTTATCTCCACTCCTTTAGAACCAAGTGCTGCTTCAAGGCCTTTTGTTCTTGCTTATCTTCCGAGCTCTTCTCTCCCAGGCTATATTCTGGATCTTGATTTCCAATACACCCAGTGGAAAATCCTCATTGCCAGCTATCTTCAACAAGCCATTTAAATGAAGTTATTAAGGGCAAACAAGTCTAAATGTGTTGCTCCTTATTGGAACACATATCCTACTTCAAATTAATTTATGCAAAAAAAAAAAGAAAAGAAAAGAAATGTACTACATGATGCCCCTCAAATGTCATCAGTGTCTTTTCTCATCAACCTCATTTGAAATAGCCCTCCCAAAAAGAGTATTTCCAAAAGGAGTCCATGGAATCAACACGCATCCCAAAAGGGTGAGGACAAATCCCCAGTGGGCTTATATTATAATCTTTAAGGACTGATTAAAGAATTTCATTTTTGCTTTTGGGAAAATGTGTTATATTATATTAAAATAGCAGGCATCTGCATAAGTTGAATTCTATTTCTAGTAAAAAAGCCAAATACCAGATAATTTCCCTACTAGAGTGAATAACACCAATTCAAACATCAGCTTTTACTCGGCTATATGTTCTTTTCCAAAACACCATTGTGTTTTTATCTAGTGGCTGCAATTTTCATAGGTTAGTGGTAAATATGCCATTATTTTGGACCACATACTAATAGGTAGACCTTCAAAAGACGAGCCATTTCTCAGTTAACTCTTTCTTAGTCACTTGCCTAGTGGTAGATGGTGGTAGAGGATGAATGATTGCAACTTCTGTTTTTGACCTTTGTATGCTACACAAGAGATACTCCTTAAACAGATATCACTGAAATAGAAGTCTGCCAATAGAAAACTCAGTTTAGTGTTTGCCATAAAAATGTTATTCCTTATCCTTAGACACTACTGAAAATGATACCAGTATAGTTACAACCATACGCATAGTTACCTGCCATTTGCATAGTACTTTACAGTTTTCAGAGATTACATATTTAATATCTTATTTGAAAGAACAATCCCATGGCGTTTATAGATTTTTTGAACTGCATAGATAAAGGTTCATTGGTTACCCAAGACTATGAGTTTTATATAGCTTATACATTGTAGAATATTCTTAGCCTGAAAAATGTATCATTGGACTATGTTTTATAATTTTATTGTATTTCTTATAATCTCTCTCTAAGTTTGTGAAGAGAACTATGCACATTTAATATTTAATGAGAAAAATGAAGGTAGATCTGGAATTAGAAAATTTCTTACTCAAGTGCTCATTAGGCTGTGCTATGCACTCCATGCCAAGATACTCCAACCCTTAATTAAAATGAGTGATCCCCAGCATCAATTCACTACCCAAAGCTGCCAATATTGCCACTCTTTGATATCCATGCCAAAATGCTATCAGTGACTGTGGATTTCAACATGTGGCCTCTTGAATTACCATAAAGCATTCATGAAGCTCCCACAGTGTTCAGCAGCATTGTTTTAGGCCCTACCGAGGGAAGTGTGCTTTTCATACTGGGAAGACGTCGTAAAAATCAGTGACCATCAGGTAATAATTATGTCCAGTTTTTATTAACATCAAATCTATAATGGTAATAGGAGACTTTTAAGGCTAGAAGTAGAATCAGATAATAAAGACACAATATCTATTTTGTTAAATGTATTTCTTTAATTAGGTTTCTTAACTAATAATTTATATTACATTAACATTTCATTTTTTCCTATGATATAACCTTGTGTTCTAAAACTAATCTGTTGGAAGAATTGTTTTTCCAAATATAATAACAAATAACATATTTCATTAATAGATCTTTATACATTTTCAAAAAAAAGTTTACATTTATGCTTTTCACATTTAATACAAATTTTGATGCTGGAAGTGAGGCAGTATTATAATAACTTTATAAATAAGAGAACAGAGAATTAGATTTGACCATCTCTCAACCACTAGATAATGTCAGATAAAAGCTTTTTAAAAATCAAGTATTAACACAAAAATTCACGTTTTCAAAAGGATTTTGGACATGCATAGTTTTTGACTGTGTCTAGTGCTGACTTGAGGCAATTCCTCCACTAACACACTAATAGATAGATTTTGTAATTGAGGAATATAAAACCACAAATATAAGCTAGTAATATACAAATATAAATGTCAGGCATGACTGGTAACAAAATTAGAAACATTGTAGATGTTGCTCATTGTTATTATCTGTCTTACTCCCATAGAAACATGCACTGGGTGATAATGATGTTTTGGGTGCATATGCCAAGAAGTAAATTTGGCAATTCACCTCATGATGGGTTCTGTTAAAGAAACAAAAATACTAATGGAGAAAAAACTTCAGCATAGATTAATCTAATTTCCTTGGATCATTTATGTGTTCTTAAAAGTTCCTGTAATTCAAGGACTGGTCTCTACCCCAACACATGTTTTAAATCAATTGTCAGGGTCTTTTTAAGCACATATTAAGTGGAAGTTTTATTGTAAGTTATTTCGATAACAACAAAATGGGGAAAAATAATCCTCTTCCCATTTCCTGCCAACTAGGGAACAGTCACATGATCTATGAACTGCCATTCATTTAGAGATTATTCATAGCAGCAGTGGCAGTGAAATGGATGAGAATTTGGGAGTGATTGAATCCAGTGACATAGTAACAAATGTCAAATACCTATGGAGGTACTGCCGGTGGAAGCACACTAATGAAACCACATTGTGGTAGAATTTGGTTGATCTTTGCTCCCTGGCTTTATCAGAGTATGTTATCCCAAACAAATTGTTCATCCTGACTTATTTGTTTTTTCATCCAAAGATATTAACTTCAGTAGTTTGTTTATACTTTGCAATTAGGATTTCAGACAAATTCAGGATTAGATGATTAAAAAGAGGTGGTGTGTGTGTGTGTGTGTGTGTGTGTGTGTGAGAGAGAGAGAGAGAGAGAGAGAGAATGTTTATAGCCTATGAACACACACAGTGCATTGTGAGAAATTTGCTTGTATTAATTCATTCTTCAATTGTAAAATATGTCTTCAGTGTGTTTTATCAATGATCTTTTAGTTGAAACAAACAGAAAACAATTCAAGTTAGCTGATTTTGAAAAGACTCACAAAACAAAAGAATTACTTTTGCATAGGAGAGACACATATTCCTCTGTGAAAGGATAAAAGAAAGCAAGAATGTGGGGCAGATGTGGCTATATTTAAAAGGAAGAGGCAGATAACTAAGGGTCTTGATGCTGCTATGTTCCTTTATCTCACAGGGAATTCTTGATCGATAAGACATAGCAGTTGAGCTCTGGGTCTCTGCTTCTCTGCTTTGAATGTTGGAGATATAAAATGTGGAAAATGTCAAAAGATCCCACTTTTATAGGCATAATGAAAAGTGTGACCTTGCTATTGTAGATAGTAACATGACAAGCTTGATTATCTCCCTCTTTCTCCTGATTCATCAGTTTTTCTCTCTTGTTCCTGAACCATTCCCAACAGACCAGAAACATGCTCTACTAGTATCTCTTTAAAAACCTGTTTTTTCCATATGCTCTTCTAGCAACTACAATTTTTCTTTCTTTTTTTTTTTTTAAATAAAAGTGGTCCAAATAGTTTTCTGTCTTTGCTGTTTGCACTTTTTTAGTTCCCATTCACTCTAATCTGGATTTCTTCCAGACCCTTCTCCTGATTTAATCTTGTCAAATCACAAATGACTGTCATATTGTCATATCTGATGGTCACTGCTGAATCTTTGTCTCTGTCAATCCAACAGCAGCATGATGCAGTGATCCCTCCTACACTCATGAATCATCGTCTTCACTTTGCCTTCGTGAGAGCACATGTAACTGGTGTTTCTCAGCCTCACTGCCCGTCCCTATTCAGGTTTCTTTCTGAATCCTCCTAATCTACCTAAACTCTAAATGAATTATCTTGTAACTTTTGTATTAGCTATACTCACTCCCTAAGTAAGATTTAGTCACAGGGCTTTGAATAATACATCTGTAGACTAATTCTCAAATATGTGCTGATATAAACAGCCACTTTCCTATCTGCAGACTTAGTGCAAATGTCCACTCAAAATGTCCCTTTTGATATATAATTGGTAAATCAATGTTATATGTATGTGTATATATATATATATATATATATATATATATATATATATATCTGGTAAGTCAAGCTTAACTAAATTGGAACTACCCTCAAATCTCTTCTAAAACCTTGTACATTTCAATCAAAGTTAGTCAAGCCAATATAGGAGTTGTTTATGACTTTCTCTCTCTTGCTCACACTCAAAATTCAATCTGTTAGCAAAATCCTGCCACCAAAACTACATCCCAAATTCAGCCACTTCTCATCATCTCCAGCCTCATGCAAGGAATCATCATGTCTTTCTCACGTTACTGCTTAACTGATCTCCCTGGTTCTAGTGGTGCATCTGTCCAGATTATTTTCTACACATTTGTCACAATGCTCTATCACAGGCCATAATATTATTTCATCTGTTTAAATAGCTCTGGCAGTTTCCCACACAGCTCAAAAGCCCCAGAACTCCTAGCATGGCATACAGGATCCCATAGATGTAAATGTGTCCCTCCCCCGACTCCCCCACCATCACTATCAATCAGTCCTCATCTCTGACCCCTGTTCTGTATCTCACACCACTGATCTCACGAGCTTCCTTACTGTTCCTCATCCTGTTTTAGGGATGTTTGCTATTGCTATTACTTTTGTTTGACTTCATCACCCAAAGACCTCATGACTTATTTTTTTACTCACTTCATGTCTTTGCTAAATGTTACTTTATCAGAGACTCCCTGAAAACTCTATAACAGCATACTCACCCAATGTCTGTTTATCCTATTTTTCATGATTTATTATATATGATCTGTTACCACCTGAAATAATTTGTGTATGATAGGTCTCATCCTCTAAAGCAAGCTTGTCCAACCTGTGGCCCAGGACAGCTATCAATGTGGCCCAACACAAATTCATCAAGTTTCTTAAAACATTATGAGATGTTTTTGCAATTCTTATTTTTTATTAGCTCATCAGCTATTGTTAGTGTTAGTATATTTTATTCGTGGGTCAAGACAATTCTTATTCCGTTGCGGTCCAGGGCAGCCAAGAGATTGGACATCCCACTTGCCCTGCTCAAAAGTGAAAGCTGCATAAGGAAGGCAATCTGTGTTTTTTAACAGCAGTTTCTCCAATGCCTGCAATGGTTCCTTTGTGCATTGCAACATACTGATAACACAGTAACATCATAAACCAGCAATCAATTTTCATTCCCACCAATAGGAGGTTTCTCTTTTCTCTAAATCTTTACCAGCATTTGTTATTAATCCTTGTTTAGAAGCTCATAAAGGAATGAAGGATTATGTTTATTTGGGCTATATACAACAAGTGATATCAATGAAGTTTGAGCCATGAGTGAGGAAACTACAAAAATAAGAGGAAATCATTCTACAAATGGGACAGAGATGATTTATCTAGAATGTGATTTTTCTATAATTTTGAAATTATTTGGTGTACTATAATAAAGTAGACTATCACTGAATAATGTAATTATTTCTAGCTTCTTGGTATTAAACTTTGCTGTAGTGAACATCTGGTACTATAGTCTCATGAGCCTCTCAATTTTTTATGTTGTAAATTCTAGGAAGTAGAATTATTAGTTAAAGTATTTGAAATTTTTAAAGTTCTGGACAAATAGCTTCAAATGTCTACTCAGAAATACATAAAAATTTCTTCTTTTACCAATAGTTTATGAAAATTCAAGTTTCAGCCTCCTATGGACAAACCTAGGCATTATTAAATAAATGCAAAAACAAAAACAAAACAAATATTTTACTAGCATAAGAAGGGACAATCTGTTTTCTATTTCCCATTATTAATTTTCTATTTTGCATTATATCAGATATCTTTTTACTGGATGTTACATATTTTGTGATTTATCTTCATTTTGGTTCATTTTATTATAAATTCGTTTTTATTTTTATATTATCTTCCCTATCTTTTTGTTTTAAAAATATTATTGCATTGTTGTCTAATTTGTCTTTAAATTTTGTTTATGATGTTGACATATATGTGATTAAATATGTCTGTATTCCTTTTTTGTTTATTTCTTTTTCCATTTAATAATTAGTCCTTTTCCATTCTAAAATTGTGTCTGAGCTTTCTTCATGCTTTCTTCTTCATAATTTAATTTTTAATCCATATAAGAACTATTTTGAAGTTTTCTTAGTCCATTTGTGCCACTATAACAGAATACTAATACAGGGTAATTTATAAAGAAGAGAAATTAATTTTCTTATCATTCTGGAGGCGGTGAAGTCCAAGATCAAGGTGCTGCATCTAATAAGGACCTTCTTGCTGCATCTCCACAAGGCATACAGCAGAAGGGCAAGTTCCCAAACACGGCATGCTTATTTTACAAAGTTTTTCATTCCATTTATGGGGGAGAGGCTCTCGTATCATAATTATCTCTTAAACGCCTCACTTTTTAATACTGTCAAATCAACCACACCTGAATTTCGAAGTGAACATATACTAACCATGGCAGGAATACATTACAAAATGAGTTTCTTACTTTATTTTTCTCCAAAAGATTAATCAATTTCTAGGAAACCATTTGTGGGGCAATTGCTCATTTTCCCCCTTTTTGTAACATCTCCAGCATATCAGTTCTATTTTACTGAACTCTTTATATGTACTCACTAGTATATTACAATTTCAATACTCTTGCCTTGCAAGCAGTTAGGGGCTATGACTATCTTTCTTACTGTTACAGCTTTAGAACCCAGAAGGCACTCAATAAGTATTTTTAAATTATGAATGAGGTGGGAGTTCCTGTCACGAGAAACTGAGAAATTGAAGAATTTATCTGTGGAGTGACTGTATTCCAAGTCAGAGCGTTGCCTAGATAACCGTTTGGCTACCAAGTCCAGACTTCCTAAATGTTCAGCAATGATCTCAACCAGGAAAATGACATACCAGATAAGAAATATTTGTTTTTAAGAAGCTTGAGTTAATACTAGGAAAAGAAAGTTTTCTTCAGGAGAAGGATGTTGCGGTCTTCACCACCTACTGGCAATCTACACTGCTTGGGAAACATGACAAAGTCAATGTGATATTTCTTTAAGAATAGCAGATAGCCAATAGTACTGTCTTCTCATATTGTGATGTGTACTTCTCTGCCTCAGAATACAGTGATGTGTTGAATAACTCCTGAACACAGTCACTACAGGCTTTGCTGGACCTCAGTGTGATATCCTATACTCCGTAGGTCGAAGTTTAGAACTGGGAGCAGAAAAGTTAAAGGATATGGAGCTGGTGTCACTGAATCCAGTCTATCCCCCTAAATTAAATCTCCAAACTCTAATACAAGCCTGTTTTCTTGTTATTTGGTCTCATTTACCATATAAACCTGGCAAAATATTGTTAGTAGATTAGCTTGCTTCCCTCCTGCTACGCCTCCTTACTCTCCTTTACTAGACTACTTAACGCTAGTACACAATGCTGTCCCTCTGTGCAGTCTCCTTGGGTTTAACTCCTAAGGATTAGAGACTGTGTCTAGCATAAGATGTTACACAGAAAATATTTTAGCAAATGTTTATTGAACTAAATTAGTCCTGTCACCTAATATTGGAACAGCCAAAAAGACAATTGTTTAAATGAAGCTTCCAGTGAGTTACATCTGAATCAATGAATCATAGACTCTCAGAGTTGAAAAAAGTCCTCTTCCAATACTCGAAATTTCATTCCAGTATCTTTGTTTCTAATAGTGATTCAAACTCTATTTGACCATATAATGATGAGAAGCTTTTGACCTCTGGAATAGTTTACTTCAATACCGGTAAGGTCAGAGTTTAAAATTTCCACCTTTACGTTTGCAGAAACTCATCCTTCTTTAGCTCCTACTCAGAGCAAGTCTGTTAATTCTTCCTTCAAATGACAACTATTTAAGCATGTCAAGACACTTCTTGTTTCTTACATCTTTTGTTCTTCAGAAATAAACATTCCCAGTCTTTCAATGTTTTATTAGCATAGGGTTTTGAATTTTTTTCTCCATCCTTCAGAGGAAACCTGAGCCTGAGCACTACAGAATCAGGCAGGAATATTACCACCACCCTGAATCTTGTCCTTAATTCTGTATTACATTTTAACCAAATCACACAACTCATACCATGGTCACTATGAGATGGCTTTAATGATTGTGAACTAAACCTTCTACATCTCTTGCATATAATAGGATTCTGAAGTGAGCCTGTCCACCTTTAACTAGAGGCCAGGTGATTGGCCTTTATTAGACTAAAGTGAAGAGTTGGTTTATCACAATTAAGTTTTACCTGGTTCGATCTGTACATTGTTCTACCATGCTAAGACCTCTAGGAATCCTGGTGTGTCATCCATTATGATAGCATCTCTTCCCTGATTTGTATCACCTCCAAATTGGAAGGCCATTAGTAATGTGGGCTAGAAAGGGAAAATCAATGCAGCGCTTTGCCTTTGTGTCTTAGAAAAAACAAAAACTATTTTAGATAACCTCTCCCATTAATCTAATTGTATATGATATGGCTAAGGGAGTACTACTTAGCAAAACATACCCAGGTGCAAAGGAATACTAGGCAGTCCTTCCACAATATGTTTTGAAAAAAAAAATTCCCATTTGGACAAGCAAAATTATTACATTTCTCAGTTCCTATGATACCTTGAAGCTGACTTCTGACCAATGAGGTACTGGAGAAGATAATTTGTGCCAATTTTATGCCACCCTCGATAATGTCTCTCACATTCTCCCATATACTCTCCCTACTCACACAGCTTGCTGGACATGAAGGGCTAAGGTACGAAGAGTCAGGTGAGGGAAAGAGCCCAGATTTTGAGGTTACTGCCTGGAACAACGTAGCCCAAAATGCACTTGATCAAGGAAATCTGCAATGGATTTGCTTGAACTGGAAATAAATCTCTAGGATTATAGTACATATATGGGATTTGTTCATTCCAGCAAGAAAACTCTCATGAACACAATTAGTATAAACTTAATGTTAAAGAAAGATTACTTTGACACTTGTTAAAAACGAACAAAGATTTTATTCAATCTTATTGCAATGGGAGTTGCAATAAGGAAGAGTGATAGGGCTCAACTATGAATCTAACAATGACAAGTGGGGATTTATAGTCAAGGAGCAGGGTGAGGGGGGCAGTGGGTGAAAAATCACCAAGAGGAGATAAGAAAGGTAGAGGGATCCTTATAAAACTCACCTAATACCATTCCTGCTAAAAGCAAGCCAAGATCTATACATCAAAAGTAGAGGATGAGGAACTTGATCAGACCCCAAGAGTAGGGGATTGTTCTAGCAGGACTCTCTGCTAAAACTGGGCTGAGGAGGTCAAAGACATGATGGGTCAAGGTAAAGCCCTGGGTGAAAAGAGGTTCTTCAAAGAGCCAAACTGAAATTTGGTCAAGAAAGGACTTTGTCATTAGCAGTGAGTAATGCCAGTCACCACTGGAACTTGTAATTGATATTATAAACCTTCTGACTTAAACAACAGATAATGTGAAGGAATGGACTTGTCTTTGAACACTTTTGTCAAATCTCCCGTTATCTCTCCCACTCCTAATAATCTCTCTTTAATTTAAATAAATAAATAGAAAACTAAAAAGACTTGTCTAAGTAGTATCTTTATTTGTGTAATAAGTAGACATCAATTTAGGGGCTTTTAAAATTAAAAATATCTAAAATGTCTTATAATATGAAAATAGATGAAATAATCTAATCTGGAATTTTAATAGGTAATATTTTAATATCTGCACAAATTGCTTTTTAAATTTTGGTTTCTTTCCCTGATGACTTATCACAGACTTGTTCTGCTTTACAAGATGCAATATGAGACAAGTTAGCATAACTGAACTTTAGCAAAAACATATTGCATATATGAGGTATCCTAATAAAGTCACATTTTGTTTTACATTTCATTAGAATCAAGAAAATATAAAGAAAAGTGAATAAATCACAGGATAAACAACACATCTTTCACATTTTGCTTACGGGAGCATGGTATTTATAACTGTTAGAAAATTACCACAAAAATGCTTTTCGATTCCTTCCAAATCTACTGGTTTGCTACAAGAGTACATAACTTATAAAATCAAGATATCATAAGGAATACCATAAAAGATGTCATAGTTTATAGAGACTGGGATGCCAGTGAACAAATAGCAGAATTTAAGCTTCTAAAAAATAAAAATAGAAAGAAAGGGTGGAATGAGATAGAATGGTGTCTCATTTGTATCCTCTTAGATACAAATCTAAGAGGAAGTATACTAAAAGTATCTGTCCCTGTAGTGAAGACTTTTCAATTCTGAAAACTTAACTAGATAGTGTTAAAAAAAAATAAAGTTACCTTTTTCTCATGAGGTTTACAATCACACATGGCTGAAAAGAGAGAAACATCCCAATAAATGTTTCATTAGGAGATATTGCCATTGTGAGTACATAGTCGTCTACCTACATAAATCTAGACAACACAGCATATTACACACTTATGTCATATGATAGAATTGATTGTTCCCAGGCTTCCAACCTGTACAACATGTTATTGTACTAAAAACTGGAGGCAATTGTAAAGCAGTGGTAAGTATTTGTGTATCTAAACATATTTAAACACAGAAAAGGTACAGTAAAAATATGTCATTATAATCTTTTGAAATCATCATCATATATATGATCTGCCATTGACCAAAACCTCATTTTGCAGTGCATGACTCTGCATTGTAAATAGATATTTTCCCCAGTTAATTTTGAATAATTTAATACATAATTGATATTTGTATTAGTAAAATGTTATATTGAGAAAAGCTCCAACATTCATCATTTTCTATATCTGTCATGTGATATCAACATTATAATAAAACAATGAAGAACTGAAGGAACAAAGTGAGAGTTGGAAGAAAAATTATTGCACAAAAATTTTTATATAACAGAAATGTTAGAGGAAAAAGTAGTTATATATCATTTACATTTGAAAATACACTACAGCTGAATCAGAATCATGTTTTCTACCTGGAGATGGAATTCCAGTGTCAGAGAGGTAACAGATAAAGACAGAGACTAAATAATTCTCTTTTGCCTTCATATTGGCCAGTGATGCAGAAGGACAAAGTTGGAGCAGCAGCGATGAGACTGAAAAGAAATTACATATTTGTTGTATAGCTTTTATTTTCCCCGAAAGGAGAGACTGATATTGCAAATGATTTGATTTTCTCAGAGGTCAAAAGCAGAAAGTAGTAGTTCAGATTAAGAAACAAGTAATGCTGGACAGAGTTATAGTGTTATTAGTAAAAGTTATAATGATTTTATAATTTTGCCAATTTAACTTAGTTTCAGCAATTTTCAAACCATCAAAACTCACGCATAATAGAATTACATACATCACTAAGCAAGTGCACATTCCCAATATTGACACAAAACCCTAGAATCTGGGGCTCACTTCTAGATAAATGCTACATAAATTTCATTGAATTTTTTCTTGATTTTCCAGCCAGGTAAAAAGTAAAAATGACAGTGAATTAGGCATCACAGACACAAAAAAATCGTTAAATAATTCTGCAACCTAATACAATTTCTTGTGACTCTACATGGTGTGACTAAACTAAATAAACTACATGGTGTGAATAAATCAAATAAACAGCATTTTTAACATTGAATTATCAATCTAAAGTGACTGGTTTAAATCACAAGACCTGTGTTTCACATGACAGTGAAGTGCCGTAAATGGAGACAGCTCCACAACTGCATTTCACTGTTTGAGTTCTGAAAAACTATTAAAGTAGTTGGTCCTGGCCAACAATACTTGTTACTGGCTCTCTTTTCATATACTAAGACATCAGAAGATCATTACATCATTTTTGCCACTTTTCAAGACAATAGCAACAAATTTATGTTAATTTAATGTTAAAAGAACTCTCATTCTGTACAATAATTTCTATCACTACCGCCACATTTAAGATGTTTTTTGTTTGACTCCATTTTAGTATTTATTTGCTTTACAGACTGCATACTCGATTAAGTTTTGTAAGAAAATAACACCTCCCATATGACACAAACTTCTGTAAAGTATAAAACAATTCCACAAAGATGATTTAACAAAAACCATGGTACTGTATTCTTCTATGGGATTTTATCTACATACTAAATCAATTTACTCTACACTATGCAATATTTGGCTATGGGTATGGTTTTGTCTTTTTTTTTTTTTTTTTTTTTTTTTTGAGACGGAGTTTCGCTCTCGTTACCCAGGCTGGAGTGCAATGGCGCGATCTCGGCTCACCGCAACCTCTGCCTCCTGGGCTCAGGTAATTCTCCTGCCTCAGCCTCCTAAGTAGCTGGGATTACAGGCATGCACCACCATGCCCAGCTAGTTTTTTGTATTTTTAGTAGAGACGGGGTTTCACTATGTTGACCAGGATGGTCTCGATCTCTCGACCTCGTGATCCACCCGCCTCGGCCTCCCAAAGTGCTGGAATTACAGGCTGAGCCACCGTGCCCGGCCGGTTTTGTCTTTTAAGAATTTTGATGGCAGGCATCAATTTGACCAGTGCTCACTGGTGCTAGCTTTCTTTCCCTCTTTCTACATACAGATGTAGGATACAGAAATACACAAATATGTCATGCAAATATGCATACTTCAGGCCAGGCATGGTAGCTCGAGCTTTAGTCCCAGTACTTTGGGAGGCCAAGGTAGGTGCATCATCTGATTTCAGGAGTTTGAGACCAGCCTGGCCAACATGGTGAAATCCCATCTCTACCAAAAATACAAAAATTAACTGGGCATGGTGGTGGGCATCTGTAATCCAAGCTACTGGGTATGCTGAGGCAGAAGAATTTATTGAGCCTGGGAGATGGATGTTGCAGGGAGCTGAGAACGTGCCACTGCACTCCAGCCTGGGTGATAGAGACTCCATCAAAAGAAAAAAAATGGAACTTCACATTTCTCATAAATTTTAATAAGTCACCTATGATGAATCTTTAAATTTAGATATAATAGGTCTTATGTCAGAATAAACCTTAGACTAGGTAAAGCTTGGAAATCATATATTCCATTTCATCATCTATCTCTTCAATTTATATGCTGTTTTGATTATCTAAAATAATTTACTGATGGCAAAAGACTATGGAAAAGGGATTGGATATTTTCTTATCTTTGGCCTTAACCAATTAAAAAAAAAAAGAAAATCTTTATTAATTTTTTCAGCCTGACAAGGTTTAATTTTTCAAATAGCTACCATAATTGATGTAAGTACAATATTGTGCCCAAGTAGGAGAATAAACTAAAACTGAACCAGATTTAGACAAGGTAGGTTAGGCATTACCAAGAAGTTACACCTGAGACTGATTCTATGCTTCCGTTTCCTTATCTATAAAATGTCAATAACAAAATAACCTGCATCAGAGAGCATTAATTAAGGATTAATAGTGTAAAGTGCGTATATTACCTGGCACAAATTAAGCATACTAAAGATATTTTTGCTCATTATTTCCTATTTGTTTATTCAAACTTTGATACTTTTAAGTTCAAATTTGTTGCTGAATTCAATTTCTCATTATTTAAAATGTTTCCATTCTTTCGTATTTGGAACATATCTTCTTGCCTCAATTAATGATCTAAAAAATAAAACAGAAAAGAGTTTAAGATATACTGAATTATGTGAAATTTTCTTCAAGTTCCAATGAAAGCAGCAAAGACAGATGATATAGCATACATTGTTTTCTTAAAAGAATGAATATGTGTTTGTGTAGTGAAAAGACAGAAAAGCCATTGAGGGTAGAAAATAAAGTCATAGACTGAATTTTGTGCTTAAGAACGTAAAAATGTGGTATCTCAGAAGGTAGAAGGCTACATTGTAAACACAGATAAATATATTACTTATGGGGCATGCAAAGCAGTTAAGCTTCATTATACAAACAAGCTAAAGTACAATTATAAAAACAGAAATTGTGTCAAGCATTTAACAGGTACCAATTGTAGAAGCAAGTGCTTATGCTATTAAACACTTAAAACAATCTTACGAGCTAAGTGCAGCCGTTAGTCACCACTCACTAAATGGCAAAACTGAGGTTTAGACAAACTAATTCATTTGCTTCTGCTGGCAAAGCCCTCATTTGTACATAGGTGAGTAAAATCCAGACCTTTTCTTCTTAAACACGGCATACTCTACAATTTTAATAAATCATATTTTATATTATAATGTAAAATACAAACAGTTCAAAGATGCTGACTTATTGTGATTACTTAGTAATATTTAATTGTGAAAATCAAATTTAGCTTGGAATCTACTTAGCATAAATTTGTCTTTAAAGTACTGAAAATGTCTCATGAAATATATTTTCTACATCATAACTTTGTTGTTGACCTTCCATAGCAATTTTCTGTTACCTTTTATGGTCCTAATTTTTTATACGTAATTCCAATATAATAGATAGTCTGATAGTTTCTACTCCAAGTTGTATTTTATTTTATTTTTTTAACTAGAATTAAGTATGTCTTTATCAGCTCATATGTCAACACTTTTAAGAATGATACATATATTTGATGGGCAATTTTGCAGTGACTATCAAAACCGAATTATGTATGTTAAATACACATACATAACTGATTCTCTTTTTTTTTTTTAATTTCAGCTTTTATTTTAGATAGAGAGGGTATATGTGTCTCACACAATATTCCCAGATTTGTTACCTGGGAATATTGTGTGATGCTGAGATTTAGATCCTGTTACCCAAGTAGTGAGTACAGTATCTAACAGGAGATTGGCAACCCATTTTCCCCTCCTCCCACCCTCCAGCATTACAAAGCGTCTATTGTTTCCATATTTATGTCCTTGTGTGCTCAATGCTTAGTTTCCACTTATAAGTCACAACATGCTATGTTTAGTTTTATGTTCCTGCATTAATTTGCATAGAATTGTGACCTCACATTCTGCTCATGTTGCTGCAAAGGACACGATTTTATTCTTTTTATGGCTGCATGGTATTTCATTGTGCATATAGCATGTTTTCTTTATCTTATCTACCACTGATGAGCACCTGAGTTGATTCCGTGTCTTTGCCAATGTTAAACAGTACAGTAATGAACATACAAATGCATGTGTCTTTAAGAATATAAATCAGTCTACCAAAAGGACATATGCATTCATATGTTCATCATTGCACTATTCACAATAGCAAAGATTTGGAATTATTCCTAGGTATTTATGCATAAAAATATTTCCAAATGATATATTGATTTTGGTTTGGTCAACTCAAATTTATGCCTAATATTGAACGATAAAAATGTACCTCATGTCTAGCCATTACAGTGCTAGAATCCATGACCTAAAACAAATACACACAGAAGATTTTGGGGTCAGACTCAGCTGAATTCAAATCTAAGATCTGACATTTATTCTATCTGGCTATGACTATGATTTCAGAAAATTATTCAATTTATTTAATACCTAGCATTCTTGTTTTTACATTGCAAATAATAATACATAGCTAATATGTTTCCAGTGAGGATTATAAGAAGTAATGTTAAAATGCTGAATGCATGGCTGGATATACTAGTGTTTCAGAAAATAGTTCTGTCAATGTCATTCTTATGGTTATTGTTACTGCTGTTATCACTAAGATGTGGTCAGCCTAGCCCTCTCCCAATATCACCTATTCTAGTTCCCTTGATCACTGATGTTTATTTACTTCCAGATTTTCTGTTAATGTGGATAATTTAAAAAAAAAAAGAAAGTCATTCTCTCTTTAAGCACTCTCACTAGGGAATATCTATTCACTAGTGGTTAATTGACCACAGGGTATATGTAATACCCAAACTCCTCCTAGGGGCGATGCTCTTGAGCAGGACCTCTTGGTCCTGCTCCTGCCGTGTGAGACACCTGCTCCACTTTGTCTTCCACAGTGAGTAAACGTTCCCTGAGGCCTTCCATAAGCAGATGCTGCTGTAATTCCTGTGCAGCCTGCATAACTGTGAGCCAAATAAACTCTTTTCTTTATAAATTTCTATAAATAGGTTCAGGTATTTCTTTATAGCAGTGCAAGAACTAATATACTTACACACACACACACACACACACACACATGCACACACACACACACACACCCTTACACAAAATATATACTTTCTAAAACCCCAGGTTATTTTTTATTTTCATTTTACCTATTCAAATTCCATTTTCTTTCTTTGATTCAACATAGTCCCACTCATTCACCTCTGTCATATTTCTAGTTAATTATATATATCATTACTGCAAGTAACTTAATCCTGCAAAATAAACTCTTACAACTACTCTCACCGAATTTGAGAGACAGTGAATTCTTCAAATGTCAGTCATCAGCTCTGTATTTAAAATATCTCGCCTGATAATCACGAAAATTTCAATTCTTACTTTGGTTTAACTTCATTTATGATAACATAGAACATTATTGATAAGTAAAGAGTAATGCTATACTTTATATTCAAATGTGCCAATGTCTCCCTATATCAATAGAACCCTCAGAAATGAACCCCTAATTTTAAGCAGGAATTCAACCAATACAGTAATGTATAGAGGTTAGGTTTCCCATGTTAGGCTAGTAAGAGAGCCAACTGAAGTCCTCCAGGGTGGCATTCGTTACTTTAACAAATTTGCTTTGGTCAAAGTTCTGCCCTTCAGTACTGCAGATACATAAACCTGATTTTGTCAGCACATACAGAGAGTGTCCCTCTCTCAGGACCAGCTATTGACCAAGCTCACGTGACTGATGTACAAAATCAGAAAGTCAATTGTTCTGTGGCTAAAGAGCAATGAGTTCTTAACCCTCCTTTTGGCTACTACTCTCTGTTGTTTGTTTTCCACTTATAATCAAATGATTTCTGCTTACTACAAGTGCCAGTGCAATTTCTTCCACCCTACAGTCTGCTGGCTGTTTATAGAATGGAAAATGGAACCAAAGTACCCACAAACTTTGTTGCCCACCTCCTTTTAGAATGTTTTCAGGGCTTATGAGTAGAACTTCTCTAACGTTTTTTTTCATATGCCCAATTTTTTTTTTGAAAAAAAACAACTCCATGTCTATGTTGCTTCTAACCCTTCAACAGACACCATATCTACAGCTTTCTGATGGAAATCTAGAAGGGAAGAATTATGATATATAATCGGTATATTATACTATTTCAAAGAATTTTTCTTAAAGTTTCAAGACAAGGAAACAAATATACCTTTCTTATGTGGCCTGTGATCTAGACCGTTGCCATTCAAAACACGATTCATAGAGCATAGTAGCAGCATCACGTGGAAGCCTGTTAGGAATGCAGAATTTCAGGTCCTATCCCACACATACAAAATTAGATTTTGCTTTTATCAAGATCCCCAGACAATTCATATATGTACAATGAACTTTAAGAAGCAGTGGTCTAGGAAAACTTTCTCAAATACTTAACTTGCATTACTTATGAGATTCTTGAATGTGTGTTAACTGCATTTATTTCAATGAATTTAGGAGTTATAGCTGCATATTCATTTCTAGTTAAAAACATTAAATTCAGTCCAATAAGACAATTCAATGTTTTTACTAAGCAAAGCCCAAGGCACCTTCAAGCTAAGCATTACTAACATTAAATTTTAAACACAAATGCATTTCAAAGAGATTTAATCTATATGTTTTGAGCTAATTTACACTTAAATTTTTAAAGCACACTTTGATGTCTACACAGTTTCAAGAGCTGTGTGTGTATGTGATGTGATGTGTGTGTGTGTGTGTGTGGGTGTGTGTGTGGGTGTGTCTTTGTTCATACCAGGAACTTTAGAATATTGTGCATTAAACCTGAAATTTAAAACCAAAGTTTTAAAATGTATTTAACTTAGAAAACGATGATTTACAATTCCAGTCAAATTTAACGTTACTTAAAATAATTTATTGCCCCAAATCTCCAAGATAAAGAAAAATCCATTTAAAGCAATCAATTTGCTAGATTTAAGACTAAGCAGCAAAATATAGTGATAGGCTTTGATTATGCAATTTTAAGTAAAATGTTAAAGCTACAGTGACATATGTGGGTGAATACTTAATTTTTCCCTCATATTACCTCAAGTAATTTGCAAATATTAAGGCTAAAAATGGGATCTTCTTCCTAGGTATGCCATTTAGATGTAGGCGAAAGATTGATAGTAACATCCTTAAAAAAAAGATTCAAAAAGTGCAATAACTGCCAAATACCTGAGCAAAAAGTGGAGGAAAGAAAGGAAGAGACAATTAGTGGGGTGTAGGAAGTCTGAAAGGAGGCATAAATTATATAATCAGATCTATCATATTTCCCGTAAAATGAGTAAGAGAGTTACATTAGCTTCCTTTGTTAATGAGTCAGGGATTGGCCAGGCACGTGCTCGTGTGTCACCTTTTCACTAACATATTTGTCTTCTTTCTTCTTAAATCAAATGAATGATCAATATGATGTAGCTATGGGGATATTGACTTGGTTCTCTTATGGTTTCAGAGCATTAGCCTTACTGATATTTTGGTTGTATATCATTCTTACTTTAACTAATACTGCTGAAGATAATAATCTATCGTGTAATTTTAAGGACATGATAATTCAATTGCAAACAGATTTAGTGAGAATTGCTACTTCTGAAAATTGCCAACATACTCTCCTGATTTGCTTAAAGTTCACTGTGCAAAAAAAATGAATTTTTTTCTATCCTTTATTCTATGCTCAAAGTTAAACAGGACATGTGAACCAGGGTAGAGTATGCCAACTGTCTTCTGCAAGCACAGCCAACTTGCAGGACTGCAGTAGATTTATCTCTTACTTGGTTTTGTTTCGTTCATTTCCTATCCTTCCTCTCTTCCATTCTTCCTTCATTTTTTTCTTTACTTATTTTTTTTTTTACTTATTTTTAATGGAGCCATACATTTAGTGATAAAATCCAATCAATAATTTAACAAAATCAAAGAAAGAACCAAAATTGTAAGATCCTGACAGCAAGAACTATGCCTTTTTTTTTTTTTTTTTAATGTCTCTTCAGTCTCTAGCATTATTTATGGAGAATGGTGGGGCCTTAATAAATGCCATTTTTCTTAAGGCTCTCATTCTCTCTCTCTCCCTCTCTTTCTATGCTAGTTCATCCACTAACTGTGTAAATTGATAATTTCAGGCAATACTAAAGACAGCCCTAATGAGACTGTTCTGAGACATGGCACCTTTCCTTGGATTTCTCAGAGCCAGCTCAAGGTCACACAGAAACAAGAAGCACAACTGGTTTGTGAGAAACCAGATATTTGCTTAAGGTCAGCCCTCACCTTGCACGAAGCTAAAGTCTAGGGACATCAGAATCCGTTTAGCTTAGGTAACAAAACAGGAAGCAAGAATACTAAGTGTAATATAATGTACTTCCTAAGGGAAAGAGATTTCCTGATTTATGTTGTTTCTGCATACTATGGTTTCTCGCAATCCAGTTAATACTGCCCAAGTGCAAGAATAGGACCTTTATGCCCTACTTCTAATTCAAAATCATTAGTTTTTGACCACTTTTTCCCCCCTCCAGTCTATTCAACTCCTGGGAATGTGAGACTGGAAGCCAAACTTTCTGAAATCTTTGCTGAAATACCTGACTCATCTACTCAGGTATTTTACACTGTAGCCCCCCAAGAGTCCTTATTAGTCCTAGGACCTGTCTAATGAACTTGGATATTGGCAATCTGCCTGGTAAAATCTGTAGATAAATTAACACTTTGTCCAGTCTTGATCTCCTGATGTGGATTAGTCATATAAACTAATTTTCTTATTTCCTACTGAATAAACTATGAAATTGGATATAAACCTTAATATCTCCCAATTCAGACTACCTTAAAAGAAACTGAAAGATTTTAAGTGTTACTGTTTGGAAATTTTAGTGCATTTGATTTTGAAGAAAAAAAATCATCCAAAAGAGCTTGGCTGAGATCTGATGGATCTTTTTTTTCTTCTGATCAAACCACATATTTAATCGAAAGTAACTTCATAACATCATTGCTGAACCAACACTCTCTTTAGTTTGAGGAGTAAAGAAAAATTTTTATGAGTATTAGAAGAAAGATAATATATCTTTGTTATGAAAGCAACTTAAATTACTGTTTGGATGTGAAACAGAGGTTGTAAAGTTACTGACTTTTCACTACCTATCCTGATGAAATTTGATGTTTCTACTGTGAGCATGCATATAATATTTTTTTTAAAAAACACTAAAACATAGGGTTTTCTTTAAAATGGCAAAAACTAACCTCCAAGGAGAAACAATGTTTTATTTAAATTTAGAGAAATTACAGACAAGTGTTCCTATATAATGTTTCTTGGCTATACTAAGCCAATTTTCTTAAACTATTTTAAATAGCAGTAAGATGCTGGAGAATTAAATGAAAATTACATATCAATAGATCCAGCAATTATTTCTACAAAGATAATAGGAAGAAGTAGGAGGAAATGAAGAAAGAAATAGGCATCATTCTATCTTAAGAAAATGCAGTATCTTTTTCTTCCTTTTCTTTCCACAAGTACAGAAAAGCAGCTTGCAATGAAAGGGTCTGAAGAGGCTAAGGAGGTGCTTTGTTGTTCATAATCCAACTGTATGGCCTGAGGAATTAAATTACCAACGATGAAAAACAAAAACAAAACAAAAAACTACACAGAATTAAAACAAAACAAAACAACAAATACATACATTATAAAGAGACATGCAGCTACTTAGAACTTTGATACAAAAAATGCTAAACGTTGAAAACAAAATAAAAATATTTTTAAGTTAAAAAAGAAACACATGTTTATTTCCATGTCAATCAGCTGTATTTATATCAAATAGAAGACTCAGAGTTTTCAAAGTTGTAATTGGGTGGTGGTTTGGGAGTCAGAGTTCCTGAATTTGAATCCAGATTCTGCTTCATACTAGCTAAGCAAACATGGACTGTATATGTATACATAATCACTCTCTTCCTCTCCATCCCTCCTGAAAGTTTTTTTTTAAAGGTTGAGCTTGCAAGACAAAAAATAAATAAATAAATAAAATACACAAACATAGACACAGACATATCCATATGTATATGTATGTGTGTATGTGCATATAAATATAATTGACATGTATATATTATATATACTAGATATATTCATATATTACATACATATACAATGTCTATATTACAAGATATATGTATATATTTTATAGACTATAATATAGCTAATATTTTATTTTATATCAAATATGTTTTATACATCTTATATAGTATATATATATACTATATAAGATGTATATATACTATATATATAGTATATATACATGCATATCTAATATATATACATATTAATACATTATATATGCACATTATATATAATTATATAATTATAATTATATAATTATATAATTATATAATTATATAATTATAATTATATATAATTATATATAATTATATAAATATAATTATATTATATAATATAATTATAATTATATAATTATATAATATAATATAATTATAATTATATAATTATATATATAATGTGCATATATAATATATTAATATGTATATATATTAGATATGTATGTGTATATATATATATATATAATATCATTCCAGTAATAAAATTAAATCACAGAATTGTTTACTTTGGTAGCCTTGCATAAATACTATATATATATATATATATATATATATATATATATAAAAAATATATATAATGTGCATATATAATGTATTAATATGTATATATATTAGATATGTATGTGTGTATATATATATATATATATATATACATATAATGTCATGCCAGTAATAAAATTAAATCACAGATTTATGTTTACTTTGGTAGCCTTGCAGAAATACTATATATATATATTATATATATAATATATATAAAGTGCATATATAATGTATTAATATGTATATATATTAGATATGTATGTGTATATATATATATATATATACACAAAATGTCATGCCAGTAATAAAATTAAATCACAGAATTATGTTTACTTTGGTAGCCTTGCAGAAATACTACATTAATCCACTAGCTTTCTTTTTGGCTTTTCAGGAGTTAACATGCGAAAAATAAAGTGCAAGAAGTTGGGGAATTCCTTGATTTTAACATTTACGGCTTCAACTTACCATTTTGAAGTACGGTCCATTTAACAAACCTCTAGCTACCTCAACACAATTAAAACTCATAATCACGGATCAAAAATTAACATAGTTTGTGTGAGAACATCACACAACACATCAGACCTCTCTAGGAGCATCACCCGCAGAGCTGTTAATGAACAAGCATCAGAGAACATGCCTTGACCTTGTTTCTCTAGATAGAGGGGAAAGAGTACAGCACAAAGAGGACAAGAGTAAAGTTAAGCACGCCAAGCTAGATTTAGAAAAGTTATACATAAATGCAACTTTCCAAGAAACAATGAATGATACAGTGGCCGTATCAGAGGAACCATATTCATCATTCAAATAGCCAACCACGCCCTAAAAACTCTATCTCATTGCACAAATACATAGACAACAATAGCCAGTCAGGTATGTGTATGCATTTCATTCCTGAAACTGTTACATTTAATTGCAGGCAAGGCAATTTAGTGTTTCAGAACTGCAAACTTGTGTCACTGTAACCCTAATACCTTGCAGAGAACAACCATTTCAATATGTTACTAAGATAATGCTCTCACAAATTACAATTTTTAAAGTGTTTATATTTTTAGTTTTCTTCATGAAAGAAGGCTACAATACTGTTACTCTAATATTTAAATATAAATATCTATATTATAGGAGTTGTAAGTGGAAAAGTAAGTAAACACTTCAGTACAAAAGATGAAAGAAATTCAGAAGACCAAAATATGTCCACAAATACACTAAAAATAAATCAATTTTTAAATAACTGTGTATCAGTGGTGCACAGAACCAATTCCCTGGACAATATTTAATTGAATACCTGTTATTTTAAATATTAAATATAAAATTACATTTAATATTTATATAAATATAAAATACCAATATTTTATATTTAATGGAAGACCTGTTTGGGGGACACAGAATGTTAAAGTATCTTTTCTTAAATATTCTTCACCTGACATAAATTATCATCATATTAGTTCAGAGAACTGTGCTTTTGATTCAACTATAGATTTTGTTCCTTAGGTTCATGCAATATCAATGATAATAGACAGGAAAATATACACCAAGTGTTTCTGTTAATCAAGATTTCTTGCTTACAAATCATTTTAAGAACTGAAGGGAAATCTTAATTCAGGAGTCTCCAGATATTGTTAATTAATGGATAAATTCTTTCTTTACCCTCATGTGATTTTTAATTTGCAAGAGCTCTTCTGTTTAAGAATTTGTTAACATATGATAGATTCACCCTTGTAATAATGCTAACCAAACTAGAGTTCACCAAAATTATTTGTCATTTTTTAGCAAGTGTGAACCAAAACACTATTATCTCACTTCACAAATGGGCATATAATTAATTGGCATTATTATTGAGTATTTGGGCATGCTAGAAAGAGAACACAGTGATTAGAATTCTGAGTTCTATGGATGCTTAAGGTTATTACACACACTTGGGTCTGTCTTCCCCTCATTGGGAGATGCAGTGGAGTTGCTGGAGGAACAGTGAATTTTGGTAAATTTAGAATAAACACTTACTGATTTTTGTGGCCCAGCTTAGTCTGAAGGGACTCAGGCACACTGTGCCCCCGGATGGTCACAGTAAAGCTGAGCAAAAAATTAGGCTCACATTTAATCACTGAGACACTGACTCTCAAAATACTCACTGAATGCCCTCTGGGAACCTAGCTCTCTATGTCAGGAAAAGTTGTCTGGTCTAAGTATTCTTTATAATGCCTTCATGACAGAACTGAATTCCAGGTTCTGGGTTAAACTGTGAACACATATGTCAATAAATGTTTGAAAAACTAAAAATAACACAGTTTTGGTTAGTTTTTTTAAAAAAATGAGAGTAGAAATTAGTGTAATGAAATTTATTTTAAAAGAGCCAGTATGCCTTACTGGCTAAACAATGTTTGGATTAGACAGCTTGGACCCCTAACCTGACTCTGCCACATATAATCTTCAATAATACACTGAATCTCTCTACACATCACTTTCTGGTGAAGAAGAATAAATCTCCTGTGTATAATACAGGTAGAAAATAAATTAGATGCTGTATATGAAACAACTCACACTGAGGTTGGCATATGATAAGCACATAATAAATGTTATTCACTATGATTAGGTTCAAAGTAATAGGAATTAAAGAATATGGAGAGTTACCACTGACAGAGGAGCAAAGGAAAACCATTCCAGGCAGTGGCCAGAGAATTGTTAAAGGCTTAGAATAAAGAAATTCTTTGCATACCCTTCATCACCCTGTGTGACCTATTTGCCACCCACCTCTCTAAGGTCCTTTCAAGCCATCTTAACTACCTTCATTGTAATCGAGCTACTTTAGCATCCATTCTGTTGAATGTGCTCAGATTATCCTCATCTGCAGACTGTCATTCACATTCTCTTCAACTTCACCTGTCTAAACCATGTTCATACTTCAGGTTTTTGCTTAACGTCTCTTCTTCTTTAAGGCCTTTGCTGAAACATAAATCAATCCCAAATGAAATGGGTTCCATTTACTTAAAATCTCACTGCATTCTGAAAAACAAAATCACTGTTAGGAACCCATCTGTATAATTTTTGTAAAACATTTTGGTTCCCCTCCTGAACTGTGAATCCCATGTGCACTAGAACTCTATCTATCTTGTACATCAGTATTACCTCAGAGCCTAAAATGTCATCTAACAGAGTAAATAGTCATTGTATACTGCTAATATATTAATGGACACATGGACGTGTATGCAATAAGTCTTCAGTTTTTTCTAAAGTAGTTTGGAGACTTAGATAAAAGAAAGTGTTTAATTAGTAAAATAATATATAGGCTACATAGAATCAATTGACAGAGAGCATTGATTATTAGACTAATTAATTAGTTGGCAACAAAAAGTAAAGATTGCTTTAATTTGACTTTTATTGTTTATTTGATTCATGTACATGTGTGTAACATTCATTGGTCGTGTAGTTTTATATCTGTCCTCATGTATCTTACCAAATCCTTCCATTCATGAATATATCTGGTTATTCTTTAGAAGGTGGATTCAGTGTCTTCGTATAAAATATTTTCCCAACCACATGACAATTTGTGCTGAAATTGCTGGTAGTAAGATAATTTCTTTTTTTCCTCAAATCCCACTGTCCCTCAATGCACATTCAAAACTGACATCACACTTATGGAGCAGCTGGGGCTTCTCTAACTCAAGATGACCTAGATATCATGTTTATACCTTATTAAAGGAGATAAATGTAGTAATGCTTTTAAAACAAAACTCTATGTAATGAATTTCCTCTTTGTTACACACTTCTATGTGTTTTCACTTTATAGGTTCTTGGTTCATATTAACGAAACACTTATCTATCAAATGTTTGCTGATGCCATCATTTAGCAGGTCCGAAGTTAGCATTAGAGCTACAAAAAGAAGAAATAAATCATCTCTGTCTTTTACAATGTCCACAGGTATATCACAAAAATGGAAAATAATATTTTATTAAAATATATTAGCTATACAAAAGTATTCACGCTATCTGTGAATATCTAGCATCCCTGGGCAAATAAGGGAAAAATTTAAAAGTACTTTGAGAATATAGATCATAGTTCATCATGCTATTTTACTAAATATTCTCCCTCTGTCCTCACATATTCTTTTTTTTTTTTTTTCCTACTGGCATGGAAACATAGTAGACATTAATTAAATATTTTTTTAGTAACTAACAACCAAATCATGTGCATATGTTCTTTTAAGGACACAAAAACAAAATTAATAAGATTCTCTATCTGAGAAACATTATCTGTAAAATTAAACATATATTTGGGAAAATGATCTTTATTTTTTCTATTATTAATACTTATTGAAAAAGAAAACAGTTACTTTAGAAAGATCACTTAATATTGTAATCTTTAAAACTTTGAAATGGACAATAAACATAATAAAATCTTTGCTCACTTAAAAGAGATTTACAGAACAGAACTCAAATAAAATTACGTCGTTCATAAGTTTTTAAAAGGTAGCATTACTACTCTTGCTTCATTTTTACTCACGAGTACACGTTCTTGGTAATATGAAATTTTGCATTTTGTATTAGGGTAGTCACCCTATCTGAACTTGAATTTGAATCCAGGCTGAAAAATTATGGATTCAATAATCATGAAAAACTTTCATCATCTGTATTACGTTTTTCTGAAATACTAAATTTTGTACAGTTTTGGATGATATGCCTAATTTGGAAAATGTGAATAAAGATTTTTAAAAGTAGAAAAAAGTTTGCATAAAAATTCATTGAAATGCTATTAAATTATGAATAAATTGAAGAATTCACTAAAGCATTTAATGCATTAAGAATGCATTAACTTACCTTAATCTTACTCCATAGGCAATTATTTCTTTTGTACATACCTTTTAGCACTGTATTTCTTAAGTAAATGTGTTTCACTTTAAATTCATCACACTTAGTCTCAAACGATTTATTATAAAGAAAGTTTGATCCCAGATAGGGCTGCTGAACAAACACGTAGCTGAAGCAAATGCTATGATCTGCCTTTAGGCAGAGGACAATGTAACAGCCCGAGGCCCTTCAGTCAGGAATTACTCTTTGTACAGATAAATTCAAACAGAGAATCCTTCACTTTCCTAATATTCTGGGAATTCTGATTCTTATCCCTTCCTCCTGCCAACAGCAGATCTCACTTGCTACCTAAAATATTATTCTCACCAATCCATGCCTTCTCTAAACTAAATTTCCTGGAACTATTACTAATGGAGCAAGGGTGAGGTTCTCTATGGTTGAAATAATAATGCTAAAAGATGAATCAAGAGACTAAAGACAAAATCTCTCTTACCCTTACTGACCTCAGCTCTTCCATCAATGGCCTGTTTCTGTGCTTCCCGTTTCATCATCCTGAGCTTGTGAGTGATGCTGAAGACGAGAAACAGAGTTTTAAACAACGACATTGTTAAATCCATTGCCCAATCATCTGTTTCTCAAGCCCAAAATCTAGGAAACTGAGGAATAAGGTTGAAGAGGTCTCATTTTACAAATCTGATTGTAAATGCCAAATACTATTTAATTTACTACTGGCTAAATGTGAGCATTTACGATCATCCTGGGACATTTTAGGTTTATGCTTACTACGACTGTGGGGAGTTTACAAAAGTGATACTTCTGACGGTAAAAGTGAAGCATACCTATGTTTCCTCTGTTTTACATTTGGTAGCTCTTCTAAGAGTAAAGAGATACTTTATTTTGAAATAGTGAGATCTCTGGGTAACAACTGAAATTTGAGCTTTAGTGTTTATAAAGGTCCTGAATATTTGTCAATTGGTGAATTTAATCAGATTCAAAGTTAATTGAAAACCTCCATTATAAAGGCATACATTTAATCGGCACCCTTTTAAATATTTGTGGTAGAAATTCTTTTAGTCAGTTTCAGATTTCGAATTGGACAAAATCGTAGACCTTTGTTTCAGTTTTTGTTTTTAGGTGGTTACCAGATATAATTTGGGGGGGTTTTCTATATCCTCCTCACAGTTGTAAGTTTCTTCATCCGGAAGTTCTCAAATCACAAGTAGGAGTTAAACAATGAGAACACATGGACAAAGCGAAAGGAGCAACACACACTGGGGCCAGATGAGGGCTGGGGAGTCAGGGGAGGGAGAGCCTAGGACAAATAGCTAATGTATGTGGGGCTTAAAACCTAGATGATGGGTTGATAGGTGCAGCAAACCACCACCACACATGGATACATATGTGCCATGGTGGTTTGCTGCACCTACACAAACCTACATTCTATACTTACATCCTAGTACTTAAAGTAGACAAAAAAACAAAATTAATGTTGAAAAAAAATGTTAACTTGAAAAAAACAAAAATACAAACAAACAAAATTTATAGGAATAACGTATGCACAGACCAGCAGGACTCAAAGCTTAAACTAGCCATCAGTCAACAGCTCTAAGGCCATGCTTGCCAGCAGACAACAGAATCAATTAACAAGCACTAGAAGAATGACCGCCCCCCTTCACATTCCCATAATACTGGCCATTGTCTGGACATCCTCCTCATACCCCACAGAATTTGGATGGATCTCCACCCACCTGAACTTTGGTTAAGGTTTGAGACTGATAATGCCACACCTACATCAACAGATTATGAAAATTTTACAACTAACATAATGGAGCTTTCTATAGTAGGCAGGGCAACCTCCCACACAGGTCCAAAAACAGTGGCTTGAGAGAGCCAAGAAAGGAGATTGGCTTGATATTTATTGTGCTTAGCAGAGGAGTCTAGGGTGAGGGTTCTCATGCGTAACTGGGGCTTGCATGGTTTGAAATTCCTGCCCTTGCCAAAGAAGAGAGCACCCAGCCTTTGTGATCAGCTTGACCAACTGTGAAGTTGAGGATAAAGGAAAGTGGTAGGGCTTGAACACCGTCAGCACTTAGACATAAAACATTCAGTCCGAGTCGTTATTAAATTTTCAAGTGAATTTCCTACTTTAGAGTCTTTGAAACCACTAGCTCCTTTCTGATGTTATCCTTCAACTGATCAAAATGAAACAAGATGTTGATGATTTCATCCACTGTTCTAAAACCATGGCTTAAGCAGATGCTATAAAGCCTTAAGCACTTCATGAGAGAGATACAAACCATCAAAATAATTGAGAGGTACAACTTAGAGAATGGAATCTGTCAGCTCTATTCATCGCCATTGATTACTGTGTGATAAAGATTAGGAAACAAAGCTGGTTGACATTTCAGAGAGTTCCCTTTTCATGGATAGTGAGCCATCACTTTGAATACATGGACAGGGGCTCTAAATTCCTCTCTAAGAAGATTGGTAGAAGAAAAAATATTTTTTATTCTTCGTTTATGCATATGTCTAGAAGGAGGAATGATGATATGCACCTGTGCTAACTAAATAGAAAAAAAAGGAGAATATGGCAAAGACAGAGAGAGAGAAAGCTGCAAACCACAGAGGGAGCCAGAATCACCTCCTCTAAGTGTATGGATTCTGCAGGGATCCATCAGACTCATAGAAGGATAGACAAAATGGTAAGAGTCTGGTCACTCCACGTACAGATTTGCAGAGTGAAGGGAGACCAGAGATGTCAGGAATAATACAGGATAAAAGTCATCAGCTGAAGGTCAGATAAGACAGGAATCCAAACCCAGACGTTTAAAATGCCTAAAGGAGCTGCACAGAAATGAACATCTTATCAGCACGATGTGTTGAAACTCACAAACAAGAAAAAAAAAAGTTATTATATTCAAGCAAGGAAAAGAGGGATATCCTGCCCAGGAGAATTAAGAAGACAATGAATAGTTTAATGTGTAGCAAGAAAGTCAAATTCTTAAATGGGCAAGTCAGATGATTCTAGAAACTAAAATTGACCAAAGATGTTTTTGAATCTATTCTTTTTGTGACCTATTATTTAGCAGAAAATTTCATTAACATGGTAGCATTTGAGTATAGTCATTAAAACATAAAACTTAAACAAAATGATTCCAAATATATTCACACAATTGGATCCTTCTCAGACTTCAGCTCTTGGCTTATATGTTTTATCCCTACAGGGTTATCTCTGACCACTGAAATTAGGTGTTTTGTGCTTGCTATCACGGGTAGTTGAGTTAAGAGGGTATAATAGACAAATAGAATCTGAAACTTACTGGCTTTCTCTTGTATGCACCTGTGTACACATGCATATGCACAGGTACACACACACACACACACACACACACACACACACAGAGAGAGAGAGTTGCATATGGTTACCCAAATACATGTATTATAGGGTATAAATAAATACATGTATAAATAAATACATCCTTTATTTACACAGTAAGAAAAATAGAAGTCTACAGCTTGAGTAAACATTGAGAAAAATCAACATTTGTTAAAAGAACTTCTCACAGAGAAATGAAAGGAGGCAGAGTTAAAAAGTTACAAGTTGAATCAGAATAAGATAGAGACAAGTTCAAAGAAGAGTGAAGAAGGGAAGAATAATCCAGAGTGTCAAATCCAGCAAAAAGTTCTTCTGAGATAAATACTAAGACATTCCATTGCATGTAGCATTTCACAGATCCAGCAAGAGACATTTGATTAACATTTAGAAAAAAAGCAGTTTGATAAACATGTCTGTGATCCTGTTTAGTGTATGTGAACACATATTTATTTAAAATGATTTAATAAATTTGTACTTTATAGAGTTATTTTTCATAAAATCCACATGTGTAAATAGGAAGCTTAAATAGTAGAATTTCTAGTTGTCAAACATTTTCACAAGAGGGGAAAAAGATTATTTTCATGGCTGGAAAAATACAAGCACTTTTAGACAAATATGTACTGGAAACTATAATCCACTTTCCTTTCCTACCATTGCACTGACAGCATTATGAACCAGAAAATTGTTTGAGCAGCCACAGATAAGGAATTACAAATCTAGAGGTTCAAGAGTCATATAAAGCAGATGTAAGGTTAATTTGCATGGTTTAGTTGCCTCCCATATTTTTTCAATACATTTCAATGACTTGAAACTCTGAAAAACTGATAGTAAATAAAAAGGTTTCTATGGGCTGTTAGATTTCTTGCTGACTCAGCTGCCTGAAGGCAAAGCCAGTTACTATGGCTTGCATTTCCTTGTGCAGAAACCAGAACATATTCATTGTTAAATAGAGCCATTAAATATTTAAGGGAGGTTGAAAAGTTTTATGAATTGGGATAATACCGACGAAAAACTACTAAGCATATTTTTCTGTTAAACAAGAAAAAACAACACTTTTCTAGGAGTAACTTGAAAATCTCAAGCATGAAATCTGATTTGATTTAATACCCATCCTTTCAATGGTCTTTTTAAATGTTGATTTTTTTTTTTTAGGTTGGTGTGTAAGAAAAAGAAAAAGGCTCTGATATAAAGCTAAAGTTTCTCTTCAGAGTAATAAAAGAACCAATATGGTCTCCTGAACAAAGAACTGACTGATGAATTTGGATTCTATTTTTGGCTTCACCAGTGACTCGCTCAGTGACCTTGGACATATCACTTAAATGGCTTTGTGCCTCAAAGTTCCCAGCTGTAATACAGAGATGATAATGCCTGCCCCTACTTCATGGGACTGTAGAACTATTTCAGGTGAGTTTGTTAAAAAACCCCAAAGCTTTGGAAACAATCAGAAATAACTATGAAATTCAAACAAAAGTTGTATTTTATTAATTTCTTTTACTGTTTGCATTGGTTTTCTGGTAGTCTTCCATAATCCTTTTCCTACTAAAACAAATCACTGCGATAAAATTAATAGATGGAGGTTTTTCTTCAGATATCAACAAAACACTTCTAACAGTGAAGTAAAATTAAGAATGCACTTCTGAGATCATTTGATGTCATTTCTACCCCTCAGTATGCTTAAAACGCATGATGTAAAACTTTCTTCTATTTTTGAAACATATACATTTATTATTTATTAAACATTCATTCAATATTTTTTTTCAACGTCGTTCATCTCAAACTTCAAGTTAAAAGTCCCCACTCCAACCACAGAATTACCTTTTTTGCTCTCCTCTCACAGTATTTCTTAGTCTTGGACTCTGTGCCATCAAATCTTGGAATCAAAGAGGACTCGTAATTTTCCACCTACAACCTGGAAGCCTCAGTCTTCCTTTCTCCTGTGATATCCCTTTAGTGTATCCTCCAGAGTGAATTTTCTAAAGTAAGAATATATGTAAAAATCAACTCCATTTCTCTGCTCAAAACAATCGGATGGCCTCTCATTTATTCCTAGACAAAAGTTTTAATGTGGCACACTCACCATGTATGATCTTTCCCTTCCCTACATTTCAGAACTCTTACAACCCTCAATCTATACCATATTCATTTCTGCTTCTCTGTCTTTCTATATAATATTGTCTCTGGCTAGATTGACCTTTATCATATACTCATGTGATTAACAAATTCCTGTTTCACACTCAGTTAAAAAATATTTACCATTCTGAACCCTACTCTAAAATTTGTCAAAGATCAGTGATACCCAATATGTTTGTGATCATTCATAGGCATGCATAGCGTAGCAAAATATTCGAGTTGCCCCATGTACATGTTCCCTGCCTGCATCAAATCAGGAGACATTCCACCTTGTTGTTTTCGTCACATACTGCAAACAAATGTTGTTGGTTTTTTTACCCCCAGTCTATTTGGTGCCACATTTTTAACATATTGTATACATTTAATATTTACATATTTACATATTAAGTATATCTATTTTATTTGTATCTGAACACTGGCTTTAACCATATATTTAAGCCCGCTTTCATTACCACAGCCATATATTTTTTACACACATTTCTAACTTTCTGGTCATTTCAGTTACAAAGTGCTTTTGCTGCTGATATTGCTTTTGAAAATGACCTCCATCTGAGCACAGTGGCTCACATCTCTAATCCCAGCACTTTAGGAGGCTGAGGCTGGAGAATCAGGAGGCCGGGAGATAGAGACCATCCAGGTTAACACAGTGAAATCCCATCTCTACTAAAAATACACACACACACACACACACGCACACAGCCAGGTGTGATAGCAGGCTCCTGTAGTCCTAACTACTCAGGAGGCTGAGGCAGGAGAATCACTTAAACCCTGAGGCAGAGATTGCAGTAAGCCGAGATCGCACCACTGCACTCCAGCCTGGGTGACAGAGTGAGAGTCCTTCTCAAAAAAAAAAAAAAAAAAAAAAAAAACCTCCAAGCATAAAGCTAATGTGATGTCCAGTGTTCCTAAGTGTAAGAAATTATGATGTGCCTTCGTGAGAAAATACGCGTTTCGTAATCTGCTTTCAGCCATGACGTTAGAGTGCTATTGGCTGAGGGTTTAATGCTAATAAATCATTAACACATTAAATAAGATGTCTTTAAAAACACACACATAAAACACTGTTATGCATTGATTAGTTAATTAAAGTGCTATGATCAGAGGCTTTCAGGAACCTAATTCTGTATTTTCCTGAGGAGCAATGGTTCAGTATTTGCTATCTCAATGTCTGTGGAACCAGTCTAGAACACAACTACCACAAATAATTAGAACTGACTGTATATATTTTATTTGTATTCAAACACTACCTTCAGTCACATTTTTAAAGACCTCTTTCAATTTCCTAAAGTACATTTCTTCAATACGTTTCTAATTTTCTGGTTACTTTAGTTATAAATAAAAATTCGACCAACCCTAGAGCATCAATCAAACGTGTCCATTGAATGGTCACCTCCTTATCGCCCCTAAATCTAGCCAGATATTGACCTTAGAGGGGAAGGGAAGCTTCAGTTCCTTTACTCCTCCTCTTCTCGTGATTCTAGGTTGTCTTTACCTCTGTTGACATGGAAAGGGACATGTGATTACGTGGGAGCTGCTGCAGTTCCCTCTTCTTTGTCCCTGCTGCTCTTGGTAAGATGAGCCTTTGATACTGCCTCTGTGGCAGCCATCCAGTGCTGGCTGTCTTTTCATAGCCAGTCTTGCACTCTGCCTGTGATACCGCTGCACTAGAAAACTAAGGAACACTTTCTTCAATAACTGTCACACTTATCTTCCTTTAATCATGGCATTCTTTCTATTTTGTCTACTTGCCCTTCTATTACCATGGTAATGATTAATGTTATTATTCGATTTTTGCTTCTCCCCTTTCTTGAAAAAAAAAAAAGTAGGATTACTCTGTGCTACATCAGGCATATATGAGGTCATGATTTTTTATTTTTAGAATAAAAACCTCTAAGAAGTGAGGCACAATTTTCCATGTCTCCTTTCCACAGCCACAACAACTTACATGTCTGCAGACAGTAGAGTTTACATCAGGTTACATTCTTCAGGAAAGACAATATAGAATAAACCCTTGTTTATGGTATCAAAAGCAGAGTGCTGCCTTGAAAAATAAATTGCATTGGGATTTGCTTTTAAATTCAGCAGAAAGTAAAATAAAACTTGTATTGGAAGTTAAAAGTTGGTTAAATTTACACTGATAAAATATGTCCTCAAAGTACGGTTTTAAATAATTTAGAAGGATTGGTTACCTAAGAAACATTTAGCTCTCAAGATTGGAAAACAGAATATTGTTTCAGTTTCAGAATATTCAGTTTCAGAAGATTGTTTCAGTTGCAAGTCATTTCTTTAGGAAAAGTATTGAAAGAAACAGCCAACCTCAGACAAAGGTAGCCATTTCCAAGAAGAAACAAAAGAGAAAAAGAGAGAGAGAGATTTTAGAAATTCAGGGCCTTCAGATGTTGAAAAATTCTTTAAGATGATAACATGAAGACATAATATTTGGAAAAAAACATTTTGATCCACAAAGATGGATGTATACTCAGCCTTGAAGTAATTTTAATTTACCAGTGAGGTGTCACTGAATGTGATTTAGAAAAAGATGTGAACTACTGGCTCTTCCAAGTAAGTGTAGGCTGGTTCTAGCATCCCTGTCTGCCATCCTCCAGCAGACTATCCTGGGCTTGTTCTTATAGTGGGGGCAAGATTTCCAGAAAACACACAGAGGTATTCAATACTATATAAGGCCTGAATTCAGATCTGACATATGCTCATTTTCTTTGTATTTTATTGCTCCGAGCATGATACAAGGACAGCCCAGATTCTGTAACATAAAAAGAACTCGAAATCATGATACAATTCGTTACTAGGTCACATTACAATGAAGATGTATTTGCTAAACTTCTGATAAACATTGATTATACTATAAATGAGAATAGGATTAAAAAATATTAAATGATTGCCATCATATGTTCTATTTTTAACTTAATGTTTTAACATAAAAAATAGGTACTCCAGCAAAGTTATGAAAGATGAAGCAATTTCCATTATTTCATTCCACACATCAATCACTGCCAGCCATTAAAACTATTTAGTTTTGTAATTGTTGTTACATTTTTTAAGTTCCAGAAGGCTGTATTAGACAACTTTGCCATGGTAACAAACAGCTCTCAAACTTCAGTGGCATAAAACATGACCTATCAGAGGCTTCATGTCTGCGGCTGCTATTCTGTACCCCATGTCTCTCCCTTTTGGACGGTCGTTAAAGGAATAACTTCCATTCACAACATCCCTGTTATTAGGATGGAAAAAAAAAAAAAAAAAAAAAACCAGCAACAACAACAAGATAGCTGATAGAAACTTCCAGTTATGTTTGCTACTCAGATATCTTAACTACATCTGCTCACATCCAAATGACCGAAAACATGACATGGCTATGCTCAAAATTAATGTGATACAGACATTTTCTTTTCCTACAATGGGTAAGGCACTATAATTAACATGCCAATGGGAAATAATATAGTATCCTTTTATAGAAAGCAAATAATTGGGGCAGTAAAATCTATCAGTCTGTAGCCTTGATCTGTAATGCAATTCCAAAAGAAGTTACTCCAAAAGTCTTATCTAACCATTACATTCAGTTTGAAGTCCAGAATTTTTCTGTCCTCTCTTCAGGTCTGAATATAGTTCATATAATCTAGAAATCTACTGTCTAAAATAATACAAATAACAACAATTATATAATAAAAATTTTACTTTCTCACTATATCCTAAGACACAAGAATGAAGATATATAGATCAGCCAGAGTAAGCATTTATTTTACGAAAGAGGAAGATGAAAAGCTTGTAGTAGTGAATGATTCATAGAAATTCTGAAACTTAGAACACATTTTAAAAATCTAAATTGATCATAGGAAAGCTTGATTAGGGCATTATCTTCTCCTAAATATAGTTTCCAGTTCTGATATCTTCGTTAGCCATTGGCTCTACTCTCTGAAAAATTCTTTTCTTTTTCATGGTGATCCTTGGATACTTCTTAAAAGAGCAATAAAAAGGAAGTATCTCCAGGTAAACTGTATCTCTGTGAACCTCAACTGCTCAGACTTTCCAAATCATACAAATAAATAATTTCACATGTTGTAAACCTTTACTGTTGCTAAGAGGTAGAGAATTCCATGAACCTACTGTTACAATTTGTGAAATAAACGTATTTCAATAGATCTTTAAATGAAGCTCCTGCTCCAGCAGCAAGTTTATGGACATAAAGAGTGAAGGAGAGGAGTTACATTTGCTTTGTAGTGCTGGCAGAACAAATCACCTGGAAGGAAGCGGCCTAAACCAACAGAAAGACACTCTCAACAATTCAGAGGCCAGATAGCTTTTATCAAGGTTGTGGCAAGGTCAGTTTTTACTGGAGACTCTAAGAGAAAATCCATTCCACGTTTCTCTCCTGGCTTCTGGTGGTTGCCAGCCGTCCTTGGTACTGATTGACTTGCAGATGCAACCCTCCAGTCTCTGCCTCCATCTTCACACAGTGTTCTCCCTTGTGGTCCTGTGTCCAAGTTCCCTCTTCTTATAAAAACATTAGCCCATCTAAATGGGCCCTAAATCCAATTTTACTTCATCATCATATGATTACACCTGCAAAGAACCTATTTACATAAAGTTTCCTTCATAGGTTTCAGGTCCATATGGGTTTTTGGGGAGACAATGCTTAGCCACTTTCTACCAGGAGGCTTAGGAGAGAACACAGGAGGATTGTATAAACTGAAGTCAAAGTGCAGGCATAGATGTCCTCAGAAAAAGTCCCACATTAAGCGTGAAATTAGTAAACAAACGTCTGGAAATTGGTAGTACCTATCATTTGGTCTAGTGATGAAACTTGGAAATTAGTTGGACTGGAGGTGGAAACCCTAGAAAACGTTTCTCTGCAGGGAAAGGAGATAATTAAAGAAGGGTAAGTTGCCGTTTAAGATAAGACAGTGAACAAAAATGTAAACTTATATTGAAAAGACAAAACAACAACAAATACTGTCTTATTCTTTAAAACGTTGCCTTTTACTATACCAACAAAAGATGATATTTTTAAACTAAAAATATCTCCATGAACTACCTAGGAATAAAAATGTCAGATAATTTTCATAAAAAATTTACCTTAACCAGAGAAAAAGAATGAAAATCAAAATGTTCCAGCTGAGAAAATTTACCACTTCCACCAACATTACCCTTATCTATTAATGAAACGCATTTAAATACATTGATGAAAGAATGTAATTTTAAAGTAGGAACTTGCCCATGAAATGGTTAGGAATAGAAAACATCTGACCAACTCCATAAAAAATACTGCAAAGTAAAACTAGATAAGGAAAATCAAAGCATTTGAGGTAATATAATTCTTTGTACAAAGTAATCACAAAGGAGAAGAAAATTGTACCAATCACAAATGAAAAAAGTTTAAATATATTCAAAAAAGTATGTGAAAATATAAAAATTAGACTCATTTGAAAATTTAACAACAGAAATAGCAATATTAAAGTAAATGCAAGGATTGTTGACTTAGGCAAAAGAAGAATTGCAGAAAATGACAAAACAATCAGCATAAAGAATGCATTATAATTTGTACAAGAGATAAGTAATTTGAATAAAAAATTTATTAAAGCAGACCAACAAGCCCATAATTTATAAGAAATTGGATAGAGTACTCAGAGGGATCTTAATAGAAACAGCAGAGAATAAATGCTCCTCTTTTCTCACCTAATAATTTTTTTAAATGAGGGCAAAAAAGAAGATCAAACCCTTTCTAAGTAAATTTTCTGAGCCTCAGAACAAAGCTCAAGAATATTTATGGAAATAATAAATATATATTCATGACTCAACAAAGTAAAATTTAGAATGTCTACTAATTAGTGAAAAGCTGTCATCCATGCAGTGGCAGAGAAGCACAATCCATTATGAGGAAGATAACCCCTGATTTGAAACTGATCCAAGACCGACACAGGTATTAGAATAAGTCAATGTCTATAGTCAATGTCTATAAAATAGTTATTGAAACTGTATTTTATGTGTTCAAACTGGAATAGAGATATTGAAGACATATAAAAATAACCCCAATTAAACTAGTAGGAGAAAAAAAATGAATGATTGAGATTAAAATACATTGGATCAGATTAATGTCAGATTAGATATTGCAAATAAATATAATTCATGAAATCGGAGACAAAAGAAATAAATATTCAAAGTAAAACAGTAAAAAAATCCATTAAAAATAGTGAAAGTTTTCTGATTAGCCATTGGCAGGGGAAAAATGAAAGCATAAAAGAGCATAAGTAGTTCGTGTGGCAATATCAATTTACTTAACATATGTATAATTTGAAAAAAAACTGCAGGGCAAAGGGGCAGAAAATGAATTCAAAGAAATAATAGCTGAAAATTTTACAAAGTTTAAATTATGTACTCCGCAGATCTAAAGAGTTCAAATAAACCAAAGTTCAAAAACATAAATGTAACTATTCAAAATTAAATCATAATCAAATTGTTTAAACCCAATATTAAAGAGTAAATCCTAGAAACCAACAGAGAAAATGAAATGTTTACCAATGTAGAGACATAAGGATGGCAGCAGATTTCTCATCAGCAACAGTGTAAGTGGAATAGCACATAAGCAATTCACTAAACGGACTGAAAGGAAAGAGTTGTTAACCTAGAACTTTATAAGGAAAAAAGTATTTCAAAAAAAAGGTAGAATAAAGTCTAATAAAGTTTTTGAATGAGTATACACACAAAAGATCAAATTATTGTCACTATCAAACACACATGAACCCAAATATTAATGTCTGGAGTTCCTGCAGAAAGACAAAAAATGAGAGTAAATGAAATATTGATTTACAAAAAAGAATGAGTGGCACCAAAGAAGGTAACTACATTGATTAATATACCATTTTTTTGGTATTGTTTAATTATTTTTAAAAGATACTTATTTCAAAGAGTTATATTTTAAAAAGAATTAAACAATATCAAAAAAAACTATTACGTTGGAGTAGGAAGCACCAGAGATCTGTGTCCCCACCTAGACAACAATTGTGTTGGCAGAATCAGTTTGATTTACATATTTTGGAACTCTAGAGTCTATTGAAAGTTCACAAATTTCAGAAGGCTTGGATGTAAATTGCTGTCAGTTTTGGCTCTTAGCTCAGTATTGACTACTCTTCCCCCAACTCCTTGCAGCTGTGCATGTGCTTCTTAAAAAACCTGTGCATGACCAGGGTAGGTGATAAGAATCCTACCCACCAAACATTAGGCATCTGTGTTTGATGACTGCATATAATCACAGACACGCACACGTGGAGGCAGGCCGCCCGGTCACATTGTTGCCAGTCCTCCGCCCTGCACCTGAAGTGACATCCAGTAGACGTCAAAGGTCACTACCTCCATTCTTCCTTTTTCTTTTTCCCCTTTTCAGAGCCAGATATTAAAGACTACAACATCCAAAAGTGACCACATGTATGAGGAAATTAAGACGTCCTTGTGCATGCCCAGAAGATGATGTAGGTTCTAAAAAGACCTGAGAAGACCTTAAGTTTACACCTTAGGCTTATCCTTACCACAGAGATGACCTATAAAAATCAAAGCAAAACTACCACAACGAAGGAAAGAGCAAACCCTGAGGAAGAATGAGAATCTTATTTCTAGAACTATCACATTATTCGATTCAAATGCTCAGTTTTTGATTTAAGATAATTACATGTCATACCAAGAAATGGGAAAATACAGTCCATTCAAAAGAAAAAAAAAATCAAACTTTCCCAACATGAGAGAAGACCTAAAATGCAGACATTAAAACAATAATCTTAAAGATGCTCAAAGAACTAAGACACAAAGACAAGAAAACCATGCATGAACAAAGGAGAATATTAACAGAATATTAGGAAACCTAAAAAGAGACCAAGAAGTAATTCTAGAGCTGAGAAGTACAATAACTAAAAAATTCACTGGAGGGACTCAATGGTAGATCTAAGCATAGTGAAAAAAGAATCAGTAAACTTGAAGAGTTTTCAGGACAGACATAGGAGGCCAGAAATAGCCAAATATCCACGGGACATTACGCTGCTCCAACCCCATTCAGGTCTCCTGTATGCTTCTTGCTTTTCATTTTTCTAGAGACAGTTTCTCTAATGGATGTTTTCCTCCTAAGCAGGATTCATCTCATCACTGCTGTTGATGATGTCACAGTGCTTAATTGTCCCAGAAAAAAACTTCCCCTAAAGGAACCTGGAAGTCTTTTAAGCCACAAATAGATTTTACTTCCTGCTAAATTGCATTGGCGGCTGCTTTCTTGAATCATCCAGACTTCATGATTGCCAGATATGGGCTGGCATAATCAGCCGTAGTCACTAGTCTGGAGCAGGCATCATGGGCCCAGAACTTGAGTCACATTCCTCTCTCTGGCATGGCAACCATGTCAGAGCAAGACCAGCCTGAGGTGCTGGTACCCCCAGCCATGTCTTGTTCCAGAGAGCCAGCCCTAGGGACTGCAGGTCAGCTACACCCAACGTTGCAGCCATCCCACACACAGAGCTTCACTTTCATCAATGATGACAGAAGTAAGATCAGTTGTTGCCTGAGAAAGTTGGTGCTAGGGTGGTAAGTAGGAAACTATGATTACCACAGGGCACATAGAAGCTTTTGTAGATTTGTAGATTATTCAATATCTTGGATGTGGTAATTATTTTATGGGATGTATACACTGGCAAACTTGTCAAATTTTGATAAATTTAAATAAATGGACTTTATTGTATGTTAATTATACCTAAATATAAAAATTAATATAGAGACATTAGCAGTACCCCCCTCCTGTTTTTTTTCCTTTTTGAGACAGTTTCACTCTTGTCACCCAGGCTGGAGTGCAAGGGTGCGATGTCAGCTCACTGCAACCTCTGCCTCCCAGTTCAAGTGATGCTCCTACCTCAGCCTCCTGAGTATCTGGGATTACAGGTGACTGTCACCATGCCTGCCTAATTTTTATATTCTTAGTAGAGATGGAGTTTCACCGTGTTGACCAAGCTGGTCTTGAACTCCTGACATCGGGTGATCTTTCCTCCTCGGCCTCTCATCAGTCCCACTTTTAACATAAATATAGGCAATAAAATTCTCTCTTTTAAAATAAGATATAGCTTAGCTGTGCTTTCTCTAATTCCTATACGCAAAATGTTAAAGAAAGCCATTTGATAGTCATTGTGTTCAGAAGTGAGGTTTAAAATAATGTCAGTTTGAACATATTTTTATACAATTATTTTGTTAATTTAAAGCTATAATGAAAACAACAGATATAGTACCTGTTCACCAATAGTGTACCATTTTGTGGGAGAAGACACGTCATTACACTCTAATAATTGGTCATGAAGAAACTACAAAAATGACATTATGATAGTAAGTTAACCATGCTTTTGGGACAAACTGCAATCTCTGGTTTCTTTTAAAAATTAAGTCCTTAAAGCAGTGTTTCCCAATTATTTTCTTACTCATTATCACTTTTAAAGGTGTAAATAGCCTACATACTCATACATTTTTCAACGTTCAACTCTTTCTGCTCTATTGAGCTACACAGGTATGTTAATCCTTAACTGGTAACTTACCACAGGCCAAAATTTAATACACTTCAGTGTTTATGGTTTGATTCATAAAACCAATGTTCCATTTATTTTACAATTTGTCAAAATATTAAAGCAATGAATATGATATTGCCTCTCTTGGAATGTAAAGGTTTCAGAGATAGTGACAGTGTTCACCACTTGGAAAATTATTTTGATGTCAGGTGTTCAGAAGTTATTAGAGTTAGTAAATATATTTACTTATGTCACTTTATCATTACTCTTTCTTACATAAATCTCTGTATTGTAGATTTCTATGTAAATCTGTATTTTATCTAACTTTAATCTTTATACTTACATATAATATTCTAAAAATCTGAGACAATAAATTCAATAAAATGGATATACATTTTAGTTTCTATAATATTCACTATTAGTTGAGACAGTAGGTTTCATTAATTTACTTGTAGTTATGTACACATGAGAAGGTACATAAAGGGAACATGGATTACTGAATGCTTCCCTCAAATTCCAACTGACTCTAGAAAAGCTTGCCTTTTCTATTTTAAATGTTAATTGTTTTAAGGTGTTAAGTATACTTTTACCTGAGAAACTGAGCAATCACAGAAGCACTAAGACAGTAGTGATCACATTTTAAATAGAGTGTGGGTATAAAATCTTTTCCTTATTCTACCAGTTTATAGAGCTCATTTCCATGCCCTGTTACTCACTAATGTTATTATAGTTAAATTGGAATCTCACTGGTGACAATCACACTACATGAAATTTTTCTTTCTAATTATAATATTAGAAAAGGATATGTTGTGAAAACAGCTTGATTAAAATTGTAAAATCTGCGTTCTTGTTACATTAGCCACATATTTGTTAAAAATGGTGTCTGTTAGTATCAGATTAAAAGTTTAGATTTTGTATTCTAACCAAAACAGATTAAGACCTAACTGAAATATATGCATTATCCTTCTGAATGTTCCATCTCTGGCATCTTATTTTGCCCCAGGAAAGGACAAATACCTTTTTTTAAATAAACATGAAGGCATTTATTAAATGGTCCCTCCTTTCAAATAATTGAAAACAAACAGTTTTTCCAACTTTAAACTTGCATTTTAACTTTGTGAGAAACATTATTCAGACCTTCAGCAGAGAACTAGCTACCTTGGATTTAGAAAATATCCTGCCAAGTGGGCAAAAATATGACAAACTCTTTATTCTTCTAGCGTGATTTTCAAATATTAGAAGTCCAAATAATCATTTTCAGTGCTGAATGGTATTTTTCATCAATTTTCTTATAGTCCTAGATAATTGTCTCCTCTGTTATGTGCTTCATTTAGAGATCATCCCTGGATTTTTACCTTATGAATGTTACTATACTCTTTTGTCTATACCCAACACCGTCATAACAAATAAACAAACCAATGGGAAAATAAGTAGAAAAAAACCTATACCTTTCTATCTACTAGAAGCCTGATATTAATGAGAAATGAAGTTTATAATTGGTGTATATTAGACGAATAGAATTGACTTCCTAAAACATTTCTACTATCTCTGGTCCCAGTCCTGTTATCTGAGCAGTGCTGCTGAAGAAAGGATTTATGTGCAAGTAATTTATTTGAGAAATTGTTTCCAGAAGCATTAGTGTGGGATGAGGAATCCATGGGACAGGAAAGAGAAGGGATTACGTAGAGGGTAGAGCCATCAGCAGGTCACTGTTGTGCGCACCTGGAGCTCTTTCCCAATGATGACCTCTGGGAAATAGTAGAATCAATATCAGCAAACCACAGCTTTTAGGTCACAGCTGGCACATGGCTTATGTATGTAGCCCTCATGGACAAAGGGCACCAATCCCTAGCAGCATAGCACTGTGATTTATGGAAACCAAGCGAAGACACCCTCATTTGCCCGTTTCTGTCCAAACTTGTCTCATCAGTCTATAGCTCACCTTACTGCTACTGCACAGGGTTCATGCCAGCTGCCACCTTTGCATTGGTTAGAAATTTCTGGGTGCCTAGCATTGGAATCTCAGTCTAGGTGGGAGTCAAAGACTCGGAAAGTTGCCTCACCATTGTGCAACTGCCCCAGTTGAGTTTGCAAAACTCTTCAGGAAAGAGAGGAGTACAAAGATCTGGGTATTCCTCGGGCAGGTAATGAAACCAATAGGTGGAGAGGGAGCCAACATTTCCCACTCCCATGTATTCCCTTTCTCGAATTAGTTGTTCTTCCTTGGAAAGTTTTCCACCTAGGCCAAAGCAGGCCCACCAGGTGAGATGATGCATCTCAGGAAAACAAAGCAGGGCAGGAGCTTTCTCCCTTTTTACACAAACTGACTGTACAGTAGCCTCAACTTTGCCTCCTGGAAGATAGGACTTACATATTTATTATCCAGCCATGGTAGGCTAAATAATGGCTCCAAAGAGGCCTCAGTCCTAATCCTCAGAACCTATTAATATATTGCCTTCCCTGGCAAAAAAGGGCCTTAAAGCTGTGATTCATTTATCTAGAGATGGGGAGATTATCCTCAATTATTCTATGTGCCTAAGGTAGTCACAGAGTCCCTATCAGAGGGAGGAAGGGAGTCAGGCAGAGGAAGGCAATATGAACACAAAAATAGAGTCAGTAAAGCAGATACAACAAAAACATGCACTGCTGGTTTTGAAGATAGATAAAGGATCGCAATTCAGGTAACAGAAGTTGGCAAAGGCAAGAAAACAGGGTCTGTCCTAGAACCTCCAAAAGTAACCACCTCTGCTGACAGCCTGACTTCAGCGGAATGCGAATGATGTTGGACTTCTCCAGACCTGTAAGATAACACATTTGCGTTGCTTTATCAATTTATATTTCTAGTGGTTTGCCTCAGCTCCAATAACAAACATAACCTAAATGGGTTTGTGGCTCCTAGTATAAAATACTGCTTCCCAAATTTTAGCATATGTAAGGGCTACCTAAAGATCCACTTAAAGCAATTCTGAAGCTCATCTGCCAGATATTCCAACTCTATAAGTCTAAGATATGCCACTGGGATTTCTAAGAAGCTCCCAGATACTCTGGCTGCTTCTAGGGTGTGGAATTGGAGAAGCCCTGGGGTAGAATGCACTTATAAGTTGTCCTATTATGAGGCAAGGAAGCCTCTGTAATTTTTCTCCTACACTGTCATTGGATAAGAGCTGCTCCCTGGTCATTCACTTTCCCAGCATTTCCAGCCTGCTTTCTAGGTAAGTGCTTCTGGCAAAGTCATCAGGGCAGAGATGCAGTGCTTTCAGTAGCAAGAGTTTCTGAATGCATGGAAGAATGAGTGCCAAGGTAATATGGAAGTGTACAGCTATGACACCTGCCACCCTCCTTAAACTCTTATTTCTTGTTGCATTACATATACGTGGTGAAGAGTGGAAGATTTTTATCTATCAGAAGCATGCTATTTTAACAATAATATTTGTTAATCCATGTGTTTTAGGATGATAGAAAGTCTACAGTCCTATTTCATTTACCTTTATTAACTGATCCTCATATCACTGGGAGTGTTGATTTTCTGAGATCATTCTCTGTTTAATAATGCTCCTAGACTATTTGAAAGGCTAATGTTCTGTTTTGTAACACCTATTTTATGTTGGCTGTACTGATTTTATTTAATATATTGCTGTACCTCTACATTGACTAGGCTTGTTTTCCAACAGTTTTCTCTAATTACTTCCCCATGTTAAGAATATCATTACTGAAAAATACCATTACATTATTTTCCCCTGTATATATAAAGGGTAAACTATATTATATTTTCAAAATGAGAAAAGAGCTTTAAATAATTCTTACCATAAGACCGACTATTATCTTCCCAAAGGGGAAAAAGAGCTTATACCAATAAACAAAAACTAAAAGTTGCCGGAAAGTACCGACATTGGGCATTAGAGAGCATGATGGACAGGGATTGAACCTTGCAGCTGAATGAGCAGGATAAATGATAACAAGCTTTAGCAACAGCAAGACTAAACAACAGGTCCACTAAGGAAAAATAAAATCTGAACATCGTATGTCAGCAATACACAAAGCCTCAGAACAGATTATCCAAGAACGTAACAAAGATGAAATTAGCATTAGTATCTCCAGAGCTTACAAACAACATCATAAAACCAAGATAAGCATTTTGGTATGCATATAAACAGGCAATGCTAAAGCACTCATTTCTTAATTTGGAAATTGAGATTTAGTTTAAAAAGCTGTATGGATTATGCAAAGATAGAATTCTTTATTTCAATATGCCATATAGAAAATCATAATGAACATATTGCATGTAAAATAAGAAAGGAATTGGTTTTTGGAGAGGTGAAAACTAAATCCGAAACCATCTTTAGAGTGTAAAAAATCAGTTTTTGTAAGTGAGGAAGCCGTAATTATACTTCTATGTGATTAGTATCTTTAATTCAAAGTGTGTTTGGGGTAAAGTTTTCAACTATGTACCAACATAAGAAGTGAAATGTTTTTGGTTTTCAAATTTCAACATTATTACAGTTTCATAGTAAATTAACGTATAAAATTATTGAAAGTATAATGGCATCAATTTATTATATAGTCACTGATTTTGAGCTTAGAAATATAGTTATTTTTATAAATCAACATCCACAAAATACATTTTGCTTTGGTTTTCCATTTTGTCAAATTAAAATTTTTAATCTATTTTATCAAAGTCAAGGGAAAATAATCAATATGTAGCACAGATGATAAAAACCACTCCAGTGCAATAGAAATATGCATATGTATTTTATATATACACACATATATATTTCTATTGTTACAAAACATACATATATTATTACAAATATACATATGTATACACATAAATATACTTGTATTGTTATAAAGTATGTGCTAATTTATTATTTTTACTGGTGATAAAAATGAATCCAGGATCAATTCTCTTTTCCTGTACAACAAACTTAGCTAAAGCTTATGTTCCACGAAGAATAAGCATTAATCACTTGAGTAACCTAATACTATATGTGCTTTTAAAAGTATATATTTTGGATGCAATCAGCTTGTTGAAACATATGGTTACAAGTTGATAATATCCCCCCCCAAATTTATATCCACCCCAAATCACAGAGTGACATTATTTTCAATAGATTTTCTACTAATGTAACTAAAGGATCAAGATGAGTTCATATCAGATTAAATGGAATTCAAGTCCAGTAATAATGTTCTTATAAGAGACAGAAAATAACATGTAGACAAGTGAACATGTGAAGAGAGAGTCAGAGATTGAAGATATTAATCTACAAGCCAAGAAATGCCAAGAATTGCTGGCTGCTCCTAAACTCTAGGGAGAGAGGCATTTAACAGATTCTACCTCAGAGCCTTCAGAATGAGCTAACCCTGAAGAACCCTTCATTTTAGATTTCTGACCCTCTTAACTGTGAGATAATAAATTTATTTTATTTAAGTTATCTAGTTTGGAGTAATTTGTCATGGCAGCCCTAGAAAAATAATACGCAACTATTAAAGAAAAATGCAGAAGCTCTAACTTGTATACTTTGGTGAGAATAACTAGTACCAGACTCAATGATGTTACCAGCTCTCAAAGGTGGATACAACCTTGTAAAAGTATATGCACATAGACACAGACACACACACAGACACACACAAACACACACACTCACACACACACAGGCTAATGTACATTCAGCCTTGTAAACTAATTCAGTTTGCCTAAGTAATTGGAGTACATTATGCTCACAGCAATAAGCCACAACACAAATATGCAAGTTTCCATTGTTTGTGTCTTTGCCAATACTTAATATTTTTGTATGCTTTATAATTAGGTGTCCTAATGAGGATAACCACATCTAATTGTGATTTTATTTTTTATTTCCATAATTAATAAGGGTGAGCAACTGGCAATATATTTATTGATACATTAGAATTGATATTTTTATGAAATATTAGTTGAATTATTTTATTCTTTTTTTCTTTTGGGCTGTTATCTGTTTCATTGAACTTTAGAAGTTCTTTATGTATTTCACATACTACTACTTTATTCGATAAATTAATGTCTTCTCCCAATCTGGCCTGAGTTTCTACTCTCATTTTGATGACTTTTAATAATATTACTAATTTTATTTAATTACAATGTATCAATCTTTCCCTTATGTTTAATTCCTTATATGCCTTATTTTAAATTATCTTTGGCTAGTCTAATGTCACAAATATACTCCCGCATTCACCTATAAGGTTTTACTCTTTCACCTTTTACAATTAGATATAGACTCCATCTAGATTTAATTTTGTGTATGATAAATCAAAACTCAATTTTTATATATGTATATTCAGTTGTCCCAACATTATTTTGTGAAGTGAACCACTTACTTTCCGCAGTAATCATCAATATAATAAATCAAGTAACTATATACGTGAGAATATTTCTGACATTGTCTCCCATGCAGAATATTACGTAGTCTTAAATATGTCACTTGATAACATATAATACCTGAAAGGTTTAGCCTTCACTTTGTTGTTCTTTCTTAAAATGACCTTGGCTTATAATTGCCAAGGGAAGGGAAGGGAAAGGAAAAGGAAGGGGAAGGGAAGAGAAGGAAAATGGGAAAGAGAAGAATAGAAGGGAAGAGAAAGAAAAGGAAAGGGGAAGAAGGAGGAAAAAGGGAAGGAAAGCAGAAGAAAGAAAACGTGTCATGCTTCGACAAAGAACTCATGACTAAGACACCAAAGACACAAGCAGCGAAAACAAAAACAGGCAAATGGTACATAATTAAACTAAAAGGCTTCCACACAGCCAAAGAAATAAGAGAGTAAACACAGAACCTGGAGAATCGGACAAAATGTTTACAAAATACGCATCTAACAAGGGTCTTATCCAGTATATATACAGACCTCAATTCACCAACAAAAATGAACAAATAACCCCATTAAAAAGTGGGCAAAATACATGAATAGATATTTTGAAAATATGACATGCAAATGGCCAGGTCAACAGGTATATGAAAAAATGTTCACCATCACAATTCATCAGACAAATGCAAATTAAAACCACAATAATATATCATCTTACCCCAGTCAGAATGACTGTTACTAAAAATACAAAAAGTAACACATTGTCAAGGGTATGGAGAAAATAAAACTCCTAAACACTGCTGATGGGAATGTAAATTATGCAACCGCTATAAAAACAGTATGGCAATTTCTCAAAGAACTAAAAATAAACCTACCATTTGATCCAGCAATGCTGCCAGAACCTATCAACTCAAAGAAAAAGAAATGTTATATTAAAAAGATATCTACATTTGTATGTTTTTCACAGCACTATTTGCAATGTTAAATATATGGAATTAAGTGTTTATCAATGGATGGTTGGATAAAGAAAAGATGGTACATATACACAATGGAATACTATTCTCCCATGAAAAATGAAATCATCTTTTACAGCAACATGAATGGAACAGGAGGCCATTATCTTAAGTAAAACAAGTCAGATGCAGAAAGATAAATATTTCATGTTCTTATTTATAATCAGAGCTAAATTATGTATACACATGAATCTGGAGTGTGGGCTGATAAACAATGAAGACTCAGAAGGGTGTGGTGGTTGGCGAAGGGATGGATAATGAGAAATTATTAATGTGTACAATGTACGTTATTTGAATGACGGATGCCCTAAAAGCACTAACTTTACAGCTACACAATCTATGTATGTAACATAATTCCACTTGTAACCAATAAATTTACATAAATTTTGAAACACGCTTTAGACAACAGATAATCATAAAGAGTGCCAGCATCTTATGAAAATGAAATCATCCAATTCATAAATTGAATATAGCCTCTGCTTATTTAGATATTTCTTGATGTTTATTAGTAATATATATTTTTTTCTGATAGAATTATTGCAGGAGATATTTTTATAAATTTTAATCTATCAATTGTTTAAAATTTGCTTCTAAATTTTAGTAGTCTATTGAGTATTTGGGATTTTCTAAGTATATAACTATGTCATCTGAAAAGAGATGCAATTATAATTTGATCTTCTTTACTCTTTTTTGTGGCCGGATTTCCAAAAAATATGCTAAGTAGAAGTGAATAGTGAGCAATTTTATCTCATTGCCAATTTCAATGTGAAATTCATTATAAAATAGCACATTTTCTGTGTAAATACTTAAGATATTCTTTATCAGAATAAAAAGTTCCTCGATATATATTGTATGAGTTTCTATTATATTTTTATGAAATATCTGCATTTATGAGATTATTTAATTTTTTGTTTTGTTTATTAATTCAGTTAATTACATTCATTGGTTTCCAAATATTAAACCACATTTGCATTATTAGAACAATATCAGTTTGGGAATTACGTATAAATACTCTTTGAATATCTCTAAATTCTACTTGTTTATATTATCTATAATGATGATTGGAATTACTATATAGTTTTCCTTTCCTATTAGTAAGGTTTCGGTAGCAAAGTTATGCTGGCTTTATGTAATGAGTTTGGAGATGCCCCCCTCCCTTTGTTTTCTTCTGGAACAATTTATGCTTTTTCTTATTTCTTCCTCAAATGTTTAGAAGAATTTACTCTGAAGGCCATCTGGAGATTTCGGTGGTAAGAATTTATTTCAGATTCAATCTCTTTAACAGATATAAGACTATTTGCATTTTCTATATCATTAAAAAATGTACTTTAACATTCTTTATTACTGTTTTACATTTGAAGGCACCATTGTGATATCGAATTTCAATTGCTAATATTAGTAAATTCAGATATTACTCAGTTTTTTCTTTATAAATATTAATAGAAGTTTGAGAGAACTATCCTTTATTATTATTTTTATTGTACTTCTGTTTTCTGGTAGTCAGTTTCTGCTATTATACTTAATTTCTCTTTAATTTTACCTGTGATTAATAGAGACTGGTAGGCATTTTTATTCTTGAGATGTTGATATAATTTTGCGGTCATCACTCATATAGAAATTGAAATTCTAAATTTTGCACTAACTTTTGGATGTTTCATTTTATATTTTTCAATTTAAAATATTTTCTGATTTTAATTGTGATTCATTTTCTAATCTATGAGTTATTTAATATAAATTACTATTTAATTTCAAAATATTTGAAGATTTTATTGATGATTTGTATATTCATATTAATTCCATGTGGTTACAGATTGTAACTCTGAGTTGATTCAATACTATAAAATTTATTTATTCTTCAATATCGTTAAAATAGCCATACTGCCTAAAACAATTTATAGATTCAATGCTATTGCTACTAAACTACCAATGGCATTCTTCACAAAACTAAGAAAAACTATTTTAAAATTCATCTGAAACTGAAAAGAGCCAAAATAGTCAAGCCAATTCTAAATTAAAAAATAGCAAAGCTGGTGGCATCACTCTACCTGACTTCAAACTTTACTACAGTGCTACAGTAACCAAAACAGCATGATATGACTACATAGAGAACCCAGAAGCAAGGCAGTACACCTACAACTCTCTGATCTTTGACAAAGCTGACAAAAACAAGCAATGGGGAAAATACTTCCTATTCAATGAATGGTGTTGGGGTAAGTGGCCAGCTATATACAGAATATTGAACCTAGTCCTCTTTCTTACACCATATAATAAAATCAACTCAAGATGAATTAAAGACTTAAATGTAAAACTCAAAATTATGAAAGACCTAGAAGGAATCCTAGGTAATACCATTCTGGACATAGGAACCAGGCAAAAAAATTCATCACAAAGATGCCAAAAGCAATTGCAACAAAAGCAACAATTGACCAATTGGATCTAATTAAACTAAAGAGCTTCTATACAACAAAAGAAACTATCAACAGAGTAAACAACCTACAGAATGGGAGAAATTTTTTTCAAACTATGCACCTGACAAATGTCTAAGAGCCAGCATCTGTAAGAAACTTAAACAAATGTACAAGAAAATAAAAAAGCAACCACATTAAAAAGTGGGCAAAGGACCTGTACAAACTCTTTCCAAATGAAGACATACATTGAGCCAAAAATCATATGAAAAATTCTCAGCATCGCTGACCAATAGAGAAATACAAATTAAAACCACATATTACACAAGTCAGAATGGCTTTTACTAAAAAGTAAAAAAAAAAATAATAACAAATACTGGTGACATTGTGGAGAAAAAGTAGCATTTATACACTGTTGGTGGGAATGCAAATTTTTTCAGCCACTGTGGCTGGAAAGACCTGAAACAGAAATACCATTTGACCCAGCAACCCTTTGCTAGGTATAGACCCAAAGGAATATAAACTGTTCTGTCATAAATACACATTCACATATATGTTCATTGGAGCACTATTCACAATAGCAAAGACATGGAATCAAATAATGCCCACCAATGGTGGACTGAATAAAGAAAATGTGGTACCTATACGATACAGAGTGCTATGCAGTCATTGAAAAATAATGAGATTATGTCCTTTGCAGGACCATGGATGGAGCTGGAGGCCATTATCCTAACATACTAACTCAGGGACAGAAAACCAAATTCCACATGTTCTCACTTTATAAGGAGGTAAATGATGAGAACACGTGGACATAGAAGAATAACAGGCACTGAGGCTTGTCAGAGGGTAGAGGGTAGAAGGAGGGAGAGGAACAGGAAAAAAAATTAATGGGTACTAGGCTCAGCTCCTGGGTTATGAAATAATCTGCACAACAAACCCCCATGGCAAAATGTACCTGTATAACAAACCTGCACATGTAACCCTGAACTTAAAATAAAAGTTAAATTTTAAAAAAAGATATTCATTGATTTTTTTTGTGATGGTTTACTATATAGTAAATGTGACATAAGAACTAGAGAATGTATAACCCCTATTTTCTTTATATCGTGTTTTATTGTTATTTTATTCATTTCTTAATGATGCTTTTCAGACTTGCTCTATTCCTATTTTCACCAGAGAATGAGAATTTTTTTAAAATCTTTCACTAAGATTGTGAATTGGGCTATCTCTTTAAGCTGTGATAATTTTTGCATATATATTTTGAAGCTCTTTTCTTTGTGTCTACTCATTTGTGTTTGTTATATCTTACTTGAGAACTTACCTATTTTTGAATATCTGTTTTTCTTAACGTTTCTGACATAAAGTCAATTTTCTCTAACATTTGTAGAGCCATATAAGTTTTATTTCGGCTGGTATGTTGACTGTATATATTTTTATGTCTTTTAATATCAACTTTTCTGTTCTCTCATATTTAAAGTGTTCTATTATAAGAAATATACAACTTCCTTGTTTTAATAAAGTCCGACAATTTTTCCCCTTAATTAGAATTTTCAAGCTATTAGATTTAAAGTAATTGCTGATTGTGTTTACATCTACCATATGACTACTTGATTTTAATTATCTCTTCCCTGTTTTTAATATCTCTTATAATATTTTTAACTAAAACTTTTATTTTTCATTGAATTTTTTTATGAAAAAAATCTTGAAACATTTTTAGGCTCCAATGACATTATTTCCCTTTTGGGAAGAGTTTCCTTATCCTCTGGTTGAAAGCTAAATGAAGAAGTTCCCCTTAATTCAAACAGTGTGTGAGCTGAATGTAGGTAGTGTTTCTGAATCTGTACAGTTCAAACCATAATATGTTTTCCTTCAATTAAGCTTTCTCAATTGGAAGTCCGAACTTTTTACTAGAGCAACTTCACTTTGGTAGGTCTTGAACTCCAATATTTATCCCCTTAGCAGTATGAGACTACTAAAGTAAATGAATAATCATAATAACCAACAACTAAAAAATTCTACACTATTTACTTTGCTTTCTATTAGCCTCTCAAAGCTTAAAATTTGGTTAATGGCTTCAGGGGAAAATCATTAAATCTAAGAACTTCAATGCTTCATAACTGCCTTTTTTAAGAAATTGTGGTCTATTAGAAGGCTGTTTTCTCCTAAACTATCCTATGATTCTAAATGATTTTATTCTGATACTATAACCAGAAATAAGAATTCACAAATATTTTTTATTCCATGCTCCTGAATTTTTTATAAATGTTTCTGTAAAAGAACTATTCTAAACACATATTTCAGTGAAAATAAATTGAAGGCTGGCCTACAAGAGAGAACAGTTTTGAAATCATTTAATCATATTTTAACCTGCAACAAAAGGCCAAAAATATTGCCACTCTTTGTGGCTTAAGTCAAAGTTCGCTAAGCAACTTCTGTCTATACGAAGTAAATAATTGATGCTTAAGAGGTTACCTCCTTAGGGGCACTTTAACCAATTATATGAGCTATTACAATAAAACTATAGCAACTATAATATTTCTACTTGGGAATTTTACTCTTTCCTTATTCTCCTTCCTTTATATTCAAACACTCTCCTTTTCCATGGGAGTATCCATTAACATTTAAGTATCAGAAGCTTATCTCATTTAAAAATAAAATATTCTCTCTAGACCCTTTATTGTTCTTCAGTGGTACAGCTCTACTTTTAAGAATCAAATGTCTTCAAATAAAAGCATTCATTCTCTCTCTTGTTCCTCAATTCTTACTCAATGCAAAGTGCACTAAAGGCATCAACAACCTCCCCTTCTTAATTCATAGCAATTCTTTATACACTGTATCCCTCTTTTAAGCAGCTGATGTTATTGACTATTGATTCCTGGGAATGCCATTTTTCCCCAACTTCAGTGTTGCTTTCTTTCTGGTTTTCCTTTGACCTATCTGGCTACCTTTCCTTAGATTCTTTTGCAGGCTTTTAATCTTCTGCATTTCTCTTAAACATTAGTGGTTATCGTATGTCCTTCTTATACTTTAGTCATATTTAATGAAATATATTTAAATGTTTTCACTTCATCGCAAAATATCATTCACATACTAGCAACTCTGAAACCTAGAACTCAGAACTTTTTATTCAGCCTCAACTCTACATATTCACTGATTACTGGATGGCACAATTTAAATGCCCCATAAACCTCAAAGTTAACACATCAAAAACTGAACTCACTAATTCCTCCCACTAACTTACTCATCTGCCTGCATTTGCAATTTAAGTAAATGACCACACCTAGTTATCCAAGGAAACTATTGCTTCCAATTAATTACCCAATTCTAGTCATAGTATTTCCTAAATATTTCTTGAGATTTTTACCATCCCCACTGCCATTATTCTAGGGCATGCTGTAATTCTTTCCATTTAAGATCATGGCAAATTTTTCTAGTTAGTTTTGCTGCATCCGTTTTTATCTTCCTAAAATTTACTCTACTCTGTGAAGCCAAAGTGACATTTTATATATTTGAATTGAGGCTGAGCCACCCAAGATGGCTCACTACAGATGTTAGATGGCATTTTTCACTAGAAGGAAGATGAAAATTACGGGTGAATAGTCATTATCCAAATGGAAACCTGAGGAAATAGAGCCAAGACCTGTCAGAGAGCCCACAGGAAGAAGCCGAGGCACAGAGGAAGCAAGCAGCAAACCTCTGGAAAAGACTGACTCTTGAGGAGCTCAGAGCCCCACAGAAGGTTTAGGTCGGGGGGTCCTTCTTTGTTCCCTCCACCTAAAACTTCTTTAAATCTTTGACAAAGGCATAAGGCCTCTGATAATTTTGCAGAGGCCTTAGGCCTTTGCAACACCAGGCAACACTGTCGAGGAAATTTTGGAGCTTCTAAGGGTCAGAGTACTGAGGGGCCAGCTTGTGCTAGTGCACCTGCATTCCCCTCCGGCTCAAACTGAGACAGCAAGTGCCAGATTGGTTGTGTACCCTTTGTGGGTCACTGCCTTCCTTGGGGAACCTCAGCTCTCATGTCACTGCACTAACATAAGTTACATAACCCTGCAAACATACCTTGGAACATCTTTTGATTTTGGAAGCTACAGGGACAGGCATGTCCCTGGGGTCTCCACAGATTTAGCCCTCAGCATGGCACACCTCCAGGAGAGGGGAAAATGCAGCCTTCTAAATGCAACCCTAGGAGAGGGAAAAATGTAGCCTTGGGATGGAAGAAATGCAGGCATGGTGCCAATTACTGAAGGAGGGCAACACCCGTGGCCAGGAAAAGAGATAGACAGCGGGGTGATTTCCCACTCATTCAGTCCACTGCTGGCGACACAACAGGGGGTTTCCCAGCTGCAGTCTCGTGCATGCACATTTGGTGTCAGCTTCTCTAGTGCTTTTTGCAATGGCTGCACCCTGTGGTAAGTAAGCCATATCACCCAAGAATGCACAAAACAGGGCCCTTCTCTCCCTCCTTAAACAGAGTAGCAGCATCCCAGCAATGGCGGGCAAACAAGCTACAGCTGTCTGCTCTAGACAGAGGGGAGAAGTTCTTCTCTGAGCCCATTTCAATGGTAGCCACCAAAAGGGCATTTTTGAGAACCTCAATTGCACAACAACAAGAAACCCTTCAACCATCATTAAAAGCTTCCTGAGGCTTCACTAGAAGCTGAGCAGATGCTACTGTTATACTGGTACGTCTACAAAACCATAAGCCAAACAAACCAGTTTTTGAAAATATGTTATCCAGTCTAAGGTATTCCTTTTTGGCAAAATAAAATGAACTAATACACTATCCAAGGACAATGCTAACAAAAAGTTCTTAAAGGGAGATAAAGAAAATTGTCAAATCACCTGTGAAAGGAATCACATCAGACGAAAAGTGAAATTCTCAGCAGAAACTTTAAAAGCCAGAAGAGACTGAGGGCCATTTTTAATCTTAATTAAAAAAAAAAAATTCAAACCAAGAATGTTATATCCTGTCAAACTAAGTCTCATAAACAAAGGAGAAATAGTATTTCCCAGACATGCAAACATTAAGGAACTTTGTCACCATCAGACTGATCCTAAAGCAAATGCTCCAAGGAATTCTAAATATGGAAATTAAACACACATAAATAGAATGTTCAGAGATCTGATAATGCAGTTACACAGTTGAGATTACAAAGCAACTAGCTGACAGTACTATGATGGAAAATAAAAACCTCACACATCAATAATAGCCTTGTATGCAAAAAGCAAAAATATTCCACTTAAAAGATTTAGATTGGGAAAATGGATTTTTAAAAGGACCGAATCATCTGCTTTCTACAAGAAATTCAGCTAAAATGTAAAGACTTTCAGGGTTCACAGCAACGGGGTGAAAAAAGATGTGTCACACAAATGAAAAACAGAAAAGAGCAGGGTTTGCTAACCAGCAATAGTAAAAATAAATAGATAAAAAAGGCAAAGAAGAGTATTAAATAATAATAAAAATTTTAGTTCAACAATCCAACAAGATGCCTTAACTGTCCTAAATACATATGTACCCAACATTGGAGCACCTTAGATTCATAAAACAAGTTATTCTTGACCATTGAGAAGACTTAGACAACCACACAGTAAGAGTCAGAGAATACAACAGCCCACTTATACAGCACTAGACATATCATCAAGGCAAAAAAACTAACAAAGAAATTCTGAACTCAAATTTGGCACTTGAAAAATTGGACCTAATAGAAGACATCTATAGAACATTCCAACCAATAACCACAGAATATACATTCTTCTCATCTACACACAGAACACATTGGAAGATCAATCATATGCTCAGTCATATAGCAAGCCACAATAAATTTTCAAATAAATGAAATTATGCCGAACACACTCTCAGACCACAAGACAATAAAAATAAAAATTAATACCAAGAGCATTTGCCAAAATTGTAGGTTTAGAAATCAAACAACTTAATCCAGAATAACTCTTCTGTGAATATCAAAATTAAGGCAAAAATCAAAACATTCTTTTAAATTAATTAAAACAGGGATAAAACTTACCAAATGGCCAACAAACATATAAAAAATGCTCAACATCACTAATGATCAGAAAATGCAAATCAAAACTAAAATACAGTGTCACTTTATCCCTGAAAGAATATCCATAACCAAAAAGTCAAAAAACAGTAGATGTTGACATCATGTGGTAATCACGGAAGACTTCTACATTGTTGGTGGGAGTGTAAATTGGTACAACCACTATGGGAAACAGTGTGGAGATTCCTTTAAAAACTAACAGTAGAATTACCATTGGTTCCAGCAATACCACTACTGGGTATCTACTCAAAGGAAAAGAAGTCATCATATGAAAAAGATACTTGCACATAAATGTTTATAGCAGAACAATTTGTAATCGCGATATATATTTGTGTGTGTGTGAGTGTGTGTGTGTGTGTGTGTGTGTGATGGAATACTACTCGGTCACAAAAAGGAATGAAAAATAGCATTCACAGTGACCTAAATAAGATTGGAGACTATTATTCTTAGTGATGTAACTCAGGAATGGAAAACCAAACATTGTATGTTCCCACTGATATGTTAGAGTGAAGCTATGAGGATACAAAGGCATAAAAATGATACAATGAACTTTAGAGACTTGAGGGGAATGGTGGGGGGAAGTAAGGGATAAAGGGCTACAAACAGGGTGCAGTGTATACTGTCCAAATGATGGGTGGACCAAAATCTCAAAAATCACCACTAAATAAGGTACTTGTGTAACCAAACACAACCTGTAGCCCAATAACATAAGGAAAAATAAAATTTTTAAAAATCTTCGGAAATTGAATCTATAATAAGTAAACCACCAACCACAAAAGCCCTGGGCTAGATGAATTCACAGCCTAATTCTACCAGACTTATGAAGAAGAATTGATACCAATCCTGCTGAAACTATTGCAAAAAAACAAGGAAGAGAGGCTCCTCCCTAACTAATTCCATGAAGTCAGCATCAGCATACCAAAACCTAGTAAAGACACAACAACAACACAAAAACTTCAGGTCCATATCGCCCATGAAGACAGATGCCAATTCCTCAACAAAATATTAGCAAACTGAAACCAGTATCACATGGAAAAGTTAATACACCACAATCAAGGAGGCTTTATTCTTGGGATGCAAGACTGGGTCAGTATATACATATCAATAAGTGTGATTCACCATATAAACAGAATGAAAAGCAAAAACCATGTGATTATCTCAATAGAAGCAGAAAAACCTCTCAACAAAATTCAACATCACTTCATGATGAAAACCCTGTATAGACTAGGCATTGAAAGAACATACCTTAAAATAATATGAGCCATATATGACAGGTAAACAGCTAACATCATACTTAATGGGCAAAAGCTCAAACTATTCTTCTTGAGAAGTGGAACAAGACAAGAATACCTACTTTCACCACTTCTATACAACATAGGAGGTCCTAGCCAGAGCAATCAAGCAAGAGAAAAAAACTAAAGACATGCAAATAGAAAAAGAAGAAGAAAATATCTATTTTTGCTGATTATATGATTCTTCATCTAGAAAATCCAGAATACACTAGCATAGCCTAATAGAAGGATAAATGACTTCAGTAAAGTTTCAGAATACAAAAATCAATTTACAAAAATTCAAAACGTTTCTATACATCAGCAACATCCAGGCTGACAGTAAAATAAAAAACAGAATCTCACTTACAATAGCCACAAAGGAAATGAAATACTTAGGAATACAACTAACAAAGAAAGATGTCTATAAGGACAACTACAAAATGCTGTTGAATGAAATCAGAGACAATACAAATGGAAAAGTATTCCAAGCTCATGGGTTGAAATAATCAATATTATATAAATGGCCACACTTCCCAAAGAAACTTACAGATTCAATGATTTTCTGTTGAAATACCAATATCATTACTCACAGAATTAGGAAAAAAATTTAAAATTCAAAAGAGAGTCCTTATGAATAGCCAATGGAATCCTAAACAAAAAGAACAAAGCCAGAGGCATCAAACTACCTGACTTCAAATTATACTATAAAGCTATAGTGACAAAATAGCTTGGTACTGGTACTAAAACAGACACATAGACCAAGTGATTAGAATAGAAAACTTAAAAATAAAGCCACCTACCTGCAACCATCTGATCTTTAACAAGGCTGCCAATAACAAGTAATGGAGAAAAAAACTCCCTTTTCAATAAAATAGTGCTGGGATGTTAGGTTAGCCACATGCAGAAGATTGAAGCTGGACCCCTATCTTTCACCATACAAAAAAATTAACTCAAAATGGATTAAAGATTTACATGTAGTACTACAATCTGTAAAAATCCTGGAAAACAACCTAGGAAATACTTTTCTTGATGTCAGCCTTGGCAAAGAATTTTTGGCCAAGTCTCCAAAAGCAATTGGAACAAAAACAAAAATAGACAAGTGGGACTAATATAGTTTGAATGTTTGTCCCCACCCAAATCTCCTGCTGAATTGTGATCTCCAATGCTGGTGGTGGAGGCTAGTGGGAAGCATTTAGATCATGGTGGCAGATCCCTCATTGTGTGGTGCTGTCTCCATAATAGAGTTCTCATGAGATCTGTTCATGTAAAAGTGTACGGCACCTCCCCGTCCACTCTCTCTCTCTTCCTTCTGCTCTGGCCATGTAACATGCCTGCTCCTCCTTCACCTTCTGTCATGATTATAAGCTTTTTAAGTCTTCCAGAAGCTGAGAAGATGCCAGCACCATGCTTCCTATACAGCCTGTAGAATTGTGAGCTATTTAAAAAATCTCCTTTCTTTATAAATTACCCAGTCTCCAGTATTTCTTTATTTCAATGTAAGAATTGCTCAGTCCAGGAAACTAATTAAACTTAGTAGCTTCTGCACAGCAAAGGAAACTATCAACAGAGCATAGAACCTAGAGAATGGGAGATGGTATTAGCAAATTATGCACCTGACAAAGGACTAATATCCAGAATCTATGGGAAATTTAAACAAATCAGCAAGCAAAAAACCAAATAGCCCTGTTAAAAAGTAGGCAACTGATATGGGCAAACACTTCTCAAAAAGAAAGCATTCAAGTGGCCAACAAACATATGAAGGAATTCTCAGCATTGCTAATCATCAGAGAAATGCAAATCAAAACTGCAATGAGGTACCATCAGTCAGAATGGCTATTATCAAAAAGTCAAAAAACAACAGATGCTTTGAGTCTGTGGAGAAAAGAGAATGCTTATATACTGTTGGTGGGAATGTAAATTCGTCCAGCCACCAAGGAAAGCAGTCTAGACATTTCTCAAAGAACTTAAAATGGAGGTACTATTCAAAGGAGCAATCCCATTGCTGGATATATACCCGAAGAAAAATAAATAATTCTACAAAAAAAGACACATGCATGTTTATATTCATCACTGTGCTATTCACAGCAACAAAGATATGGAACCAACCCAGCTGGCTATCAGTGGTAGATAAAGTTTTTAAATGTGGTACATTTACGCTGTGAAATACTGCTTAGCCATAAAAAGAATAAAACCATGTATTTTGCAGCCACATGAATACAGCTGGAGGCCATAATCCTAACTGATTTGACACAGGAACAGAAACCAAATACAGCATGTTCTCATTTATAAGTGGAATCTAAACTTATAAATAATATGTTTATGGACAAAAATACGGGGACAATACACTGTGTGGACTAAGAGAGGGTGGAAGGCGTGGGTGTGAGTTTAAAGCCCTCCTATCGGGCACTGTGCTCACTCCCTGGGTGACAGGATCCATACTCCAAACCTCAGCTCAAACAGTATTCTCATGTAACCACCTGCACATGTACACCCTGTATCTAAAATAAAAGTTGAATTTTTTTTCTTCTTTTTCTTTTTCTTTTTTTTTTCTTTCTTTTTTTTTTTTTTTTTTTGAGATGATGTTTCTCCTTCCTCAGCCTCGAGTAGCGGGGATTACAGGCGCCTGCCGCCACACCTGGCTAATTTTGCAATTTTAGTGGAGATGAGTTTTCACCATGTTAGCCAGGCTGGTCTCGAACTCCTGACCTCAGGTGATTCACCCGCCTTGGCCTCCCAGAATGCTGGGATTGCAGGTGTAAGACTGGCCAAAATTTTAAGTACAACAAGGTTATTATATTTTTGTTTTTATAATATGTTTTATCCTTCTTGGAGAGAAGAAAAATTATTGACAAAAATTTACAGGTTTCTTACACTATTATTATTGTTATTATTATTAGCACTAGATTATTTGAAAATCTTATAAGATATTTCTTTTTGAGCTGTAGTTATTCATCTATTAATATATTAATTCATTTTTTCATTCATCTGATCAGTCATTCACTCATTCATTCATGTCTATTCATATCTGGGCTCTATTGGCCAAATTAAAAATTTGAAATTATTAATAGACTTTATTTTGATACCAACTATAGTACATATAACTTAACATATCTCCCTAAGTTACCAACAAATTCAATCATGACCCATTTAAAAACCCAACTGCATACAAAAGGGATAATTCAATATTTGTAAAGGATTTCAAAGAAATGAATCATATCTAATCTATAAGAGGAGTAATGAGGTAAACAAAAATAAGAACAGTAGATTTAACTTTAAAAAATGTTGTCAGTCACCTTAAAAGCAGTTTTACTGTGAGATTCTTTATTGCTGATTTGGCTATTAGCCAAAGCTAACTTTTTAAATGTAAACTCAGAGAAATTAAATATCCAATCAAAGATCAAAGAATAATTTGACATATTAATAAGACTTGAATTATAAAATGTAGAGAAAATTCAAATTGGGAAGTAAAGGTCGCTGGGTTTTGTACTTCAAACTCTCATCTTTCATATTGGAAGATATTTTCCATTAGTACAAGTGTGACTCTGAAAAAACAAATTATGGCTTATGTTTCCTTCCTCCCATTTCTTTCAAAACCTGTCACCCTCCTGGGCTCTGCTTTTCAATCTAATGGGTAGCTTGATGCCTATTTTTAAAAAGATTCACCCCATCTCTGATTTCTGCAGTCCCATCTGGTCAGTCTGCTGCTCATAGCGGTGCCAGCAGTCAGAATATCTGCCACAGTACCGCTGGTTCTGTTTTGCTGAAATTGTTGTGCAATTGCTTTTGACCGTGGTCTGATTTAAGCTACCTGCTGAGAGTTTCTGTCCTTCAAGACCTTTACCCTCTGACACCTTCAAGCCTTTGCTCCCAGTATTATACTACTGTGATTTTCTTTCACCTTTCTTCTGTTTATCTAAATCTTACTTATTTCCCATGACCCAGATTAAGTCTCATTTACTTTATTGTAGCCTTTTTTGATTAGTTTAGCTGACACTGACCTTTTCGTTCTTTCTCTTCTATTATATATGTAATTCATTTTCACAGTTTGTCTCTTCAATATTCTCTAATTATTTCATATTTTTTCTATCACCAACACAGATACATTGTTAGCCTCTTGAAGTCAAGGGTCATGCTCTATATTATTATTATTATTTTTTTAATATCCTTGATAGTAACTCACACTGAGCTGAGAAGACACAACATGTGCAAAGGAAAAAAAAATGTGGATTTACTCTTTGCTTACAAATCAACAAATATAAAAACTCAAACTCAATTTTCAGCAACTTTAAATATAAAGTACTGCATAGATGTCATTATGCTAAGATTTTTGTAATAAACAGGATGTATGCTAGAGTCATATTCTTTTTATTTTCTTTTCTCATATATCCCAGAGATGGGAATGATAGCATAATTTTGGTCTGTACAAATCTCAAATGATTCTAATAACTCCACACTTCTTATTCTGAACGTCTTCTGCTATGCAACATGACATCTACATAACACATTATAGTTCATAAAAACAATTATTAACTCTTCTAGAGGTAATTAATTTATACTAGATGCAGTTTGGTTGATGAGAATGAGCCCCATTCTGAGCCCTCTGAAATTTGGGAAATATCCCAGCAGCTGCACTCTCTCTTCCTCCCACCAATATATTATATTTGACCGGCATTTTTAGATACTACCAATTTCATAGTCCTCCTTGATCTCATGGTTCATTACAAACCCTTTTCTCTTACCCCCCCCTCAAAATCAAAACAAAAACAAAAATTCCTGGAGTCTTTATGTGTGAAAGCTCTTAAATGTTTGCTCTTTCCCAAATACAAACTTATTGGGTTCACCTCTAATATGTTCCCTTACTTCCATTATACGAGCATTTTCACTCATTATTGCACTGCCTCCCAAAAGCCCCTACACCAGGATTTTATGACATCAGTTGAAATTTGTTGTTTCAAAATATACCAACAAGAATTACTACCTCTTAATCTTAGCAGATACATATGTTCATGTTCTGTAATATTACCTCCTGCCTCTACATCTCAACATAAAAATTATTTTATTCTCTGTGAACATTCTCAAAAATAGCATATGTCTTCTCTCAGCTTATTTACTTCCCATTTACTTCTCAACCCACCAAAACTGGCATATTGAAAGGACAATATTGGCTGGGTGTGGTGGTTCACACTTGTAATCTCAGCATTGAGAGGCCGAGGTGGGCAGATCACCTGAGGTCAGGAGATCGAGACCATCCTGGCCAACATGGTGAAACCCCATCTCTACTAAAGATACAAAAATTACCCAGGTGTGGTGTCACGTGTCTACAATCATAGCTACTTCCGAGGTTAAAGCAGGAGAATCACTTGAACCCAGGAGGTGGAGGTTGCAGTGAGCCAAGGTGGCGCCACTGCACTCCACCCTGTGATGACATGGATTAGTGTCATAGCTTAAACCATTTCTTACCAAAAAACTTACACTTACCTGCCCTCCACTGTGCAGTGTTCAGATTTAAAAACACTAATAATTTCATGGCACTGTTTTGAGGATTAAATGAGAAAATACATGGAAAGTAATTAAAACAGCACCTGAAACCCAGTAAATAATTTTTCTTTCTCCTATTCCTCCTTTTCCTCTCCCTATCATTATTATTAGTACACGTGCAATTTTTTAAAATTTTAAGTTCTGGGATATATGTGAAGAACATGCAGGCTTGTTATATAGGTATATATGTGCCATGGTTGTTTGCTGCACCAATTAACCCGTCGTCTACATATGGTATTTGTCCTAATGCTCTTTCAGCCCTTGCCCCCCGACCCTATGACAGATCCCATGTGATGTTCCCCTCCCTATGTCCATGTGTTCTTATTGTTCAACTCCCATTAGGAGTGAGAATATATCACGTTTGGTTTTCTGTTCCTATGTTAGCTGAGAATGTTTTCCAACTTCATCCATGTCCCTGCAAATGACAGGAACTCATTTCTTTTATAGCTGCATAGCATTCCATGGTGTTTATATAGCACATTTTCTTTATCCAGTCTATCACTGATGGACATTTGAGTTGGTTCAAAGTCTTTGCTAATGTGAATAGTGCTGCAATAAACACCACATCCAATAATTTTAAGAAAAACAATAATCTCCCATTTTTCAAATCCAATGGGAAACTGTTCTTCCCTTTGTCTCCCTCTCTACTATGTTCAATTAATTCATTCAAGAAATACTTACTGAACACTTGGCAATTGTCAATAATTGAGCTAAGTTTATGATATGTAGTGATAAATAAAATAAAGAACCACACCCTTCTCCATAGCTCTTCAAGTTAGAGGAAAATTTTTTTTTAAATGAAAAAATAAGCAATAATGAATAAGCAAATAAGCAAAAACAGAATGAAGATCACTGTGATAGAAAAATTACTTAAAGGAACTAGTTATAAAAGTAATAAAAAAGGCTTACTATAAACAAGTCGGCTTGGAGGTCTCTCTATAAAGATCATATTTAAGCATAGAAAGGATGATGAGGAGGTGGCATACGAGGAGTAGACAAAATTCCAAGGCAGAAGAAACCAATGGTGCAAAGCTGTACTGTCAAAGAATGTCCACTTCCCCGTCCTCTGTTTTCCTCCTCAGTTGCCATAAACTGCTGAACTCTTTTACAACCCCTACCTCTCTGATAATCATATTTCAATTTTCTGATGCTTTCCCTTTACTACCTACATCATGCTAGGAGTTTAAGATTTTACCTTCTGCCAGGTGTGGTGGCTCACACTTGCCGTCCCAGCACTTTGGGAGCCAAGGTGGGTGGATCCTCTGAGGTCAGGAATTTGAGATTAGCCTGGCCAGCATGGCAAAACCTCCTCTCTACTAAAAATACAAAAAAAGAAAAAAATTAGCGGGGCATGCCTGTTATCCCAGTTACTTGGAAAGCTGAGGCAGGAGAATTCCATGTACTTAGAAGGCAGAGTTTGCAGTGAGCTGAAATCACACCACTCCACTCCAGCCTGGGTGACAGAGCCAGACTCCATCTCAAAAAAAAAAAAAAAAAAAAAAAGATTTTCACCTTCAGATTATTTCACCTCAGTGTTAAGGTTCCTACTGTATTTTCTCATACATTATTATTCTTTTTATTAATACTAATATGGAATAGACTTTTTATCATTTAAACCATGGTTATTTTACTAAACCTCAAATTTCTAAAGGTAACATGTCCCAATGTGATTCAATGACCTTTTATTCTCAATGATCTGTGAATTCTCTGCAAGCATCAGTAGCATAACCATCTACTGAAGCACCTGAACTACAAGCCTAAAGAATTATTCCTGATCTGCTTTTCTTTCCTCTTTTTAGCCAAATTCTTTTGTTGTTGTTGTTGTTGTTGATTTTTTTGTTCTGGCACTCAGGCTGGAGTGCAGTCTGCAATCACAGCCCACTGCAGCCTTGACCTCCCAGGCTCAAGCAGTCCCCTCATCTCAGTCTCCAGAGTAGCTAAGACTACAAGTGAGCCAATACACCTGGCTAAATTTTTAATTTTTTGTAGAAATGGGATCTCACAATGTTGCCCAGACTAGTCTCAAACTCCTGGATTCAAGTGATCCTGATTTGACCTCCCAAAATGTTAGGATTGGAGGCATGAACCACTGTGTTTGGTCAAATTATTTTCTATTTTGCATGTTTTATGTAATTTTTGTTTTGAGGTTCCACACATACTGTTTTCCGAGTTTAGTATTTTTTAATATTTTTCCTTGATAATTAATTCTTAGTTCAGGTCCATCTTATTTTTCAGCTGAAAGATTATGGGTCTTTCATTAGTCTCTCTTTCTCCATTCTTGGCCTTCCTATCAATATGCCACAAAGCATCACAGCTAATCTAAACTGAAACATGACTATACCACACCTTTATTTAAAATTTCTGTGCTCAAATACAAGGGTTTCATGACCTAGCCTTGCCCTAATTGCCAAACTCAAAATCTATGTCATCTCTGTCCCATTGAGGAAATATGAATCTGCCATTGCTCTCGATGCAGCATCATTTGCTTCCTGTGATGTCTAGTCTAACAGTTATCTTCTTAAGCTCTCTTTCCCTGACTAAATCCTCAACATACCCTAAGAAATATTGTCAACTTCGTTCATAATCAACTTTATTCATAGGACTTCCTTACTACTTCACTCCAGGATTGCCTGGAAAAAAAGCATTTACTTGCATGACAATAAAGAAAGTGGCTGCCAGCTGCCCAAGCCAGCCATCTTTATATAAAGAGACCTCATAATTTGAAATGTTTAGAAAGTAAGCAGCATGAAATAGAATAATCAAAATCAAACACAAATACTGACTCCTGGGGAAATATATAATTAAGGAGACTTGAGATGATATACTTTAAACTTTGTATAGTACTTGAAAACACAAAGTATCCATAAAACATTATCATTTTAATGTAAAGGAATAAATATCAGAGAACAAGAATAAAGACTTGGTATTAGAAATATGATAAAAGCCCAAGGATGATAGAATAGAAAAAAAAGACAGAAGGGAAGTAATTACCAATGAAATGGTAGACAACCATTTCTCAAAGAAGAAATAGGATAAAAGCCTTAGTTCCATAAAATTTCTGAACCATATGCTTAAATAAAAGATGCTTTTCTATGCAGTAGAAAATAAGACCACTACAATATATTGGTAAACTAATTATCAGAAATGGTAATGCAAAAACACCATAGAGAAATGTCCTGGTGTTTGTGGAGGAAAATTTGCAGTCTAGAATGAAATGGCCATAACGTAATAATGAAGGCAATAAAGCCATATTGAAATATTAGTGGACAAACATTGTCTGCGGCACATGCAATCTTACTTCAGTATATTCTCCAAAAACAGGAAACAAAAATCAAGAAGTAGAAAGGCCCAGAATCGTGAATATCATAGACTCTAACATATAAAAGCAGTAAAAAGAAGGTCCAAAACTGAAGGCCTGGAGAACACCTGGCTGTTAATGTAATCCAAGTGCCTACAACAACATCTGAATTCTAATATGTGCCTAAAAGTATTGGTTATAGAAATCAATAAGAAATAATTAAAAAGAAGAATGGAAGGTTCCATGAAACAGGATCTAGGCAGAAAAGACAACTGAAAGTGTAAACAGGTTGACTGAAATATTGTAAATCTTAAGGGTGTAACAAATCGCCCCTCCACACACAAATACACACACACACACACACAGAAAGCAACAACAAAAATTAACAACTCAAATAAAATCAAAATAAGCAACACAAAAAGTCTAACACAAATATTTTTAAATGAAACTATAACATGTTTCTTAGCAAATGAGCTTTTAAAAATAGAATGTATTTAACCCTAACGGTAAGTACTTAGAGTGGCTCAAGTCTAAGATAATGAATCGGCAAGAAGTAAATATAATCTTAGTGAAATAATTGGTACCAGTTTGAATGATATTCAAATAATTGTATTATGTTTGTTTTCAAATATAAAAGTCAGCCTATGAGCAAGACCAAAAGTGTTGATCATAACTGCAAGACAATATAAACAGAAGATGGGACTCGAAATTGTCAAGAATGATAGAGAAAAGGATGATATTTCTAACATAGTATACGACAAAGTGAGACTCAAAAATACCATCAATGTATGCCACATCTTCTTTTTTATGCTATCATCCATTGATGGACAGTTAGGTTGATAACATATCTTTGCTATTGTGAATAATATTGTAAGCACCAGAGACTCAGAAGAGTGATAAGGTAGGTGGGGGTGAGGGATAAGACATTATTTACACAGTACAATCTACATTATTCGGGTGATAGTTACACTGAAATCTCAGACTGAAGCACTACTTCATATATCCATGTAACAAAACTGCACTTATAGCCATTAAGTTTATACAAATAAAAAAATCTTGTCAAAAATACATGAAAGATGACAAATAGGTTTCATAACATTTATTCAAGTTTTTATCTTAACAAACTCCAAATATAAATATGAATGCTGGAAATAAATGAGGTGGTAAATGTTAGATAAATCATGGCCTGAACATATACTGTCCAATCTGACATATTAGGAAGAAAAGACTAGACAACTTTAAAGAATTATGCAGGCAATCACCAACAGAACTAAAATAGGAGTAATATCAAAGAATTTGCCTCAAAGAGTGGGTCATGGGTAGAAAAGGTAGGGTTGTGAGAAAATGGCTTTTTCTTATAAGTTCCTTTGTTAAATTTCATTTTTCATTGTGTATGTACATTATTTTGGTAAAAATTCATTTTAAACTATACATATGAGTTATACATTATATTATATATATTAGGCCACACTTATCTGCTGGGGATATGTTCCAAGACCCCCATGGATACCTGAAACCATACATGACACCAAGCCCTATATATCTATGCTTTTTTGTATACTTACATACCTACAATAAAGTTTAATTTATAAATTAGGCTGAGTAAGAGATTAGCAACAATAGCTAATAATAAAGTAGCATAATAATACACTCTAATAACATATACGTGAATGTGGCCTCTTTCTGAAAATATATTACTGTACTGCACTCACTCTTTTGGGGATGATGTGAGATGATAACACGCCTACGCAATGGGATGAAGTGAAGTGACCTAGGCATCTGCTTTTGGTGCCTGGATCAGTGAGCCATGACAATGTCAATGGTTGGATGTCAGGGGCAGATGATGCCGATGACTAACAGGCCAAAGCATTCACAGCGTGGATATGCTGTGCCAAGAGGTGATCCATGTCCCTGGAGGGACAGAGTAAGATGGTGAGAAATTTTGTTACACTACTCTGAATACCATCCGATTTGAAACTTGCAGATTGTTTATTTCTGAAATATTCTATTTAATATTTTCAAACTGCCATTGACCAATAACTGAAACCACAACAACAAAAAGGAAAAATGAAAAAGGGGGAAACCACTAAAAATTTTAAACCGTGAAATTACTTTGTATGTCTCTCAAAAATTGTTATATATCAGAGCAGCTTATTTAAATACACCAACTGATCAAGACATTATTAACTTCAAAACGATAGATGAATAGAAAATATCTCCCTAACCTGGTAAGGGTTTCACTTTTTTAACCCCATTAGCAGTTACAGTTTTTTCCCAGGAGAAGTTACAAACATAATATGTTTATTTAAAGAAAACACATATACATTGTAAACCAATGCACAGGAGTTGTGTTTTCACTTTGTTTTTGCCTTGATTTTTGCAAAAACAGAATTTGGGGCAATGGCAACAGGAAGTGCTAAGTGAACAGAAATGAAACTATGTCCTTGATTTGTTATTTCTCAGTGTTTCACTTTTTCATATATGAATCATAGCAAATGTTTTTATCTTAGCACATAATATTCGTTCTACAATATATTACATGTCCAAATATCTAGAAGTACCATTAATAGTTGTCAGTAGAAATCTGAATATTAACTTGCTTCGACAATGCGTTAATACTTCTTAAAACTTTCATTTTAGTCTAAGACTGACATTCATACATGATTTGTACATTATACCTGACCTCAAAAATGAGAAGAAAATAATGTATAAGGGATCTAAATGTATCTAGAGATAGATTTTTCACATGTGTACTTAAATAGTAACTTTCTAAATACAGTCAATTGCATTTATATGATAATTTCAAGGAAAAAACTTCATAGATAAACTCCTTCTGAAGCCTCAGGCAATCTGAAATGCAGTAAGATTCCATCACACAGACTCATATATGCATATGTGTCTGTATATCTGTGTATGTACACATGCTATAATTTTGCATTGCATCTTTGGATCATTTATGGCACATTACCTTCACAGCAAAAATAATTAAAATATTCCTTCTGTCATATATTTAGATAAAATTTAACTTCACACATAACATAAAATCCAACAATTCAGGAATTCTGAAGAGAGAATAAACTATCACTAGGTGTAACAGTCTCTTTTATTTCTATCTATTTATATTCTCACAATCTTTAAAAAGCTTTAATACAGCTTTACATTAATTTAATTTTCCAAAAATTAAAGGTAGCATGAAACAGACCATCAATGCTTAACTTCAGTATCTGGATTATACATAAGATAAACTGAGATTGCAATATCAATCCCCAAAATACCACCCCAAATGGTTATCTAAGTTTTGGGTTAATACAATTATGAAACATTTAAAACTTTAGAATAAAACTGACTTGGTTCCATGTACATAGCAGATGTGCGTGGAAGTATTTTTTAAATGAGTGAATGAGTGAATAAATAAATATGTGAATAATCTCTATCTTGATAACTTCTTTGGCTATGAGGTGCAGTTAGGGGGAAAAAGGTGTTCAACATGTTTTTAAATATATATAAGTCGGGTTATATCAGAGACAGGGATCGTTTATAATCATATTTTAACAAAAGTAGACATCATTTTCTTGTTTGTCTTTATTTCTATCACAAGAAATTTTTAAAACACCCATTTACTACTCAACAATATACTTCATAATTATTAGGGTATAGATAATCTGATTTAGGTTGGTTTTTCTTTCTTTCTTTCTTTTTTTTTTTTTTTTTGGTATAACTTGACAGTGAAGTGAAGTGCTCTGGTTAATAATATAATTTAAGTCTCTTAGAGGTAATGCATGTTTATACGGTGAGCTTTAAGACTATGAATTTTCCATTTAATCAAAACTAAACTTAGTTTGTTTCCCCATTGTCACACAAGCTAAAAATTGCCCATGAGGATAATGGCAAAAACAGAAGCCTTTTTCAAATAAAAGAATCCTACAAATAGCCAGGAAAAAATTAGTATGTTCTCAATATACTTGTGTTTTTCTTGCTCACCCCTCATACTTCAAGTTTTTATTTCAGAAATGTAGTCAAATAGCTTAGAGAAAATAATTGTATGGTATTCTCATTGATTGTAAAACAGTCTCAATGCAGAGTCTGGAAAAGGAGATCTGAGTCTTACCTCCTGAAGCAGCAATAGGAACAGGTAAAAACGTTAAAATTGCCCAGCAATTATTCCACACAAAACACACCTGTAAGTAAAAGATTCTGGTCCATCTTCCCAGCACTTGTTCCATTTTTCTCTTCTTCAAATATGTTATGTTAACAGGGGCTTCCAATGAACTTTTTAAAGATAGTTGAAAGATATCTTACAGAGAGGTGAGGCTTAGTGTCTTGTGCACCTTTGGTTCAAAACAGTTCACCAGAATAAGAGTTTCGAAAGAAATACTATTGTTATTGTTAACTGAACAATCAAAACATGTGCTTGTAGAATATAGGAGGCAATACCCTGTGCTCTCATAATTGGAGCAAAAGTAACATACTTCCGCCAAAAAAAAAAAAAAAAAAAAAAGGAAAGTTAAAGGGAGGGAACAAATTGTCCATTGTGAAAGCAGCTGGCATAGTAAAAACTGTAAAAGCTCCAGCTGGTAGCTCACACTGCCACCAACTAGCCAACTCTTCACATGGGAAAGTGCTATATGATTTTATGTGAGAAAGCAACAAAACAGATATTTGTGAATAAATATTGGTTTGACAGGAAGTCAGACAAGCTACATTTTTTACTCAAAGACGTGTACTTAAGCACAAGGTGCCAAACAGAATGTCTATTTAAAGAGAAAAAAAAAAAATGGAGAGAAAATTTGTGTCAGAGTGTAACTGAAACACATGGTGTAAATTGGTCCTTTGTTAGTTTTATAAAGTTGAAATAAAAATATCCTAAATTGGAGGGATTTTTAAGTCATTTTATCAGAAATAAAACAATTCTAACAGAACACCTACAACTTCTGGAATTATGTTTTTGCTTTCATTTCCAATCCTTTGAAAAACACTGATTCAACATACTCAACCCAAACAAAACTCATGTAATTAAACTATTTTAAATATAGGAGTCTAAGAAATCTAACAAATATTTATTCGTTCCAGGATAAGCACTTAGTCAATGCAGAGTATATAACTGCCTTCCTCATGGGAGATGAAGGATTTTTTTTTTTTTAATGAGGGCTCCTTATTTAAAAAATTGTTTAAGAGGTAAGACATTTCTTCTCCATAAGATCCTCTTAAAATACCAATATTACATTAACTCTTCATCTATTCTTCACTACTGTGGCATGTATTTATGTATCATATTAGCTAGCCATGTCCTCAAAATAAATATATTCATTTATCAAAGGGATGAGACTTCAAAAAGGTAAATTTGGATATGCTAAATAACAAGAAATGTTATCAATATATCGAGTAGCAATGATGAAAGCAGACAAGTCACATCACTTTATCCATGGCGTTAGGATGGAGTATTTAATCTTATCGATGCTAAGTATTTGCATGTGTATCAGGCTGCACAGTGGTCTTTCATCAGACTGTAAACCAAAAACAAAATGCTAAGCACCCCAACCAACTGAATGGACTTCTCCCTTGGCCAAGGGCATTTTAACGTAAACCTGAAACACTAGTTGAGGCCGTGATGGGATTGCCTGGTTGGAAATGCCTCCGTACACCTTGCTCCCTTTGGAATTCAGGCCCAGTTGGCGAGAATCACCATTAAAAGAGAGACCTTAAGCCTGATAAAGCTGACTCTAAGGCAATAAGATATCAATATGACAGATAGCAGGTCCTCGAATAAATCCAAATATTTTACCCCAAAGTATATTTACTTGACGTTTTTTTGAAGTGGCCCTGCAAAGCTGTCTCTTGTGGGGAAAATCTTCATACCATAAAGAATCCCTTTCCATTATCAGGTCTTTCCTGAACAAGGAGAAATATACTAAGAGTCTGGCATGCTACCTAGAGGTCTGGTAAGAGCTCTAAAGCATGCTACCTAGAGGCTTTATCTACAACATAAAACTTTGTTCCCTGCAATCCTTTATCTTAACCCAGACATCCCTTTCTACGGATTCCAGGTCTTTAGAAAACAACTCTTTCACCTGGGCATGGTGGCTCACACCTGGATTCCCAGCACTTTGGGAAGCTAAGACCACCCTGACCAACGTGGTGAAACCCAACTTGATTAAAAATACAAAAATTAGCTGGGCACACTGGCACGTATCTGTAATACCAAATACTAGTGAGGCTGAGGCAGGAGAATGGCTTGAATCCGGGAGGCAGAGGTTGCGGTCAAGATCACAGCATTGCACTCCAGCCTGGGTGACAAGAAACTCCATCATAAAAAAATAAAAAAATAAAAAAGAGAAAACTCTTTCAATCAGTTTCCAATCAGAAAATCTTTGAATCTACCTACTATCTGGAAGCACCTGCTTTGAGTTGTCCTGCCTTTCTATACTGAATCAATATGCATCCTACATGTATTGATTTATACATGTATTGATTTATGTCTTATGTCTCCCTAAAAATGTATAAAACCAAGCTGTAGCCTGATCACCTTGGGCACATGTTTTCAAAATCTCCTCAGACTGTGCCATGAGCCATTGGTCACTAAGGACTGGCTCAGAATAAGTTCCCATGTATTTTACAGATTTGGACGCGTTATGTTGACAACAGAGTTCCTGGCATAGCGATGATTGTTAACATACTTGTCACTATGATTCCAAATTAACAGTTGTAATTTGTGTTATACCGTCTACATTCAAGACGGGAAGAGAGAAGAAGAGGCAGTGTTCAGGGACATCTGATTCATTTTATCAGGGAACAAAATTAGTCCTAACCCTTCTTTCCCAGAGATGTCCTTTTATGTATTATGTTTCAGTGTTGTGTCATAGTTCCCCTACTTTTAAGGAAACCTGACATGGAGAGCATTAATCTGTACAGCCCCTACAGTAAAGGAAGAGACAGGGAAGCAGAGGGTCAGGGATGGATGACGATGAACTGCCATTCTATAGCATCTGCTAGAGACATACAAGATACACAAACAGAATGATGCTCAATGAAAACATTCAATGTTTAATTTTTTTGGTCAAGTATTATCCTGCCAAGTGAGCAAAGAAGTTATATATTTTACAATCTGTGGATGCCACAGATAATTTCTAGTTTGAACCTTTTATAGATGTCAATTTGTTAATTTCTCCAAGGTAAAAAGCTTAAGAATACAGAATTCAGAACATTAAACCATCAGTGTGTCTTCATATTGTTCCAATACATGGTATTTTCTTTCAGAGAAACGGAAGTGAGAAAGATACTTTAGTGGCCGTAAGAATGGACATCATAGATCTCCAGATTTGGAGAGCATAATTGAGAACTCTCTGGCTACTGAATTCTGAGATTCAAACCTCGGTTAGTGCCAAGGACCCAATGTCCCAATGTCTCACAGGCTGCTCTCACTCGGTAACTAAGTGTAGCAATAGTAAGCTATGTTGATATTGAGAGACCCACTGCTTCTCTGATGATGGCTTCAGCTCGACTCCAGATGGCCCTATTGAACCTTCCTTAAATTACACAGTAGTCCATGATGCTTCTGCTCAACTTTTCCTGCTCCCGTTTTCTCTTGAGGTCAGCTGTGCATCGTGGTCTGATGCCTCTCCCAGCCATTTCAGCCTCCATTCCCATTTCTTCTAACACAGATCTTTGCCGTAGTAAAATCATTGCATATTTAATCCTATCTTTGTGTTAGCTTCCAACAGAACCTAGACTAACACAGATATATTTATTTTCCAGTGTATATACATTAAGGTTTTATATACTACACTGCTTGCTTCTGAGTTTCTATTTTTATAAAAAGTTACTATGTAATGACCAACTTTATGTCATGTACACTGACACATTAATCTCCTAAAATTTAATTCATCCTTTTTATGAACAAGCATTATTTCCAAGATAAAACTTCTTCAAGTTTTGAATAATTTGTAATTGTTGTAGCCTTCTCTGGTGGATGTTTTAGTAACAAAATTAAATCTTAAATGTGTGCTACTTCATATTATTTTATTCCCCTATTTCAGTAGTTATGCTTTTTTAGCCTATGCTGATGACTTTCACTTTAACATAATGATAGAAGATTTACTAAAAGATAGAAAATGAAATGACCCTTAAATACTATAGAAGGATAACTTTCTTCATGGTGTGATAAGCAAAAGCAAAATGCCTCATATCATGTGTCTTAAATTCTCTTGAAACTACTCAATATAACAGTAATGTATCACCACTCTTTTTTACACCAAAAGGCATGCACATGTATTTCTTTGGATTACTAATAGCAATTCTGCCACTTTTGCTAATTTAATTCAAAATATTTTATTTTATGCAATACTTCATAATTTTAGGTAGTTCATTTTTGAGCTACCTCACATGTAAGCAGTTTTTAACATCAATAAATGTAGAAAATATACTCTGAACAATTTCTAAGATTTCTCTAAGTCTCTGTAGTCTTACACCTTCTGGGGTTAACTATTGCATTTTTTTAATGATCAGAAATAAGAATAGATAGTGCCTTACTACTGGTATAATTCACAAATCCCTAAATTCTGATTCATCTATTTAGTAATCATGCACTATGTTTTATACTCTATAAGTAAAGTTTATGAGAGACTATTTTTTAATGATCCCCATCATCTAGAAACTCAGACAAGTGATTGGCAAAGACACTTGAATAAATAAAATTTAGTGTGAAAATTACTGCTTCCATCTGAGCCTAAAGGTAAATAATTCACTCTGCTTCAGTAAGTTGTGAGGCTACATGGGGAGTAATGTTCACCTGGGTTTTGAGAAATAGGTCTGTGAGAGAGAGCAGAGTGAGATAGAAAATGAATGAGGACTATATATGCTAACATAATGGAGCCCACAAGAGCAGAAACAACTCAAAAACAAACTAGAAGCTCCATGTGACTGGAACATAGAGGGAATTATGGGGTTTGTGGGAAGTATTATCAGAATGGTAAAATAGGTCAGGTCCAGGAAGGCCTTTCATGGTGCGTTAAGGAATTTAAAAATTGTCTCATAGACATTGTGAGTGTTTATATTATCATTTATGGAGATAAACAGTACAAGAATCTAAAGGGACTTTAAACATAAACGTTGTGGCCATTGAAAAGGGAAAGACGTGAGGCAGACACATCCTTCACTCAAATAGTTCAGGCTAAAATAAAGATCTTTATTGGAGGAGCTATCAAAAGGAACTCTGAGACTTAAAAATAGAGTTTGTAACCAAGACACAGACTAATGAAGGTAATCCTCATTTGCCAGCCAAAATCTCAGTGAAGCTTTGATCATATGGGGTTGGAGGAGCTGAGGGTCCTGCAGCTGGATATTTACACATAGTTAGCAAGATGAGTCTGGAGATTTCCAGAAGTACACAGGTTATAGAGATGGATTTGGAAGTAGTAGGACTATATATACACTACTTGTAAGGGTGAGATTTGAGGGTGTTTTTCAATATAGTTCAGCAAGATTTGCTTCAAACGTATTTGTGTCTCTCAGACTGTCCTTACTGAGGCATCGTAGTGATGGGAAAATGGAACAAACAGACTGTCACACAGACTTAGGTTCAAATAGTAGCCTCGTCGTCTACCAATTGTCTACACAGTTGAATTATTACTTCCAAATTCTAGTTCTCCTGTCTGTGAATAATGGGAATGATAATAATTTAATATTTCACAATGATTGAATGACGTAATTTAGACACAACACACCTTTTCTACCATCATGAGATACATCAAGTTCTGAAAACTGAAAGTTCACTTTTTTTTTCTGGTAAGTTTATTGCAAAATCACCTGTTGGCAAAATATTGCCTGGCCGAAGACAGGCTATTGTAGCCCTTGGTAGTACTCACTTATCATATGTTGTGTGACATCTATATGTTTGACTTGGAGGATGTGCAAATTAGACAGTGTATGCAGTATGCAGGCTTTCTAAAATCTGTGATACTCAACAATGCAAAACATCTGACCACATGGAGTTTCAGAGAAGAGGTTATAACCCTGAATATGTAAATTTCCTGTATGACATCAATATAAAATAAGTTTTGACTATCACCTAGGAACCTACTGTTGATAACTACTATTCAATCTTACTTTACCTGCATGTTGTTCATTATCTATGTAACATTTTTCTGCATGACAAATTGACCTTGTTTTGACTTTGGTTTCTTATAGATGTCATTTCCTGAGATTAATATTACTGTACTCTTCCTCTTTTCTTCAGATAAACCTCATCCCAACCCCTTCTCAGTCTTAATGCCCCACAGTAGCCATAGTTGGTGCCTGATTTTCCCAAATCCCTCAAAACTAAGGGAAGAGTACTGGACAGATAATATTCAAGAAAAATATGATGAATGATAAGTGAATAGGGTTTAGAATTAAAATTCTAGGAAAGATCAAATCTAAAGAGCACAGCAGTCAGAGGAGGAAACTAAGGAAGAAGAAAAACAGAAATACCAGGGTAAAAGAAGTCAAGAGCAGAGAAATATTTGAAAAGAAAGAGGGGTCAAAGGTCACACATATCAGAGAAGTACAATCAGGTGAGGAATAAGAAACCACTGGATTAAGTGTTATATCACTGGGAGACAAGAATAAAAGTGTAGCATATTGACATATGGAAGAAAGTGATGAAAATTACTAGAGTTAACATTTCTGTAATATCTGATAATAGGTAAATTGATCTGTTTTTACACTACTAATAAAGACATACCCAAGACTGGGTAATTTATAAAGAAAAAGAGATTTAATGGACTCACAATTCCTCACAGCTGGGGAGGCCTCACAATCTTGGCAGAAGATGTGGAGGAGGAACAAAGATACATCTTACACGGTGGCAGGCAAGAAAGTATGGAGGAGAACTGCTTCCTAAAAAACCATCCGATCTCATAAGAAATATTCACTATCATGAGAACAGTATGGGAAAAACGGATTTTTTCAATTCAGTTTGAAGTAAATCGTGATTCAACTTACCTGTGATTCAATTACCTCCCACTGTGTCCCTTCCAAGACACATGGGGGTTATGGTAACTACAATTCAAGAGGAGGTTTGGGTGGAGACACAGACAAACCATTTCAGTAGGTATGATCAAATCAAGAAATGTTACATGTTTCAGAATTAGATTCTATCAATTACTGCTTCTGTAAGTCCAGGAGCACAAGAACACATAGTCTTAATTCAGATAAATGAAATGAATAAATCCATATGGAATATATTATACAACATATACATTTATATGTGTTATATATGGTTAGGTTACACTTCTGCAAAACATATTTTTAACTGTTGCTTTAATAAGAAAAAATGTTGTTGCAATTTTTATAAGGAAAAAGTGATATGTATTACTTCTTAGTTGATGTTGCCAAGCTGATACTTAACTCCACAGAATTTTCTTCTTTCATAATCATTATGAAAGCATGTTTTGAACACTGTGCATGGGAGCATCACCAAGTCCTGTAGCAGGCCAAGCAGGAGTGAGATAAACTCTTCTGTTGTAGTAAATAAACCAAAAGTTGGAGTTGTTTATAATCTATTTCATCTTAAGTTTTATAAGGTCACATAATAAAAGAAACAAATATTTCATCCTCACTTCTACCTTGAATTAGACCATATGATAATGTACATCAGATATTAAAGAGCTGCTTTTATGTTAAACTGATACTTTGGCCTGCCATCTTACTTCCCTTTTATGCTTTCTCAATGTTTTAGGAAATAAAATTGCCCCTATCTGCTTACAAAGAAAGCCAGTTAGTTCTCACTTCCTCTAAGAGTGCATTCTCTCCACTGTGTCTTTCTAGCCTTGTGGCAATTAAGGATATCTCCTGCAGACATATGGGGAGATATGTTGGTGCATTTCCACCAACCAATGCTGAAATTACAACAGCACATATGCTAACAAATATTTCTACTGAATGTGTCCTAGTTATTTATCTTTCTAAGGTGAAACAATAAAGATGGGGCAACATTAGAAAATGAAGCAGAGGGCTGAAAGGGGAGGAGGGGAACTCTGGACATAGTTTTTACCAAGCCAGGAGCAGAATGAATTTAAATACACACACTAACTCTCTCATAGATATATTTACATTTATTATACCTAAGATCCAATATTTTCTACCTATATAATAAGTAACTTAGATCAACCAGTGCACCCTTTCATGCTGTGATTCAACAGTGAATCTTACATTTAGAGGAAGAGAATAGGAATCACAAAATTCACAGTAACCTCCACACCTCTTCTAAAACAGAGGGGGTGATGATTTTTCTTTTGGTGCTATAAAAATTGGGTTTGCATTAAAAGTAAAAACTCCACAGTTCAAAACAAGTGATTTTACAGGTAATATTGCAACGTAATATCTTTAATGTGTTTACAGGCAAATAGTGATATCTCAAAAATATCCCCAAAGAAATGATTTTCAACTAAAAGATAAATATTACCCTAAAATACTATCTTATATATGTGTCTTAGTACATATTTTTGATTTATTTAAATCTGATGAGTAACACGGGAGTTGTTTAATATTGCTGCTTTTACATTTTTTGGGGACTTGACTAAAGGTATACGCACAAGCCTTTTAAACATTTAAAAAGTTACCCAAATTCATGGACATTCAGCCTCCAGGTTCGTTATGGTATTGGTGATATTCTTTAGCTACAAACAAGGCAAGGCTGATATTTCTAGATTTACCAAAGTTCATGATGTTCTGGAAACCTGAATGAGACCTCTAACAATTCACCTAAGTATCTTTCACCTTTCTTCTCTTCTGGCAGATTTCATTGCAAGAAAAACTGACATGGGTCAAGCGACATGGAATATAGCTTATATCCTCAGCAGGATAAAAACAGACATACATCTCTTTTAAGGATTATACATGTGCTTATGTATCCCGTAGCCTCTAAGCTTGCTCCACTTAAATAATTTCCCAAATTATATTTTCCTGACAGTTTGTACTAGATTAGTTACATGGTTATGCATTAGATTGGATTATAAAATTCAATGGAAAGCTAGCATTCATTCCTTTCAAACTGTGTAAAAACATTACAATGTTCATACATGCTAATTATTCCATTTAAATATGATTTTTAATTGTCATTATTAAATCAGTAAAACTCATATGATGCTTACTATGCTCAAGACTCTGTTCTAAATGCTTAAAAGTAGCACATTTACCCTCATAGGTAAGTTATATCATTTTAATCATCCTTACATTTCAGATGGAACACAATGGAGCAACTTAGGTTTATGAAATTTAAGTTGCTTATCTAAGTCACAAAAATGGCAAGAAATGACAATGAGATTCGAACCTAGGTAGTCTAGCTGTAAATTTCAAACATTTAAACCCACTGACATACTTGCAATTTATGTGTTTTAGAATCCAGACTATCTCATCTGAATGTTAGAATATTACATGCTGTATTATTTTCAATATGTCTCTATTTTTCATCTTTCAGTGGATCTAGCTGTACTGCTACCTGGTAAAATGTAGCTTAGTGAAATTTTTTTATCTTAATTTGCTAGTCTCATGAGGACAGAGATAAGGCAAACAGGAGTTGTAAAAAGATGGCTTTTGTGCTGCCACAATCTTAGAGTATTTTGTTCTTCTGTGCTCCAAGAACAAAAGCATCTGTTCTTCCAGGCTCAGGCTTGAGAAAGAAGAAGTCAAAGGGAACCTGTCCTAACAAAGGTGTCATACTCTTTTATTTGGTGTAAACAGCACTAAATGTGCCCTCAAATAAACTCTATCTTTTATGATGAAGCTCACAGATGGATGTTATTAACCATGTGTGCCATCTGGTAACTTTCTATTTTAGATAATCATTCTTGTTAAATAGGTTCTAAGTCTATAAAATTATTATTTTCGTGTTGTACCTTCTAAATTTGGGTGAACTGGGGCAGAGTACCAATTGTCCCTTTCTAATTATAGTTCTGTGGCCTGAATGTGAAGCTCCAGGAACCAAAATCAGACACTGAGTAAAGTATTGAGCAAGTTGAGCTCTAAATGTTCAACCCCCAAAACAACATTAACTTTAAGTCTGATGTAAAAAGCAAATGGAATTTTGTCTATATCTCATGAATTACTGTGGTTACAGTAAATAGAAATCTAAAATTTCAGTAGGTCAGGAATTTTCAGCCTACTTAACTATATAACATTAAGATGTTGTTGTATGAAAGTGCATTTAGGAAAATTTGACAAATGAAACCTCTTTATTAATTTTAGACAAATTATAAGTCATGACATATTGGAAGACATATATTCTTTGGTTCTGTGTTACACTGAATTATACTGAACTACCTCGCTGTTCCTGCGATTTGGATGATCCACAATTAAGGTTCTTTTTATTTTTTTGCCTTGCAAGAAATAACAACTACATATATGAACAATGAGGCCACGTTTTACAAGCTATATAACATCTTGACTTTAAAATCAACTCACTAATTTTATTACTTAATTTGTTCTATGTTCAGTGTTACATCTTAATACATTCTTCAGTCACTGAAGAATAATATTCATTACAATAAAAAATTACCTATAGGTCAGAAGTTTGTAAAAGTTGAAATTCATGGTCTTTTGCTGTTTTTGCTTTTTGAATATAAGTGGATAGGTTAAATGGAAGTGGAATAATAAAAATCTTTGTTTTGTATTATCTTTTGTTTCTAACAACTCAGGTTTGAAATACTGAAGATAGTGTAACGGATGAGACTGGCTTATATTTGTATACTCTTTGTCTTAACGTTTGTTATCTAAATACTTAAAGGAAAAATGTATGGTTTGACTGGGGAATTGAATATTATTAAAGCAAGTATGCCTGTACCGTAGCCATTATATTTCATGTTTTTTATCATACATATATTACTTAGAGTAAGCTACCTGCTATAACAAATGTCCCTAAAATCTCATTTACATAGCACAGTAAAAGTTTATTTTTTATTTACATTCATCCAATTAGGTTTCATCAGGCAGCCTATTATATTCAGGGATCAGGCCCCAAGGGGTTCATCCAAGGACTTCAAAGTCCTTCACGGGATTCTTTGTCTTCAGCCATGTGATGAGTAATGAAAGATAAAATGAAGATCATTTCTGCCCACATTCTGTCAGATAAAATTTGTCATATGTCTCTTCCTAAATGCAAGGCTTGGAAACATGGTCTCCCTGTTTTCCCATACATAAAATGTCATGGACTGGCAAAGGCATACCATGGTCTTTCACATTCTGAGAATCCCTGTATCTATCAATAATTCAGGTTTTTTTTTTTTTTTCAGTTAATATCCAAATAGTAAAGAGATCTTGTTAAATTCAGTTTTGGTTAAAAAGCTTGATAGCAATTAGCTTCTGATCCACATTATTTTAGTTCCATTTTGGATGCAGCCTACTTAATATTTCCAATATCTCAACAGACAGAATCTAATAACAATCTTCCAAGTTCTTCAGGAGTGCAGTTTCTATTTGTTCAGCAAGCTACTGATTTGCCTGTGCCTTATTTAACAGTAGAAAATACCGTGCTCTGTCTTTAAATAGATTCTGGGTTTTGAAGGGGATAGGATGAGAAAAATCAGTGGCTGGTGTACATCTTGTTTACCACATTGTCTGCTAGTCCTGCAGCAGGCAAAGAGGTCTTTGAAGGAGTTGCATAATGTTACCCCTGTTCTGGAAAAATACCACATGCCACGTTATCACCTTCTGATTAGTAATAACAAATGGAATCATCATGAATATGGCATTGAAGATTTACAGAGGAATACCTAGAAATACGTTTTCTTTAATGATAAGCATAATGTATACATCAAGTTTAATTTTGTGCTTGCCTCTAGAAGCAACACTGGAACTCGAAAAGTAAGCTGCCTAATTATTCTGAAAAGAAATTAATTTCCAGAACATGTTTAGTAATTCAGAAACCAAACAGTTATTAGTTGTGGAAAGGGAAATCAAGAACATTGCAAGTAAGTAAGCATTTAAGTACCGTAAACTTGAATTTGATGCAATGCACATGATTGGATGGATATCTAACTTTCACAGTGGAAGTTCATGGGACCTCAGTTGAACTATCAGTATGTCTGAGTTGGATGAAGATTAGCTAGCAATGAATTAATTCCTGTCTCTCACTGATAAGACTTCCATTGAATTGCATGGAATATAAAGAAATACAGCTGTTAAAATGAAGAAAAACAAAATTAACTGTAAAGAGCTTCATAGTCTGATTGCAAACTGAATAGCAATATAGGGAATTATGAAAGGTCAAATGACTCATGAATTCAATTACCAACTAAAACACAATATCTTCACTCTTGATGAAGGATGAAAGCCACAACAAAGTCCTCTTTATTTTTTTTCTTTCAAGAAATCCAAAATTAACACCAGTTACAGCATGTTTTGGCAATCATGTTACCCACACCACCAGACTCTAAACAATTATTTTAGGATGTTTCAGTATGCAGAGGCTGTGATTGACCTGACCAGTCAAAGCAGCCCATTGATTTTTTCAAATCACATCCTTGACTAAAGTTTCCTTGGACTCCTGCTGCTTCTACCATTTAGATTCAAGAACAAAGAAGAAACATGTAGAGAGAGGAAACAATTATAGGCTTATGTGGAATATATCATTTAATGAGTCACACACATCATTGCATTTATTTAACAAGAAATGAAGAGAATCCTAGACACCTGATTATCTACAGCACCAGAGTAGAATATCATACCCCCTTCCTATCAACAAATTGAGTTCACCACACCCAGTATCTGACTGTGGTAAACTTACAGTTCTATGTTTTCTTAATAGTGATCTGAATTATTTAACATCTCAGTTGAAGAATGTACTAGAAAACAACTAGATATCATTTGGGGGTTGCTAAGTTTCTTTGACTTTCTTCTGTCTCTTCTCCAAGTCATCTCCTGGGGATAACTGTGAAACTATAACCAAGACATTAGTTACTGGGCATTGTGCTTATGATATAACTATCCCTTTAGGCGACTGACGTATATGCAATCTCAAAGAAAAATAAACTCACTTTAAAACAAAATTTTTATAGTTTTAAAACACTTAGTACAAAAATCCCCTAAATCTGCATTGCTACAGATTTTCACAAATAGAAGTAGGATTCAAAAATACATCAAGTTTGAAAATTAAATTGTAAGATTTAATTAACATACAGGAAGTAAAAACAAAGGTGAAACATTTAGTTATGTGTTTTACTCTTTAAATTACATATGACCAGGCTCCAAAACTCAACAATATCAGCAAAGTGAAAATAGTCTAACTTGAGTTGGCCTTTAAAGGTATACATTAGGCAATAACTTATATGATATGATTGAAGACTCTAAAGAACATAGTCTGGTCAAAATTTCCTTGTCCCTCCCAGAACAAGTACTCCTACGTATTTATTATTCTGAGTCTTCTGGGTTGCTTCATTAGGTAATTTTTCTTAATTAGAAAATGAAATTTATTAGCTCCAAACTCATGCTAGCACTTAGGACTTGGTATTTTCTCACAGAAATAGGAGTCAGGGGTAGTTGTTGGATGTGGATGTGATTAAGAATCAGGAGAGAATAGCAAAAACGGGCAGGAGAACACCAGAAACCATTTCCCCATTTGCATTATGATGATGTCCTGAATTTGATGCAGACAGATATTATGGTTATCATGTCTTATAGTATAATTAAAATAAGAACATGTTAAGATGGTTATGCTCTATGTAATATGTACATTTAAAAACATGGATCATTTTTAGATACATGGCCTTTCCCTGTCCTGAAACATCTACAAGGAACCCTGTCTGCCAAAACATAAAGTAAAATTGTTCTCTTACCTTTAGAATTTACTTAGAGTATGTCTTTGGTATTTAATGTAAATCCTCTTCCAAATGATCTTTTTCTGGTAATAATATACTAGTAGGAGGAGGAGGAGGAACAGTAATAGTACTTAATTGAGTGCGTACTCTTACAAGCACATATGAAGTAATACCGCCACATCTGTATTCAACCAAATGTCTTTCATTAACTGGAGCTATATAAGGTTATAAATCAAAATAAACCTTGTTAAGAGACTTCCTTTCGTTCAGCCATTCCCTTGGAAAATATCACCTGCGTAATCTACAGAAGAACTGGGACCATTAAGGACTATTGATCAGTTTGTTTATAGTCAACAAGGAGGTTGATTGACTTCTGAAACACACAGGTTAATGATTGTCTGTGAAGCCCTTGATACCTAATGTCACAATATTAACCTGTAAATTAACATTCAAAAGATTTGGATTCTTGAGTTAATTTTCAAGGAAATTATTATAGTGTCTGTTGAAATGATTATAGTTTTGTTTTTGACCATTCATTTCATTATTAGCCTTATCATTTTTTTAAAAAAAGTCCCCATGAAGAGCCACTAAGAATTCTATCACTACAAAGCCAACTTTTATTGAATTACTACAAAGAATAGCGAGTAAAGACTGTTTATAAGCAGAAATTCAGTATTCATGCAAACCTTAGCCTTTGCAGCCTGGAGCTTTTACACAGCAAAAGGAAGGACCATGCAGTATCTGAAGATTGTACAGAGACTGTCTTCAGTTGCTTGAAATTAAATACGCTAAGTGAGCTTCCATGTATTAATATAGGGTCACTGTGGCAAGAAGAAGAAATGTATACCTTCTTGCGGCAGTCAAATAACTGCAATAATCTTATGTCACTAAGCTGACTCAGATACAGAAATGGTGGTAAGAAGGTGTCGATGGTAGTCTAAACTCATCAGCAGACAAATGCACTGACAGTTTGATTGTTGAAGGAGTATATTCATTGCTCTCACATCTTTGCAAATGGAAAAATGATAGCGAGATTAAAATTGAAAAAAAAGCTCTGGCCCAGAGTCTTGTGTGATAGCAGTAAAACATGTTAATTTCTTGACAAGCTGAAAATGTAAGATAGAAACCCTTTCAGTTGAATCTGGAACTGTTTCAAAACTGGAGAAGGAACTCAAATTTATAAATACTTTCAGAAATGTCTGCTTACTCAGACTGTTTCAAGACAGTTTTATCAAGGTAATATAAAGACCAAAGTGATATACCTCTACATTTTTTTGTTAAAAAACAATAGGCAAATTTTATATTTAAGACATTTTTTTCAAAAGAGGTCCAAAACGCTCCATTAAAAAATTGTTTTATTACAGTGAAGAGCTCCATGTTTTCCAGTGTCTTCTTACAAAAAAAAAAAAAAAAAAAAAAAAAATAGGCTTTCAGATTGGGCTTATTTAAGTAGTCATGGAAATAAGGTTAGAAAGTCTAGTTAGGATTCTGATCTGGAGATAGGAACTCTAATATTCTTATGGTAAGTATATTTGTATAAGAGCCACGTACCTCAAAAGTCATTGGGAATTACAAAAAGAAAGTTTCATTAATTTTTTTCAGAGTCTGGTAAAAACAAAGTCAAATGTTAAAAATAAAAGGTGATAAAGAAACAGTAGGAGGTATGAGCTTCATCCACTAAAGCCATAATAATTGAATCCTTCTGCCCCCCCTTCTTCCATTGAGATAATAATGGCTCATACTGTTTAAGCAAGTGAGACTCATAACAGCATCCATCCTCATAAGCATGCCATTAAGGCAGAAGATGATAGCAGGAGTAAGAGGAGAAACAACACTATGCGTAAATCACTCTGACCTAGAAGACTGAAGTAAACATGAAACCATGAAAACACAGCTAGTGGCACTGTCACAAGATATACTAGGGCGGGTTAGCTATAAGTAGTACATGCAAAAAGGCGTGGCTCCTAACACAATATAATACATCCAGGAAAGAGCAAGGAAAAAGGAGAGATATTAGTCATCAGTAAAAAAAACATTGCTTGGAAAGAAAGCCCTCATTGAAGTATCTCCTTGTAAGACCTAAGAGCTCAAATAAACTGCAAGAATTCACTTTCATCTAGGTGGTATTATGACACAATTGGTTATAAGTAGGTGACTTTTTATTGCATTTTTGCTTTACCAGCAAAATTGGACTAATCAGTATCCTTCAGTATTCAGTAATAGTGATGATGTTAAAATCTTATGTTTTAGTAACTATGAAGTAATTATGTGACTGCAGGATTATAAATTGTCCCCATAAACCTATGTAGCTCCTTAATCCTGTTATAATAATTATTTTAGTGACTTTTCTCTGGGAACATTTTTTTTTCATTTTCCCAATGTTCATATTGTAAAGGACAACCTGGTAGAATAAGTAAAAAAATCAACATCTCAAATAACTTCTTAACATTAAAAACAACACAATTAATGTGAAGTGTAATTTTTGAAGGTAATTATAAATTGCTACAATTAAAAAAAAAAAAAAAAGATGGAGCAAAGAACTGATGCTTGGTTTTTTGATGGTTCGGGGCAGGGATCAGCAAACTTTTCCTCTAAAGGGCCAGACAGTAATTTTCAGTTTAGTGGGACATATGGTCTCTGCCACAACTACTTGGCTCTGCCCCTGAAGTGTGAAAGCGTCGACAGACCATAGGTAAATGAATGAACATGGCTGTTTTCCAGTAAGAGTTTATGTATAAAAAACCAGCAGTGAGCTCTTTTTGACCCATGGGCCATAATTCATCCATCAATGGTTTATAAAAAGGTGAAAGAAAAGTAATACCTTAACTATAATTTTGGAATCGAATTTTTACGAGGCAGATTTTTTTCCTCCACATCATATGCTGCCTTTCCTCTAAAAATAACATTGTAGGTAACAGGATTTTGGCTAAAATATTCTTAAATCCATTAGTACTTTTTACTTAAATTTTTCTTAATTAGAACATATATTTATTACCCAAAAGTCAAAATCTCATTTTATCAAAATATGAGGTCGTGCAGTGAAACAAATATGCAGACTAAAGTATTTAGGAATTAAACATACAGTGTAAGTTGTTTACTGTTGCTCGGTTGTATCTAGACATGTTTATTACCATAGCTGGAAGCCGCTTAGGTTAAGGATATTATATTTACAAATGTCACCACAGGTATATTTGTTCACCAAACGTGTTAGTTATTTAAACCCTTTCTGGCTCTATGCACAAGTTCATGTAATCACCCTGCTGTTTAGGTCACGTTATCAAGAAGCAAAACTCTAGCAGCCACTTTCTAAAATCAGAAACTGTAATTTACTTACGAAATTATTACTTTAAGTAAAATAGTCACTGACTCAGAATAATAATTTTTCTTAAAGTTTGGCTTGTAGATTTATCAGTCTAGCAATAATATTTATTTTTATTTTTATTTATTTTTAGGGGAAGTACCCCTTCACTCTATTGAGAAGCAGAACACTTAACTGTGTGTCAGAATTTTCTGGTGTTCCACAGTAAATAAAAATTGTCATTTAATTAGTTAAATGTGTAAAGAAGCATAAAATTGTGAAAGTTACCACATGATGTGGAATTCCTCTGATTCCTTCCCCTTACTTTCTTCACATCACTTTTGGAGACTTTTGTTGGTGTTTTATCCTCTGTAACCTTTTCCCTGGTTATTCATTCTCAGCATTTAAAGTTGGACAGATAATGCATTCCTCCTCTAACTTCTGGTGATGCAGTTCTGTCCATATCAGCACTGTCATTTTTCTTTATGATATTTGTAGGTAATAGAAGCAATTTGGTAAATGTATCTCTTATATTAAGAATCGCCTCCTGAGAGGAGAAAATTTAGTCCTGTAATTCTTAAGAGTCTTCTGAAAGCTCAGACTAGCGTGGTTAGAGAGCACTAGGGTAGCTACACATTACCCCAAACATCCTTTTAAATACAATTTTCTTGTATATATGTATGTAGAAAAACATAGAGGTTAACATACATAGAATACATACATCCTAACCAAGTTTAGTTTATTTCAAATTTTGTTTACCACCAAATTCTATTGTTAAAATTGAAAATGTTTCATTCAGTTGATCTAAATTCAAAAGAAATTGTTATGATATTTTCAATGATAAAACGGGCATTAAGTTACATTGCAATGTTACATGAACAAGGAATTTGAACACCAACTTAGCAGTTTAATTTTTACTTGACAACGTTTTTATAGTTGATATATTGTGGTTTATCCCTGTATCTTATTAGTCATCAAAAATTTTCTTTTAAACTATAAAATTTTCTCAGGCATGCAAAACTCTTTATTTTTCTGTGAATTATCACAAACTTGAACGCCTCATTCTCTTCCTGTTTGGGTATTAGCTGTACCTGGAGAAGATAAGCCAATAGATAAACATCATCATATTAACCCAGAAGATAGTTACAGTTTTAAGAAAAAGGAAAATCATATCTCCAAAAATCATATATTCAAACTAATTACATTAGATATACATAAGGTCAGAAGTTTATTTTATGTGAAAAGAGCTTTACGAAAAACTTTTACTGAATTCTTTAGTAACTTAAAAATCTCTATGCTTGCTGTAAGATCTTGATATTGTAGAAATAAAAGTATGTGCTTCTCAAGAGGAACTGTTTAGCCTAAAACAGCAGAATATTTCTACAGAATTTTGGTATTTAATAAAAATTAAAGTAGGATTATACAAACATTAGAGTATAAGAATTTAGTTCTAATTCACAAAACAAAAAGTTTCAAAGAGAGCAGTAATTATGAGAATCAAATACAGAATAAAATATTTAGGTTTTAGTGTCTAAACGCTGTCTTCGATCTTGTGGTCATAATAATTGCATTCTCCTATTTGTGTATGAAAATATTTTCCATTGCTTTCAATTAATTTCAGTCAAACTATTCACATTAAAGAAGATTTTGCTTCTATTCGTATAAAAGCAACTTTTATTAATGCATTGAACTGTCCCATCAGATGTGTGATATGATGGGACAGTTCAATGCATTAATAAAAGTTGCTTTTATACGAATAGAAGCAAATTATTACCTACATATATTTGATCAAAAATATTTCACAATTAACTTGAATTTATTGATATTTTCACTGACTCTGATAGAGCTGAAAAATTACACAATCCCAATAATAACAGTGTTAATTTAGGTATTAAGAGGGGTTTTCATTCAAAAGACCACTACTGATATGTATTTGCACAGTTCTCAAGTTAGAAGCATGGTATGATTTGCACTTTACAACAAAGATAAACCCATGATAAATAATATTTATTTTTTATGATGCTTAACTAAAAATAATTAAGAGTTAAAGACCTCATGCTTAAAAAGAATTGATGATGAATTGTAACCAACAAAGAAACTCTACGAGCCCCAAGAGCAAATGCTTAAGAAGAAGGACACATGGAATAATTTGAAACATTATATCAGACATTATAACAAATAAACAAATGTGAATTTGCCCTTAATATTCTCAAGTCAATGATTTAAAAAATTATGTTGAGTATATTCATGATTTAAATACACTGATCAATTTCTTATCATTTTTTATGGAGAGAGATATTTTGGAAAAACAAGGCATCTAGAGTTAAAGCTAGAAGACACATTCATTCATTTATCAACAACATGCTTGTGCAACAGCAGTTGTCCAGCTTTGCTCGTATATTGCAGAGGTGAATATTTAGAATAAACACATACACAAACACACAGACACACACTCACAAACACAGTGGGTGCTCAACAGGTTATCACACAACAGAGAAAATAAAAGACTAGTAAATTGACAACTATATTAAGTGCTACAAAAGAACAAATTTGACTCAAAATTCAATTTAAATTTTCCTTTTGCATCAACACCATATAATTTTACTTAGTTTATGTATTTATATTAAAATAAATCAATCATAAGGTTAGATAATCATAGTTATTTCAAAATTTGACTGTTTAAAATACTTTATTTAAACTTTATATATACACTGAGTCAATAGATTTCTTCTATTATCCAAAATAATGTGATTTTTAACATGTTTATCAGGTTTTTCTTTCCTGAGTGTGCCAAATTCAGAGAGAAAGAGGTAATAATATCAGACAAATACAAGAAGGAACTTAGGTACAGTACTAGGACTAACTCAAATACAAATACCTACATACCTCCATACACTACACACACACACACACACACACACACACACACCCTCTCTCTGTCTCTCTCTTTCATATGCATATGTGACACAGACATATACATTTTAAAGACTTGTTTCTGAAGAAAAGAAATTGCTTTACATAGAGGTCAAACTTGAACAAGTATTTTAAAATGGATTCAAAGTGAGGGTAAATGAGTAAATATTCAACAAAATGAAAATTGTATACACCATCAAATATAGTATTGTGTTTCAGTCACTGGGTCTGAGTTTGTTGAAGGAGAAATTTTAGAATCAGTCAAAATACAAAAGAATTTGAAATACTACAAAAATTACCCACATGAATTCTCTGTGCAACATGACTAAAACTAAACCTTATATAGGATTCTGTTGCTAGCACTATAAAGGTTAGATTAGAATTGTGAGCAGTATTGAAATCAGGAAAGCATTCCAAGATTAATGTTCTCATTGGAAGAACAAAATGTGAAGTCAAAAAGAAGCCATGAGAATGGAGAAGATTAATATATGATAGTTTTGTGGGTACATTGCTGAAGATTTTGGCGAACATTTGGCCATATATTCAAGTCCATGCACTTAAAACCTAAATATTTTATTTTATTTTTGGTTTTTTGTTTTATTTATTTTATTTTTTTTGAAGATGGGGTCTCACTCTGGTGCTCAGTCTGGAGTGCAGTCATGAGATTACAGCTCACTGCAGCCAGGCACACACACACAATAGCTGGATGCCACCACACCCAGCTATTGTGTGTGTGTGTGTGTGTGTGTGTGTGTGTGTGTGTGTGTATGTGTGTGTGCATGCATGTGTGAGTAGAGGTGATGTCTCTTGTAGAGAGGGCCTGCAAAATGGGCAGGTACAGTGGCTCATGCCTATAATTCCATCACTTTAATAGGCTAACCTCCCAAAGTGTTGGAATTATAGGCATGAGCCACTATGCCTGGCCATTTTCTTGTGTTTAGATAAATCATTTGACTCATTTCAATATCTAATGTAAGCCTTTAATTCAAGGATGGTCATCCTAGGCACTATTGACATATTGAGCTACATGCCAATAGTTCCTCTTGATTTGTGACTACCAAAAATTGCAGACATTGTACAATGTCCTTTTGGGTGTAAAGCTTGCCCTAGTTATGAATCTTTTCTATACATTAAAGATTTTTCCTTTTTTAAGAAATATTTCAATGCTTAAGCTATACATTATCATTGTCTACGATAATTAATTACATAATAAACACTCTCAAATGTTTAGTGACTTACAACAACAAATATTTACTTTCCTCACTCAGAACCAGAGTGTCAGATGGTATTTGGCTCATTTTGGCTGGACTTGGCTTGATCTAGTCAGCATAGCTCTGGGCTACAGCTCAAGTTCAAGTATATTTCATGTGTTTCATGTGGATCTTAGGTCAAAGGAACAGTGACTGCTGAGGTATGCTCTTCTGATGGTGATATCAAAAGCCCAGTGAGGAAGCCCATACATGTATGTACATTTCAAGGCCCCACTTATATTGAGTGATGTTAATATCTAGTTGACCAAAATCAAATAGTGTAATGAAGGCCAAGGTGGGGAAAGAAATTTATTCTGTCTACCATGTGTTTAAGGCAGGGATGTGAAATAAAGAATTGAAAACAACTATTTAATCTGTCATATCTACCACATAGTCAAATGATATATAGAACATAGTTTGTAGATTTAGATTCAATTAATATACTTACTTTTATACTGATGCATCTTTGTACATAATTATTTGCATAACTATATCCCACACTAATTTTTTGGTGCCTAGCCCAATACACAGTTCATAAGTATTTAAAGAATAGATATGTAAAATAATTGTCACTATTATTTTTAAATTATAAATATGACATTTTACTGCATTGAGTAAATAGAATTATATCTATAATGACTATCATTATTTTAAAAACAATGTCAGTTATTAATAAAGAAGATCTCACATGAAAGGCTATTTCATAATTTGCAGAGAATCTTGCACAGGGACTTAATATGATACTGAGCCTAAGAATTATTTTACTGGGATACTTGCATTTATTTTTTACTTGCTTTGATAACAAACTTTATTTTATAGATGTCATTAATAAAATATAAAAGAAGAAAATAATCTTCATAATTTTTCCTCAAGTATTTTTGACTTATGTGTACTAACTGAATATCTAATTATTACTCACAAAAAAATTAGCTTTCCATACTTCCTGTCTCTGTTTTCTTTTCTCAACATTTCTATAAAGACCCAACTGTGCAGAAATCAAAAGCAAGTGTTGAAATGACACAATAGCATGCTTTTATATGAGTAAAACTAGTATTCAATTAGCATGTCATTCTCCTTTGAAAAGGGAATATGAATTTGAAAAAAATTTTCTATAAAATTGAAATAGAAAAAACTTATTATTGTATTTTACTTTATTAGATGAATCAAAAGGTAACTAACAAGTTTGAGTGTTAAGTCAGTGAAGTTTGCAAAACTGGAAAACAACTAACAACTAAGTATTTGATTATTTGGTTTTATCTAGGGTTATGTTCAATAATGCATTTGTTCCACAAACCTAAATTTACTAGATACTTCATGCTTTGCTTTATATAAATAAAATTTTAAATATAATAGAATCACAAGTTCACAGGCAATTCCCAGCAGTAAAATACAATACATTACAGAGTATATACCACGTTTAAAAATCATGTTAGGCATTATTTGAAAGAGATTCACATTCATTCTGAAAAACAAACCTATTCATTATAGAAGGCTTAAGAAACTGACACAAGAAAAATGCGAATACATTTTCTTATATCTATATATGTCTATAAGAATGTACAGATGCAAATAGCATGTGATAAAGAGATGGAAAAAGACAGAGACACAGACAGGTCTCTCCGGCTATATCTGCCTTACTATTCGTCACATGGATCATGGCTTTCTAGTATCCACATGAACTATAAGTACTACAGAAAACCTGAAATTTACTGACATCTTGTTTATATGCCATGCTTATTTTTTTTTCTGCTTTACAGTCCAACAATTACTCCAATAAGCAGATCTTATCATTTTTGATTTGTGTGTTTTGTTTTATGTAAGAAATAACATGCATAAAAGGAAAAAATGGCTTGTTTCCCAAGCTAATAAAGAGTAGTTCTAGCTTTGGTGTCAAGGTTAGTTTGTGTTCAAAGCACGTAATTATTTATTTCTCTATTATAATTCCTTAACCAAAATTGTAATTCCTTTTCCACTTGGAGTTGCTTTATTATCCATCTGCACCTTCCTTGGTAATCAAGTCTCATTTATAATTCCAAGTGGCCCAATGCCTGGCATTGATCTGTTTCTTGAAGTTAAAACTTGAAAAATATTCTTGAACCTATTTTTCTACCAGTCTTCAAAGGAAACAGATACACAGTCCGTATAGATGCAACCATCTTTTCCATGAACTCTACTAGGAACCACTTTTAACTAAAAAATTTTCTTTCAGTCATTATCTGGAAAGTTCCAATGAAAAATGGCATAGAACTGGCATACAAAAATTTAGTTTTTTCCATGACAATTCCTTTTCCAAGTACAACTCCTTCCTTGGACCCTCCCTTTTCGATTTCATATCCTTCAAATATCAGGTATTAAATGTTCTGTCTCAGCTTGCCATTCATTTAATTTTTCTTAATATACCCAACGTGTAGATCAGTTTTAGTTAAGTTTCAACAAGCGGCCCTTATAGAAATGCATGCACAAAACTAAGTTTGATGTAACTAGTGATTATAAACTGAAAACATTTTTCAAATTTTATGTTTTTATTTTACAAAATAAAGTTACTCATCTGTTACACCCACTACTAAAAAAATATTCAAATGCTTTGAATCTTTCCAGCATGTTCTAAACATCTGAGGCTACTATTTAAAAAATCAGTGGTTCGATTAGCATACAATGACTTCTCATGGGCTTGGTGCAATACAATTGGCAAAACTTCCAGTCACTGGCTTGTCCCTAGAGGAGGAAAAGGTTAAAACATATGCCCAACATACGGACTTTTCAGATGTTTGCCTGAGACTGATTTCTGTCTTGCCAGTCTTAGAGCACAGATGTGATCCAGCATAATCCAGGTGCCTGGGGCCTCAAAGAACAAAAACGGAGCTTGTGGAATATTGCTGCCCCAGAAGACCCACGGTATAGCAGACAGACAGCAGAAGGAGCAAGATGTTATGAACACCAGAGGGAGCAAGAGATTAAGAATTACTTTTTATTCCTAAAAAATAAAAATAAATAAAACAAAGAAACTGGCTAATCTTTCTAACTGGTGAATCTACATATACAAGTCCAGAGAGAAGGCACACAGAGAGAAGATTTGAAAAGTCCCAGAATCTCTGGCTAAGCTTATGGGTGAGGGTCTTCTGTAAGAGGTCACTCAGTGAATTTGGAAAAGGCAGTTTTTTTGTTTTGTTTTGTTTTTCTGATACGCAGAAGCCAACACAAAGGTTTTCTGTTTTTGTTTTTGTTTTTAAAGAAAAAGAAAAAAAGAAAGGAAAACAGAAGTATAGCACCCCAAAAGGAACATTATAAAGCTCTAGAAACTAACTCTAATAAAAAGGAGACTTATAAATTACTTCTCAAACTATTCAAAATAACCATCATAAGGATGCCCACTGAATTCAGGAGAGAAATATATGAACAAAGTGAGAATTTAATCAAATAGACCGAAAATATAAAAAAGAACCAAATAAAAATCTTACAGCTGGAGAATACAATATTGGTACTACAAAATTGCTTAGGAAGATTTAAGAGCAGATTAGGTCAAGCAGGAGAATTAGTGAACCCCAGGACAAGTCACTGGAAAATATCCACACAGAAGAGAAAAAAGTAAAAAAGAATGAAAACGGTGAAACAAGCTTAAGAGGTTTATTGGATACTATCTAGCAAACCAATATATGTATTATAAGAAAGGAAATGGACATCAGACCCAGGAAGCCTAATGAGTTCAAAATAGAATGAGCACAAATAAATCCGTACAGATAGATATTATAATAAAATTATCACAAGTCAAAGAGAGAATTTGAAACAGCAATTGAAAAGTAGCTTGTCACTTATCCAAGAACCTTCTTAAGACTATAAGCAGACTTTTCAATAGAAACATTGCAGCATAGAAAGGTGAGATGATATTTTCAAAGTGCTGGGACAGGGGAAAGACCTGACAACCAAGAACACTGTACTTGACAAAACTGTTCTTCAAAAGTCAAGAGATATAGCTCAACAGCTGTTCTACTTGCCTCCTAGTACACCTTCCTGTACTATAGCATCCAGCATGATAAAAAATGAAATTGAGACATTTTGTTACTGACATGAATATAGTTGATTGACTAAATTTCTGAAACTCTGTTGCAGCTCCTAATATAGTTCAGTCTCTGCCAATGTTTGGATTAACATAAAATTTAAATTCAAAACCAAATGAAGTATAGAGAAAATGATTGCATTTATGGCATTCAATTTGATGGTGGACCAAACAGCTCATGAGGCAGCAACCTTCTCCTAGAGTGCAGCTAATGTGTAATATCTTGGAGCCAACAGTTGACTTAGAAGCTTCCTATTCTATCACTTCCTTATTGCAGGAGAGGCAGCAATTTTCTTAGCCATTTATACATTGGTTTTAGAAAATCCTTCTTATAAGCTCAGTCTAGAGCCCATTCCTCCAATCAGAGCTAGATTTTTGAATGTACGTAATTCACTATATCTCTTTATTCTTAATATAGTATGTTATACACAAAGAAATTCTATTTTTGCAAGTGTAACCATATTCAACTGTATTCCTACTTTGTGTTGTACTAAACGAATTTTATTAAGGTAAAAGGCAACATTTTGTATCAGAGAAAAATGCAGTATAGATCTTTTATATCCTCAGGATGCAAAGGTTGTTTTTTTAAGTACTACCCATAAGAGAAATGATTGATACATTTGAGCACTTAAGAGCTTTAGTTTATTTTTTTAAAAAAATCATAGAGGAAAATACAAGACAAAAATTAGGAGAAAATGTTTGAAAGGCATAAGAAGAAATAATTGTATCTAGATTACATTACATATTAAAAAGAGAGCCTTTTAAAATATGAACAAAAGGCATTTCGCAAAAGAGAAAACACATATGGCCAATATAGATATGAAATTATACATTATAATTAACTCATTTAGCTATTAATAAAATGCTAATTAAAATTACAGTGAAATACATTTTACACATACTATATGGTTCAAACTTATAAAATCTGATAGTAAGGGCTGGCAAAGGTATAAAGCAAGAAAAACACTTAAATATTACTGACATCATACAATGCTTGCTGAAAGAAAACTCTGGAAAGAAGAAATAAAACAATAAATTGTATTAGGAGTCACAATGTGGAGACAGAGAGTATATGCAATGTGAGTTCTGAAAATAGAATAGTCAAAGAAGGCTTATTAATGAGAAAATATCAGCATGCCCTTAGGTTTCGGTTGGAAAATGAAACCATTTGATGCATTTTGTAAGAATAATTAAAATTCAAAAACTCAGATGAGAAAAAGAAAAGTGAAGCGAAGCATAGATGTTTTTATAATCTAGCATTCAACAAACTGAAGGAAGCCAAGCACAACAGAGAATGAGGCTTTGTAATCATGTTACCATCCTGCATTGTTGGAAAGAGATGACCTTTGATCAAAAGGAATTGGAGCCATCAGTATTCGAAGTGTTCTGATAAGAGATCATATTAGGTGATACAGGTGGAGTTAGAAAATAAGGGCTTTGACCCACTTATATATGACTTGGGGAGGGAGGTCAAGTAGATAGTTAGCTAAAGATATTTCCATTTTCCACGTCTAAATAAGTCTGTGTCTACAAAGCCACCATTGGTGGATCAGAGAAGCAAACACGTTAATATTTTCATACCAAACATAATAGGCCAGATAAAACTTATGGAAAAGTTTTCAGTTTTTACATGAATAATGTGAAATAATACTTAAGACACTATTAAAGCCACCATTTCATTCTTCCGAAGTATGTATATAAAAGATAATAAGAAATCCTTTCTCAAAGCATCACATTCACCCAATTGAACATAAAACTGTTGTAATTTTTAAAAAGCCAGTTGCAAATTTTAGGCTCTAAGAATGAGACTACTGGGAAATTGGACAGTTGAGAGAAGAAGGATATCCTCTCTTATCTAGTAAATCCCTTTATTTGAGAAAGAACCGTCTAAGTCTTTACACAACTTATAAATAAACAAGTAGGTTAGTTATTATCTCTCTCCTCTCTCACTCTCTACCTTCAGATTATTTTTTTATGTTTCATGACTGACACATTTGACAAGCTCTATCCTGATTGTTACTGGGTTTTTGACTTGAAGAAGCGTGAAAGATAGCTTAATCTCCAATACATGTAATTGTTAGAACAACAATTACTTAAATCTTTAGTGAAGGTTCCTTGTGGCTATTCCTTTAACTCCCATTGAAAAATTGCTTTCCTTGTCCCATTTTTTTTTTTTTTAATTCTGAAGCATATGCCTATGTCTGCAAACTCAAAGTCAGTGCCGGTTTTATGAGTGTGTCACCTGGGCAGCAGTACAGGTCTTACACTCAGAAGAGACCGATGCTTGCTTCAATGCTCTCCTATTCCTGCCTTGAAATTCTTAGTAATATTGTATTTGAGCTTTTTAACTATCTTCAATGGGACAAGTGAGTATGTGTGTGAGCATGAGAGGTGCGTATAATATGTATGTGCATTATTTCTTGCTGCCCCAATTTCAGATAGCATAAACAATATCCCATGAATACAGAATTCTAGTGGATCCATGAGATAAGGGTTTAGTGAGTCAGAGAATACAAGATAAGCGTGTGAGGTGTACCACTGAATAAGTGGGGATGTCCACAGCCCCAGGATGCTATACTTTTTATTCCAAGCAGAATTTGCTTTGAATAAAGAAAGAAGGTAACTGTGCTTAGAAATATAAGTTACCAAGAAAACTCTATTGTATCCTCACTCCCTGCCTTTTAACTTCATGTTTCATGACTTCATAACTTCCCTATATTAGCCAAATATTACTCTGAAAAGAATAAAGAAAAAGGAGTCACCAGTCATTCCTTTCCCTTTTAGCTCTTTCTTACACATAAGCAAGGTAATGTCGGTAGAATGTGTGTAAATCAAGAAATAAAATAAGTCTGTACAGTGTTTCTGCTTTTCTGGTATGAATGAAATATACATCATACATAAGCTATGAAATGTGAATTAAATAATTTTGATAATTCTGCATGTAAATTAGACATTCTAATGTTTGCATTAAAATCGGCATAGCACAATATAAAGTTATACAGTAAAATTTTTTAATAATTTAACATTTTAATTTCAAATAGCAAATAAAAAATCTCAGAACAAACCAAGGGAATAACCATGAAAAAAGCTTTCTAGGTTAGTAGCTACAATGACTTCCTTTGAACCAGTGGGCCCACATTTGTATTTTTTTAGGGAGCCCTGAAAATTATGTAGCTGGTACTGGTCAAAGCCACTTTTATGTAGAGGGCTCCAGGTGTAAGTCGTGAGCTGCAAAGGACCATACCTCATCTCATCTCTCACAGCAGCTGGGGGAAAAGGTATAGGAATGAATAATGACAACAGCATCTACTCCAGTCCGATTCTTGCCCTGCACAAATGTAACTACTTGCTTCTTAAATTCACTCCAGGAAAGCACTGATTACAGTTAATCACAGTTTCAGGGAAAACGTACACGAGGGTGATTGGTGGAGCAGCCTCTAGCCCTGATGCTACCTTCGGTTTGGAGGCTTTAATTGATACTCATTGTCTCCCTCCCAACATCTCATCATTGAGGGCCTTTCCTTTCAGCTGGCACGTTTTCTTGTCCATATAGCTACCCTGTGTTTCCAATTTGAGACAGCCGAACAACAACAACAAAAAACTAACAAAAAAAAAAAAAAAAAAACTAAACTATATACACAATTTACATAATTCATGAAAAGTGGCACTTGGAGGAAACGGTGAAATGATGGGTGATGGGTCTGTGGGCTCAGTGAACTCACTGTAAGACAAAAACTTATTTAATTACCTGATTCCCATGCACCACTACTCTACAAGATGTGCTATGATGATATTATATACTTGGCTTTAGTGTAAATTTCAGAATTTGTGTTCAAAAGCCCTTGAAATGTCTAAGTATTCCCTTTCCTCCATGAAATATTACCCAGTTCAATGGACATAAGTCCATTTGGAGAACAATTTGGGAAATTAGTGATCACACTGGCAGTGGTATTCCAGGTTCATTCCTCATGAAAACACCAATTTATCCATTAGCTAATAAATTGCAAGTGTGAAACTGGCTTAATTCTGGGCCCTGAGAAGAGACAGTGACATTTCTACAGGGGTTGGTCGATGTAGGATTTCTCTTTCATTATTGAACATCTTTGATTTATATATATTAAGCAGTAACCTCATGGACTGGCTGTCTTGTCTTTAAGATAAGTTTGCCAGATATAGCAAATTAAGCACAGACCACCTGTGTGATTTTCAGATACACAATGAAAACGTTTTTAGTATAAATATGTTCCATACAATATGTAGAATGTATTTTATACTAAATAATTAAGCAAAATATAGCCAAAATTTAACTTAACTGGTTGCTCTATATTTTGTCTGGCAATATTTCCCCAGGAAAAAAATAATTTGTTATTGTTCTAGATCCCTGCCAGTCATAGCACCCGAGCTCACACTCAGATGTTGATGGTTATTAGGCTAATTATGCCTATCTTGCTTCTATCAAGTGTTGCCACCTGGATTTCCTTTTTGCGAGTTGATGATGACAGTTCTGGGCCAGAACCTCTAAATTCCAGCCTATAGAACTACACAGTGTCACTGCTGTCCCACTTGGCCTGTACATTTTTACCACCTTGTCAAATAAAATGTCCTCCCAAGACCATAGCCAGCTGGGGGAGGGGTCTCTTGTTCTTCAATAATTAATTCACTTAACACAATTCACTTAACACGTCTATTTCTTTGAGTTGTTTCACCAATCCTTCCTCATTTTCCAGGACAAGTTATGGATGTCTACTCATTTAATGCTGGCTTTTGTCACCACCACCAGGAAGTCTCATTACAGCAATAAGTTAAAACTAGTCCTCCTCTCTTTGCTGCCCTGGCCTCTCTTCATTTCTTTTCTTACGAAAGTGTTTCCATATGACAAAAAGTACTGTTACTGGAAAAATGTCCCAGTGCAGACCCCAAGAGAGGGTTCCTGGATCCCACACAAGAAATAATTCAGGGTAAGTCCATAAAGTGAAGGAAAGTTTATTAGGAAAGTAAAGGAATAAAAGAATGGCTATTTCATAGACAAAGCAGCCCTGAGGGCTGTTACTTGTCCCTTTTTATGGTTATTTCTTGCTGATATGCTGAACAGGGGGGTAGATTATTCATGCCTCCTCTTTTTTGACCATAGAGGGTAATCTCCTGATGTTGCCATGGCATTTGAAAACTGTCTTGGCGGTGGTGGGAGTGTAGCAGTGAGGACAATGAGAGATCACTCTCGTGGCCATCTTGGTTTTGATGAGATTTAGCTGGCTTCTTTACTGTGAACTGTTTTATCAGCAAGGTCTTTACGAACTATATCTTGTGCCGACTTCTTATCTCATTCTGTGACTCAGAATGCCTTAACCATCTGGGAATGCACAGGATGGGTCTCAGCCTCATTTTACCCAGCTCCTACTCAAGATAGAGTTGCTCTGGCTCAAATGCCTCTGACAGTACCATATGCAGACGGATACTCCACTGCCCTCAATCTGACATCATCAGTGTGTTCTCCCAGCCCTTCTGAATAAAACAGAGTCAAAGTTCTCAGTTTATAAACCTTCAGCCTATAATACCTCTCTTCCTCTCTTTCCTTAATTGTCCCATCTAACGAGTTTCACCAGTTAGATATTTGAGACCTCTGCAAAAACTATAAGCAAAGCCAATACAAAGTGGGATGGAGTTGCTCCCCTCTAACATCCGGAGGCTTAGAGAGTCAAGGGAATCTGGGTGTTCTATGTTCTCAAGTGGATATAGCCAAATATCCCAATGTGTTAGTCTCAGAGTTCTACTGCTTCCCTATCAGTCATAGGAGATTTACTGGGACTAAGAATGTAAATGTTTTTGGAGTTTTGAGACTTTGATGTGTAATTTCTTAGCCTACTCTTCAGTGATCAGCCTCCAGCTATGGGAGATGAATAATTTTTTAAAAACTTACATTAAGGCCTTTTGATTTTACATTTCATATTAAACTGATGAATGATTATCCTGAATCATCTTTTCTCTTGTAAACATAATCGGTGCTCAGCAACAGCCACCCAGTTTCCCTGTCCTTATAATTAGTATATACCTGGTTTGTTTCAAACGCCAGAGTTATTGCACATTGCATGAACCAGTGCATATCTTTTCACCTCTTTCTTTCTCACAGGGAAAGTCTTAATGACAAACTTCTGCAGAGTGCAAAGGACTATTAATATTCCACCTATCCTCAGGAATGCAGTGTTCGTTGTCAGTTAGCCAGAATCAATCCTTAGCATTCTTCCCGGGACCACTTCTAGTACCAACTATTCAAGGTCAGGCACTGCAGAAGCAAAGCCAGGGTCAGGGGTTCAGGTGCATAAGATTGAGGGAGCTCTCATCAGGAAAACCTGTGAATGTGGGAAGCCGAATAGGAAAGAGGAAGGAGACAGACAAGAGTGTAGCCTCACGTAGATTCTATCCTTGATCTGATTCATGAGCATGCTCTGGAGCATAAATCACATTTCAGAGTCATTCATCTTAAGCTAGGCAAATAGACCACAGAGCCCCCATATTAAGTCACTAAGTGGAATAGAAGGAAAATGTAACATCCATCCCATGTATAAGCTGTTAACATAGCCCCTCCCAGCTAGTAGCTAGGTGTGTGCCCCTCAGTAAATTGGATATGGACAGGACATCAGAGGCACCCATTATAATTTGTTTATATAGCAAACTATAACTACATCTATACTTTCCTTTACATTTTGAAAAACCCTCCTGATCAGTTAAAATACGCTGACCATGCCTACTTTTCCATGATACTTTTTCTCTGTAAATTGTTTATTATCAAAGTCACAATTCTGCTTTTCCTACTCTTTCAATTGCCCCAAACTTTTCTTCACCCACTGGTATTAACCTAAGATATATAAGTTGAATTGTACAGCTGCTTACCCTCCAGCTGCTTCCCTTATTCAAGTAAATAGACTCTGGCCCTACGTTAGGTTTCTGTCTCATCTAATATTTATCTTGGGGTTTATTTAAACTTCTGTTTTCTATCTTAGCTTTGGGATAATTCCTTATTCTTCCTCTACTTTCCCTGCACATCAGTGGTAAGTTTCCCACTGGCTACCATTCTGACCCCTGCTCCCTACTCCTTATCTATAAGTTAACCTTACAAATATTGTCTAATATAATTGCTTTATCCGACTTTAAAATAAACCATACATGCTGTCTGCTAAGCCTTTTTAACCAGGAGGCACACACAGGCAAGAGAATAAGTAAAACAAGTGTTCTTGATAGCTTGCCCTTCATAAATTGCTATTCCTCATGGAAGGAGGCTATTATATGATTGAATTATCTTCCTTGCAGAAGTGCAATGTGTATATGTTGTACAGCACATCCCAAGTTTTTAGGAACCAAATGAACTGTTAAGATTTACATGTTAAATTTCAACTGAGAGACAATCTCCATGAAGGAAAACTCATTTTAAATGACAAATTGAAATAATAAAGATGGAAAGGAAATATTAGATAATGAGTTTACTTTTGTTTGACTTTTATTTTGGCTTATTTGCTGGGACAAATGTTTTCATCAAAATATTTCTCTGTATAGCACTTTATTTAAGTCACTTATAATCTTACTTAACATAGCTGACCATAATGAAAAAGGAATCCAGTGTTACTTAATGTTATTTAAAATTGTATATCAGACATTGTGGTTAAATATTACAATTAAACTGTGTAATCAATTGGATATCCATTTTTATCCAAACAATTTGCTTTTTTATGTTAATAATACAAATCTGCCTGAAGCATATTGATCTCTTCATCTATTTTTCATCGTTAATTCTCCAGTTCTGCTCTTTCTTTCTCTAATTGTGCATTTAATGCCATATCATGGCTATGAAAATGGCCACTAGGAAATAAACTGTGGAATAAATGTCTTTTGTACCACAAGTATCTGGGATATTTTTATGAGCAATTGTCAAAACCATATCTGTGAATATTAAATACAATAAAATCCTCAGGAGGATAAAATATCTCCAGTAATGTAAAATGGTATTGTTGGCCCAAATAAACAGACAAAATGTAAAGGAGATTTCTTTTTCCCAACCTCTGTTGCTGCTAAAAAAAAAATTATCTTGAATAACATGGCTCATAAAACATTTTATCTATCTAGTACTAATTCAAAAGAAAATATTGCCAAACTACTGAAAACTTTTACATACAGAAGCAGTTCAGATCAGTCATATAATTTTAATGATTAATATTTCTGAGGCAAGTAGGAAGTTTATTTAAAGAAATGTAACATATGTGATTCAATCCTACTAGACAATGCCCTCCCAATACCCCGAGAATCATTAAGGATCTAGGGAGACAGCGTTTCAAATTTCATAGCTAGTTCTGTGAAAATCTTTCTTTCTCCACCTTGGGCTACTAGAAATGTTATCTACTGCTTTACGGAGGAGAGGATCAATATGAAATAAAAGATCAAAAGGTGGAGGATATATAATAAGTATAATGACTTAGGTTGAGAATGAAGTTTTAGAGATAAACAATCATTATTAGTTTTATTGTCCCTAAAGAAAAGCCAAAAAGAAAGCCATCATGGACTGGTTAAACAGGAATTGCCGATCAAGGAAATAAGAAAAGCATGAGAGTTTAAAAGCGATAAGCCTTACTAGGAAGATCACCATTCATTTTCACCACCGTGGAACCACAAGGAGACCAGTCAGTGCTCGATTATCATCCTGGACCACCAGCTGAATGCAGTCAGCATATGTCCAGTTCAACAACTGGTAGGAGCAGGGATGAATCTGTTTTTGTGAGTTCTTGCATATATACAATATTTCCAGCTTTTCTTTAAAAAAAAAAAAAAAGAAAGAAAGAAAAGAAAGAAAGAGCCGGGCGCGGTGGCTCAAGCCTGTAATCCCAGCACTTTGGGAGGCTGAGGCGGGTGGATCACAAGGTCAAGAGATCGAGACCATCCTGGTCAACATGGTGAAACCCCGTCTCTACTAAAAATACAAAAAATTAGCTGGGCATGGTGGCACCTGCCTGTAATCCCAGCTACTCAGAAGGCTGAGGCAGGAGAATTGCCTGAACCCAGGAGGCGGAGGTTGTGGTGAGCCGAGATCGCGCCATTGCACTCCAGCCTGGGTAACAAGAGCGAAACTCCGCCTCAAAAAAAAAAAAAAAAAAGAAAGAAAGAAAAAGAAAAGAAAGAAAAGAAAAGGAGCATGTAAACATTGCTAGGATCTCTATGAACAATTCTAAGGGGCTCATGCTAGGGAGCATCCCCAGCAAGGTAAGCAAGCTCTATTAATTGTATGATAACTCCACGGCTGAGCTGGAGGAACATGCCTCTCTTCTTCCTGAATGTGCCTATGTCCCACCCCAACGTTGCACTCTCATCAAGAATTGAGCACACACGTAAGATTTGCTCTTCACCACCAGTAAAATAGGGAGCAACGGAACTGAGAACAGTGGTAGTGGTGAGAAGGAAACTACCTATGGAACAGGTTTCATAGAATCCAAATTAAAATTTAAATGAGTCTGCAAAGGCAGTGACTCAGTGCTCACTCTAACTCTGTTTCTTTTTCAATTGTTAACCCCCCTCCTCCTTTCATTCACTCTCAGCAAATGACGTCAATGCGTAATTTGCAGAGTAAAGGTTATTCATGAAACAGACCTTCCAATTTATGTCACAAACTCCTGTGTTTCTTTGCATTTCTACCTGTTACACCTCTTTCTCCTCAGTTGTAATGAAAACAGTGTTCTTTCTCCTTTTTAAGATTAATTCCTCTGGCTGTGTTTCAGATTGTGTCTCTCTCTTTGGAAATATCAGCCTGCTAAAAAAGGTTATGTAAACTCACTGACTCCACTTGTTCATGGCCCGTTCAATTCTCAACTCACTTTAGTCTAGATACAGTCCCCATAACTTCACAGAATAATTCTCTCCACGGTACCAATCCTTGCTGATAACCCATAGACCATCAGTCCTTATTTTATCTGACATCACCATTCATCATATCATTTTCTTAGAATATTTTCATCCTTTCCAGCCACTCTGCCACAGTATATTATTTATCTTTTAAATATTATATTATCTAAGTTTCTGTCTTAAGCTCACTACATTACACACTAATCATGCTTCCTAGGCTGTCTCATACTATTCATTGTTTCATGTGCCATCTACACGTTTGTCTTTGATGCTGCCAAAACCAGAATCTCCACCATAGAACTGACTGGAAATTGAAACACAACCCACGTGTCATATGTATGTTGAAGGTATTTATTTGACTCTGATAATAGCACTTCAGTCTCCACATGTCCAAAAACAACTGCTTCATTTTTAGTTTCAGATATGTTCTTTTGCACTCTTTCTGTCTTGAAGAATGACACATATTTCCACCCAATAATCAAAGAAAGAAGCCTCCACATTATCCCTGAACGCTTCCTTCCCCATGTTCCACATACTCACGTGATCACAATTCCCTGGATTCCACCTCCTAATGCACCTTATTTCTAATTACTTGTCTCTATGCAGACTTCGAATTCTAATGATTCACATATCGTCATCTTTCACTTGGGTAACTGCAACTATTTCTAACTCCTTGCTTCCCTCTCTATTCTTATTCCTACTGTAATCCATTCTCCATGTACCAAACTGAATTATATTGCTAATAAAGAAACCTAATAAAATTTTTAGCCAAAAATAAAATTTATCAATGACGTATAATGCTTTCATGTGTACCTAAACCTCTTAATTTGGTCTGCAAGGTTCTCCATTAACCGCCTTCTCTCAACATCTCTAGTAATAGTGAACTTCCTCTACTTTCAGAAAAGTTAATATTTTCCTTGACTCTAAACTTTCAATTTTTTTTGAAATACCCTTCATAAATCCTCTTAGATTATATGTATTTCGACCTGAATACTTCCAACTTTTTACTCATTAATTTAAAACCTACCAAAAAGGATGTCCTTCTTGATTTTTTAAATCTTTTCCAAAGTGCTCACTAGAGAAAACTGTACTTTCTTCATGAAACACTTTCACAATGTCACAGGATCTTCAGGGTGTTGCTTCACCAGCCAGAAACCTCTGGGGTCGGTGGTGCCTTCTGCCTGAGTATTGCTTGTACCTGGTGGGCTCCTTCCACCCACTTGGCCTGGCAGGCTGTGCTCAGCCCATGCTACTGGCTTGTGCTGATGGCCCACACCTGCCAGGGATGCTCCTGGTGCCCACAGAGCAGCAGTGGGGTCAAGCAACCAAAGGGTCTGGCCACTCCACACAGCCAGACATGCCAGCTGCTGCGACGGGGTGGATAGTCCCAGGGACCAGCACAGGTGTTGGTTCCACAAGAGGCTGTGGCTGGACAAGATGCACCATACCTGGCTTCCACTATGGGCATCCATGTCCGGATGAGGGGAACACAGTGACGTCTCAAAGCTTGAAGACATCATGAACCGCAGAGCCACAAAAAGCGTGTCACAGCTCTGGCTCCAGGATCCCCTACGTCTGGGCTCCCTGAAACGCTGCAGCTCTTCTCTCCTCTTGTCACTCACAACATGGCAAGTGGGAGGTGGGTTTCAGCTTTGTGTTCCAACTCTTTTAGTCCCACCATCCAGTGTGTCTCGAGTTTGTGTCCTGCATCCAGGAAGAATGAGGTACACAGACAACAGGAGAGTGAGCAAGGTAGAGGTGAGCTTCACTGGGGCGGCAGGGAGTAGAACAGTTTTGGGGAGACCTGAAGTGGGTAGCACCTTTCCACAGGCAGGTCATCCAGATGAGTGCCCAGGTCTCAGTAAATGGGAGAACCGTAGTGGGGAGCCCCTTTCTGCAGGCAGTTCATCCATGAAGTCTGTAGCCATCAGCAGATGGAGGACCCAGAGTGGGAAGCTTCTATCTGCTTACAGGTCACCCGAACATCTCTGCAACCCTCAGCAGAGAGGAGACCACAATGGGTAGTTCCTAGCTACAGTCAGGTCATACTGTTGTATGCCTGAGTCTGGCTGAGATGGATTTTTATAGACTTCAGAGAAGATAAGGTGCAGGCTGATTGGCTCATGGGTGACCATGGCAGGCCTGGACAAAGCACCTTAAGTTCTCACTGCAGTCAACAGAACCGGCAGCCCAGCCCCCAGGCCTAAGGCTATCCCTAGCTTGAAGGTAGGGCTTCCCTGGAGACCCATCCCTTTCCACTCAGGAGCCTATCACCTCCTGCCACCACTACATGTCATCCACAGTGCCCATGCTGTTCAAGCTCAGGGGGCATCTGCAGGTCTACATTGAGCTGCTCTCAGAGCCCCCTGACCTCCCTCCCGTGCTCATTGGTGCCCAAAGTTTCTAGGGAGCTGAGGCAGTCAGGTGCTGGTGTATCAGTGCCACCCTGAATGTGCACACACCTGGACAGGTCACGACAGTTCTCCGGTTTAGCCACAACTTTGCTCCCAAATAGGAACAGGAGGCAGGAGCAGGGAGAGGCCACACAGTGGGAGCAGGCACTTCTGCGCCTGCAGAGAAATGGGGGACATTCTGAGCCCCAAGAGCACAGGGATGCCCAGGTGTGTAGCCATGGGTGGCTCCTGCTGCACCCATGAAGACAGGGCTCCCACCCCTTCAACTTGGAAGGGGGCAGGGCTCCCACCTGTTCCCTGCTCCCACCAGCTCTGTGGAGCACACAGCCCAGCCGTGCCTCCCCGACAGCAGCCAGTGTCATGGCAGTGGTCACTTCAGGTGGGCTGCTGCTGCCGTCAACACCATATTTATTTACCTGACAGTCTATATCCATTATTAGAATGTTTGTAGGACCAGTATCTGTCTCATTTACCATTTTTTTGGAGCCAATCGTAGCAAGTAGAGGGTAATCAAGAAAACATGTATGGGACAGAAAAGATATCCATAAAGACAGAATAGTACAAAACAAAATGAACTTAAAAAACACAATTTAGTTAATACTCCAAATACAAATAGAAAAATGTGGGTGTGATTTAAACTAAAATTTTCAATTTCAACTGAAATACATGTAGAAGCAATCTAAATTAACATTGGTGTTTAGCATGAGCTTTTGGAATCGCAAATAAAGAAGTAATACGGGGCCAGGCATGGTACCATGTACCTGCAATTCTAGCTACTCAGGAGGCTGAGGTGGAGTGTTTGCTGAAGCACAAGGGTTCAAGATGACAATGGGCTATGATGGCACCCCTACTTTGTAGCCTGAGTGACAAAGCAAGATGTTGTTTCTACTACATACGCAAAGTCGTTAAATAATAACATGAGCACAGAACGACCTGCTCCATCTCAGATTTCCATGGAAATAATAATTTAAAAGAAAAAAAACAAAGAAGATTTTTTATTGGTATTAAAAATAAATTGAAAATATACAATTCATTCACATTCTGGTAAATCACTGAAGAGTGTTCTGATACTGGCATTCTCACAGGTTGGGAATAATGAATATTAGCACAAATTTCAAGGCCATAAAAAATATTTAGTTTTTGAAACAGCCATTCCAGATCGAACGAATCATATTACAAATATTATGAGGTGTTTTTATTTCTTTACCCCCAAGACGGAGAATAGGAGGCAGTGTTAGTGTGCCTCTCACCCTGGGAGAGACAGAATAGTGTGTGGAGATTCACACTGTGAACTTTTGTTCCAAGAACCACGGCAGGAACTTACCAGAAAAACCCATAGAATTCACAGATCCTTTGAAAGAAGTGACAGGCCGCAGCATACTCTGTGAGAGAGGCGAATAACTGTGAGTTTCTGGAGTCAAATGGGGAGAGCCTGCCTCCAAGCACATATCTACATGGGGGAATTTGAAAATCCAGATCATGGAAGTAGTTCTTAACCCTACCTAGAGCTGGAAGATACTTAGGAAGTACATAAAATATAAAGGTGGAAGCAGCAGCAGGAAGAGCCTAGTAAGCATTCCCCGTCTGCAGTGCGAATTCAAGAAAGCCATTCCTGACTATGTTTCACAGGAACCCGCAGAAAACGCAGCCAGCAAAGTCGAGTAAGGGTGGCAGCGTGAAAGATGTTCCCAACTAAAATTTGGGAGGTAATTTTGAGTGGGCACTGGCTGGTGGGTGAATGGGAGTTCTGCAGATGCCAGCACAGGAGCTGGCCGCTCAACATTGCGGGAAGACAGGGAGGGGAAGTGGCCTGAAAGCCATGCTTCCTTTCTCAGAGGGTAGCTCACGGCCTGGGGCAGTCTGACTTCTGTGTGCAGTCTGCCTGGATCTCGACCGGTTGTTATTGGCAGGGAACTGTGGGAATGAGACTGGCCACACGAACTGCATGAGGTCTGTGGCTTCCAGCTGTTCCCCACTACCTTGTGACTCTACTGCACAGCAGAGGTAGTCAAACTCCCTCCCCTCTGGAACATTACCCCACGTGACCTGAGAAATACTTTCCCATCCCCCGACAGTGGCCATGGCAAGCCCCACCCAGTGGTGAGGCTGGTCAGAAGTTGCCCTCAGACCAGCCTCACCTGCTCCCACCTGATGATATTTCTCTACCCACCCTGGGAGCTTAACACAAAGGATATAAAGTCTTGGGAACTTTATGGCCCCACCCATCACCTGAGAAACCAGAATACTTCCTCCTGCAGTAGCTGGTGTTCTCTTGCAAGTACCACCCCTTGCTGGAGGTCAGCCAACACAAGCCTTCACAGCACTGCTCTGTAGAATAACACTGCACCCAGGGTAAAGACAATGGCTGCTAACACTACTACTTGCGATACCCTGTCTAGCCAGAGGTCCACATGACAGCTTCACTGATAGCATAACCGGCATTCAAGATAGCTAGCAAACGAAGCCTATCTGCAACCACGGAATCCCACAGAGCTACGTCATTCTCCTGCCATGTCCATCAGAGCAAGTGCTGGATGCGACTGCTGGGAGACTTGAAGACAGAGCACATCGCTAGAATCCTTGCAGACATCCCCAAGCATCACCCTGGAGCCTGGTAGCACCAATTGCTGGCTACACTGACAAAAGCAACAATAATCGCTGTAATCTGGCTCTCAGGAAACCCCGTTTCTAGCACAAGGAGATAAAGCCACATCAAGGGATCACGCAGTGAGACAAAAGTATCCAAACAGCAAGCCTTGAATCCCATGTCTTTCTGCTGGTGGGATATTTCCAATAAAGAAACAATCGAGTGCTGAGTGCAAGAGGGAAAGCCAGTACCTCCTCCTCAACAGGCAGGCAGCCTCTGTGGTCATGAGGGGCATTGGAGACGGGGTCCTTGTTCTCCACTGAGACACACCTGGGGCTTCCCCTACTGGGACACAGAATGGATGCACCTATAGGCAGCATTTCAGGGACAATCCTGCGAGAGTGCAGCCCCACAGGAGAGTACCCTGGATTCAGGCTTACACGAGAGGCAGAGTCATAATTCCTCCCTACTTAAAACATCAACATTCCAGTGTAGCTGGCAAGATGGCCAAATAGGAACAGTTCTGGTCTGCAGCTCACAGCAAGATCAATGCAGAAGGTGGATGGCTTCTGTATTTCCAACTGAGGTAGCTGGATCATCTCATTGGGACTGGTTAGACAGTTGATGCAGCCCACAAAGGGCAAGCTGAACAAAGGTAGAGCGTTGCCTCACCCGGGAAGCTCAAGGGGTCAGGCAACTCCCTCCCATAGCCAAGGGAAGCCAGCAAAGGAACAAAATGGGATGGAGAATGAGTTTGAGGAATCGAAAGAAGTAGGCTTAAGAAGGTGGGTGATAAACTCCTCAGAGCTAAAGGAGCATATTTTAACCCAATGAAAAGAAGTCAGAACCTTGAAAAAAGGTTAAATGCCTTGCTAACTAGAATAACCAGTTTAGAGAATATAAATGACCTGATGAAGCTAAAAACACAAAAACTTGGTGAAGCATACACAAATATCAATAGCCAAATCGATCCAGTGGAGTAAAGCATATCAGAGACTGAAGATCAACTAATGAAATAAAGCATGAAGACAAGGTTAGTGAAAAAAAAAAAAATGTAAAGGAACGAACAAAGTCTCCAAGGAATATGGGGCTATGTGAAAAGACCAAACTTAAGTTTGATTGGTGTACCTGAAAGTGACGGGGAAAACAGAACCAAGTTGGAAAACACTCTTGAGGATATTACCCAGGAGAACTTCCCCAACCTAGCAAGACAAGCTAACATTCAAATTCAGGAAATATAGAGAACATTGCTAAATGTAAGAACTAAATTTTTTTTAAAAAATCTTAAAAAGGGCCCAGCAAAGTGCCTCATGCTTGTAATCCCAACAATTTGGGAGCCTGAGGCAGGCAAATCCCTTGAGGCCAGAAGCTGGAGACCACCCTGGCCGTGATGTTTCCAGTCTGTACTAAAAATACAAATATTAGCTGGGCGTGGTGGCACAGGCCTGTCATCCCAGCTCCTCAGGAGGCTGAGGCATGAGAATGTCTTGAGCCCAGAAGATGGAGGTTGCAGTGAGCCAAGATTGTGCCACTGCACCCCAGCCTGGGTGACAAAGCAAGACTCTCAAAAAAAAAAAAAGTCTTAAAAGACAACATATGCAAAACACTTCCTGACCATGGATTAGGCAATGATTTCTTAAATATGACACCCCCCCCAAGAAAACAACAGAAGAGAAAAGTAGAAAAATTGTAATGTATCAAAATGTAAGCTTTTGTGCTTCAAAAAATGCTATTATAAAAAGTGAAAAGAAAATCCATGGAATGGGAGAATATATTTGCAAATTCTGTATTTGATATTGAATTATTATTGAAAAAATATAAATAACTCTTACTCTTAACAATAAAAATAAAATTGCAAATAGGCAAAGGAATTGAAAAGGCATTTCTTCAGAGAAGACCACTAAGTACATTTTTAAAATGCTCAACATCATGAACTATCATGTAAATGCAAATCCAAGTCACAATGAAATAATACTCCACACTCCTAAAACGATTATACTCAAGAAAACAGAAAATAAGCAATGTTGGTGAGGATATGGAGAAACTGCAACCTTCACACTTTGTTGGAAGATGACATACCCAATTTGGAAAACTCTGGCAGTTCCTGCACAAGGTAAACACAGCTTTATCATATGACTCAGTAATTCCACTTTAGATATATATCCAAGAAAATGAAAACATATGTTCCAATAAAAACACACGTAAATGTTGCCAGCAGCATTATTTATACTAGTAAAAAAAAAAATTGCAACAACTCAAATGTCCGTCAAATGAATAGATAAACAAAATGTGATATATCCAATCAATGGAACATTTGGCAATAAAGAGGAGTAAAGTGCTGATTCATGTCACAACATGGATGAATTTTGAGACCATGATGCTAACTTAAAGAAGTCAAACACACAAGGCCACCTATTGCATGATTCCATTTATATAAAATGTTCACAATAGGCTGGGCGCGGTGGCTCAAGCCTGTAATCCCAGCACTTTGGGAGGCCGAGTTGGGTGGATCACGAGGTCGAGAGATCGAGACCATCCTGGTCAACATGGTGAAACCCCATCTCTACTAAAAATACAAAAATTAGCTGGGCATGGTGGTGCGTGCCTGTAATCCCAGCTACTCAGGAGGCTGAGGCAGGAGAATTGCCTGAACCCAGGAGGCGGAGGTTGCGGTGAGCCGAGATCGCGCCATTGCACTCCAGCCTGAGCAACAAGAGCGAAACTCCGTCTCAAAAAAAAAAAAAAAAAAAAATGTTCACAATAGACAAAGCCATTGAGACAGATTAGATAGGTGTCAGATCTGGAATTAGGTAGAGTGGGGAGGGAATTAGTTGTGACTGAATGAATACTGAGTTTGTTTTTGGATGATTAAAATGTTTCGGAATTAGACAGTGGTAATGGTTGCACAACTTCTTCGTGAATATACTAAAGAATGATTAATTGTACACTTTAAAAGGATGAATTTTATCTCTCTTGTTTAAAAGAATAAAGCAGTGAATTGAAGTAAATCTTTATAATAGTGTAAATGAATGGACCATAGCCACATGCCACAGTGTGGAAGAATGGCCAGACATGATGTTGATTAAAGAGAAAAATTACAAAAAGAAGATTAAAAAATATTACATAAAAATAGGGATTGGTAGAAGATAGTGGGAGAAGATGTAATAGGAGGACCCCTGGCACCAGAAATTGGTCTTTAATACCCCAAAATACAGCCTAACGTCCTTCAGAGTCTTTTCTATGCTACACATATAAGAGAAACATAGGGCAGATGAAGGTTTCTAAGGTAATGACAATGTTAACTTTTATCTTCCGAGGTAGTTACACAATTCTTTGCTTATAATTGCCTATTAAATTGTGCATAGTTTCACAAACATCTGGATTTTGATATATTTCACAATAAAATTTCACAAAAGTGCGTGAGTGGCTACATGATTCAATAAACACATAATATTGTTAAAAAATGGACATGGGCTAGTCAAGCATATAAATCTTATTTGCTTTTTCAGAATAAAATTTCAAAAGTAAGAGCCATGTCATATGCTTTTTGGCACTGCCCCATTGCTTCCAGCTTGGATTTGAATAAAATATATATTAAGGAGTAATGGACTGGTAAATGTTTAATAACTGCTTTTCTGTGCCGTGGAGAAAAAGACCTCAATTGTAACATTGGCCAATCCGATGGTGTAAATAATCCTACCATATATAGAATATTCATTATGTATAGAACATATTCAATATTATTTGTGTATATTAAGCATTGAATATGACATATTTAGAGAGTGAAACCAAAAAGAAAAGCCAGTGCGTGCAGAGTCAATTCTACCTACAAAGTATTTTATCAATAATTTTAGAAGCACATTTTCCATATCAAATTCAATAGATTAGCCTTCCCTGTTATTGTCTGCATGATGTCTGCAAGTATAAGTCAATCATTAATTTTACTCCAAATCAGATATTTTCTACCAATCTATAGAAGGTCAGAAGAAAATGATCTAATATGTGCTAAGTCTATGTCTTGAAATGTCTGGATTCTGTCACCAGTGGCTTCTCAGACTGCCACAATAAATACCACAGGCTGGGTTCCTTCAACAACAGAATTTATTTTCTCACAGCTTTGGAGGCTAGAAGTCCAAGATTAAGGTACTGGTAAATTCAGTTTCCGGTGAGATCTTTCTGGCTTGCAGATACTTACTTGTTTTTTGTGTGTCTGTCTTCACAAAGCCTTGCCTCTGTAGTTGGGGAAAGGGAGATGTCTGGTGTAACTTCCTCTTATAAGAACACCAGTCCTATCAAGTAGGGCTCTACCATTATGACCTCATTTAACATTAATTATCTCCCCAAAAGGCTTATGTCCGAGTACAGTCGCATTGGGGGTTAGGCTTCAACATAAGAATTCTAGGGACTAAGATTCAGTCCATAATACTTGCACAGTAAGTTTCCAATAGAAAGAGATAGTCTCTAAAGATATCAATGATAATGTGGATTATTGCACAAATACTCAAGAATCAGGCTTGAATATTCGAAGCACAGTTAGACAACATATAAAATGAGTTTTTGTCCCAGTATAAACGTTTAATTTTTTAAAGTAGTCTTTAGTGCCATATAGATATTTCCTTACAAAAATCATTTTATTTTTTCCTCTGGAAATTGCAATAAAAGTTTAATTTAGAAAAAATATAAGATATTTTCTAAGGTCTTGAAAAATTCCAAAATGCTTCATAATGTGACATAAAGTACAAAAAAGGTTTTTTTGTACTTAATTTGAAGCCATGAGGTTCAATTTCAAATATGTGTTTTCATTAAAAGCCTCACAAAATATATGCTTCAAATTATTAATGAACAAATTAACCTATTATCATTTAGAAGGTGATAAGCCTTCAAAAGTACTGAGGGAATGTTTTTCTTGGTAATAAAATTCCTGTCTCCTAAATAAAAATTTAAGGGACAGATAAGCACTTTTCTGAAATACTAAACAGAAATTTAATGCATTCATCTATTTAACAGGAACATGGAGGTAGAATGACCCAACGCCCCATAGAAATGCCTTGGTTCTATGAATTGCCTTATTTTCTTCACAGCCAAAGATAATGTTCTATTTTTTTAAATGTTAGTTTGGATCAGTGATCCAAATCTCTATATTTGAAAGCAAAGATGTTTAGCAGAGTATGTAATCCCAAATTAAATTTTAAAATTAAAGAAAACATCAGCTTTAATACATTTTCACTATCCAACTCTGGCATCCCACTACTCCCTAGAAACAAAAAGGTAATCACATTTCCCTGGATGATGGAAGTACTATCAAATCAGATCAACTACCTTTAAGTGAGTTGAAACCACAGAGATGAAATGAAAACACAATTTCATTATTCATCACAACTTGGGGAAATGGCTAAAATCACTTCTTTGGTTTTGCATGGACAGTGAGGTACCACACTCTTTATTTGTGCCACCTGATTTTTTGCTTTTCATCTAAACTGTTTGGTGTCGTGCAGAAAAACCCATCTCAGTCAGGTACAGACCAATCTACTGAAGCTATAAGCTAGCTTTTATAAATTTAAGCAGGTAAATTGATTGATTCAAGTAAGAAAAGGAAAGCTAATTTAGGGCTCAAGTTATCTACCCTGGATGATCCAAATAAGAGGATAATAGCCACCTCTCCATTTAACACATGTAGTAAGAACAAAGCTAGTGTATAGGATTTCACAGCCCAAAGTGAAAGTGGGGATTGACAATCATGTGAGTAATTTATAGTGTTGATATTCTTTCTGAACAACAGAAATCAAATAAGAGTATGTAAGATGTCTTTTGCTAACCTGAAGTGACTCAATTGCTGTAGTAGTACACATCTGGGAGATGTGAACTAAAATTAATTTATTCGCATAAAATTTTATATAGAGAATGCTGTTCATGCTATGGCCAGATCCCTCTTTCCGGTGAGTGCTTCCATTTTCCCAGAAGCTGGGAGTCTTGGTCAACAATGGCTCACAACCACTGCTTTCTCCAGAAAATTGCTCTAGCCAAACTGGAGTCATTTCCCCTGGAAGCTATGGCTTTCCAAGCCATCCCCTAACCACATTAACCACTGGCTGACTCATAAGAGGTTATAAGACACATTTTCATACCTCCGGATGGACTACCTCTGTGGCACGTTTTGTGCTCCACAGCTTTTCTCTGAGATCAAACTGCAGCTGGTACTTCAGTTGAGACAGGAATTTAAGTTAGCTCTTCTACTATACTCTACCATGCTTCCCATGTTTCTGTTGATCTGAGGGCACTGCCCCAATATATCATTTGAAGGTGACTTCAAATCCTGGACTCTGCTTTTGGATAACCTGATGTAAAATAGGTGGTGATAGAAGTCATCATAAGAAGCATAGGCTTTTAAGAATGTAGCTCTTTAGTCAGATTATTTACCACCTGGATGGTAAAGAGGACTCCATTACTGTGGTAGGTAGATATATTGATAAAATCTGGCATGTTATACCACTGATATTGCTAAAACTTTCAGCCATGATAAACTGGGAGGAGATACAGGTGGAAAGAAAAGCACTAGTTGATGCAGTATCTTGGATATTTAACAGATATAGGGAATAGAACAACTTTGAGGATGATGGCATTGATTGTTGCTGAATAAAAGTGATGTCTTTAAAAGAGAAAATGTAGTTTAAATCTGTTCAACTACTTAGAGCAATATGTGTGAGTTACTGTCTTCTTTACAATACTTAAAGAGATTATTATCTACTGCCTTTGAGCTATTAAATATTAAGCACAAAACTTAATTCTAAGTGTTCCAAAACGTTAGAGAATGCAGAATTCACATGGTGATCAAATCTTCTATGCCAAAGTAAGAACTCTGATAGGAATGGAGTGGGATTCTGAGACATGGGATGGGGATTACAGGACGTACACCAGGCACTTAATTACGAAGTGCTAATTTGGCATAATTACTGTAAAAAGGTTTGAAATGTGAGTTCGAGAGAAGTCAATCAGAGGAGAAAACAATGTGATGATGGAAGCAGCATCTGGAATGATTCACTCTGAAGACAGAGGAGGGGACCACGAGCCACACTGTGCACTAGAATCTGTAAAAGACAAGGAAACACATTCTTTTCTAAAACCTTCAGATGGAAGCAGACCTCATGACACATCAATTTTATCCCAGTGAAACGTATCATGTACCTCTGGCCTCCAAAAATATAAGAACAAATTTGCATGGCTTTAGGCAGCTAAGTGTGTTATCAATTGCAACAGGAGCAACAGGAATCTAATATGGGTAACATGGAATCCTCACCTAGGTTTTTCTTATTTTGGATACACTGGGTCCATGGCTTCAACTAGTAGTCATTTATATTTGCCTTTAAATTTTTATTTATACTTCTTAATTTACATTTGGGATGGACACACTTAGCAGTGAACAGAACCCTCACATAGGTCCTTGGTTTGTTAAATATCAAATATAAGGGTAAAAAAGGCTAAGTGGAATCAAATAAAAACTCATTACCATTACCACCGATGAAAGAAGTACAATAGTCCCTCAGTATCCACTGGGGGTAGTTTCTAGAACCCCCTGATTCATACCAGAATTTGTGGATAATTAAATCCTTTATATACAATGACATAATATTTTCATATAACCTATGTACATCTTTGTATATACTTTAAATCGTCCATAGATTAGTTACAATACATAATATAATGTAAATGCTATGTAAAAAGTTATTGCATATTTTTATTATTGTATTGATATTTTTATTGTTTTTATTTTTTCAAAATACTTTCAAGTTGAGGTTGGTTGAATCCATGGATGCAGAAGTCAGAGATACGGAGAGGTAACTGGGTATATCAAAAATAGGATTGCAGTTTAAAGGATATAGTAGAGATGCAATTCTGAAAGAGTTATAAAAGGCAGAGATAGTGGTCTCCATCATATTCCTCATTTTATTAACCTGTATGACTCCTACAAAATTGTATTAATTCCAATAAATGGCAATGGTCTACTGCAAACTTTAATCAAGTAAAAGTGCCAATTGGAGCTATTACACAAGATGTAATAATTTCAAAAGAACAGAACAAGGCCGGGCGCGGTGGCTCAAGCCTGTAATCCCAGCACTTTGGGAGGCCGAGGAGGGTGGATCACAAGGTCGAGAGATCGAGACCATCCTGGTCAACATGGTGAAACCCCGTCTCTACTAAAAATACAAAAAATTAGCTGGGCGTGGTGGCGCGTGCCTGTAATCCCAGCTACTTAGGAGGCTGAGGCAGGAGAATTGCCTGAGCCCAGGAGGCGGAGATTGCAGTGAGCCGAGATCGTGCCATTGCACTCCAGCCTGGGTAACAAGGGCGAAACTCCGTCTCAAAAACAACAACAACAACAACAACAACAACAACAACAAAAAAAAAAAAAAAAAAAAAAAAAAAAAAAAAAAAGAGCAGAACAACCCAAACTCTGGTATGTTAAAGGAATATGCAGCTATTAATCTGGTGAATGCATTCTTTTCCATACCCATCAGAATCAGAAGTAGTTTGTGTTCATATGGGATGAACTACAATACATATTTGCTGTCTGGTCCCATGGATATAATAATTCTCCCTTTCTCTGATGTAGTATAGTCAGAAAGGACTTGGACCATTGGGATAATCTAAAAAATAACTCCCATTTTTCCCTTTGTTGATGGTATCTTATAATTCAATTTTGATGAATAAGAAGTAGAAAGTTTTCTGGACTCCTTGGTAAAATACATGCACCCCATTAAAAGGGAAATAAAACCATATAGTTTCTGACCCTACCACATTTTAATAAAGTTTTTTAGGAGGTCTAGTGGTCTGGAACATACCAAACAATTAGAAGACATTTTATTGCACCTCTCAACACCTGCCACTAAGAAAGTCCCGTTGGTATTGAAGGCAATGTACCCTGTACTTGGAACTACCATTCAGAAAAATTTGTTGGATGATGTGTATGGCTCTAAGTTTTGAGTAGGAACAAGAAAGAACTCTAAGTATGTTCAGACTGCTGTAGAAGCAAGCCTTATTGGGCTATATAATTTGGAGAATCCCATGGTTTTAAAGATAACTCTGTTAGAGAAAGATAGGGAGCTTTTGCCAAGCCCTAATAAAAAAGTCACAGTCCAGAACTCTGCCTGGTGAAACTGTTCTTATCAGAGGACTACAGGCTACTCAAACATTTAGCATGCTACTGAGCTCAGATATATATGGAACATTTTACAGTGTAATACCACATGTTCACGGCTTTTCTGAATAGGTTAAATATCATTATATGCACCAAGGTTCAATAGCAATCTGTTGTAAAATGGAAGTAGAAAATTTGAGATTCACCTGAATAGATACAGAAGGCACAATATGCTACATAAACATGGGGCTCTCGTGGACTTCATGTCACCTTTTTCTATTATATAAATCTTTCTTTTTCCATTCAGACCAATAGCCTCATGGAGGATTCACTAAGATTAGCTAACAGAGGGAAAAAACAAACAAACAAACAAACAAACAACTCTGTGTTTAGTTAATACATATATCTGTTTTGTATGTAAATGCAAGATGAATATGGACCACCGGATTGCCCAAAAATCATATTCGTACAGAACCCAGAAAGATAATGGTGAGAAGAAATTAATAATATTCTCCCACTAAGCATCGGCAGAACATCTTGCCATCCTCTTTGTATGAAGAAAGAAGCGGCCCATGATATGAAAAGAGGCTTCACTTTTCTGGCTACCTAAGTCCTTTTTTTCCTCCACATCTCATCCTTTCGATGACTGACATTAGGGTTAATAAGATAGTTCTATGATGAAATTTAGGCTCCAGATGGTTCTGTGAGGTCACCCAGAAACTGATCTCTGAGATCATACTCTAGCTTTTCCTCCCATCTTATCTAGCTCCCCACATTTTTCTTTTGAAACCACATAAACAGAAATTTCTTTTCTCAGTTTCTGCTTCCAGAGAACCCAATCAAGACATTATAATTCTGAAACACACTGATGATGCCATTTATTATGTGATTATAAAATTCTCCCTTTACTACTTGTAAAAGATCTGTCTAAACCAATAAAAGCACAATAACATTGAGTAAGATATAGAAATCAATATTATAACTAGACTTAGCTATAATATACATAATATAATAAGTAATTATAATCTAATATAAATATCTTTAAAAAGTTGTCCATTCTGTCTTCTGCAGTTTAGAGAAAATTCTTCAACATCATATTTCTGTTATGGTTTTCTACAAGTCTAACATGATTCAAAAATTAAAATGGCAGAGCCAGAGAACTGATATTTCAATAAGATCTCAACATATTTTTCTAAATAGAAAACATGAACCTTTATAAAGTCAAATTAGTTTGTCTAATATCTCTTCCTTTCTGTGTGAACCACTTAGTTGGCAAGTCAACACAAATTAGAAAAAATGAAAAGAAAATCAGGTGGGAAACTTCTTTAGACACACCGGTTAGAAAGGCGATCATTAAAAAATCTGGAGACAACAGATGTTGGAGAGGATGTGGAGAAATAGGAGCACTCTTACACAGTTGGTGGGAGTGTAATTTAGTTCAAACATTGTGGAAGACAGTGTGGCAATTTCTCAAGGATCTAGAAATAGAAATTCCATTTGAGCCAGCAATCTTATTACTGGATATATACCCAAAGAACTATAAATCGTTCTGCTATAAAGGCACATGCACACGTATGTACATTACAGCCCTATTTGCAATAGCAAACACCTGGAACCAACCCAAATATCCATCAATGATAGACTGGACAAAGAAAATGTGGCACATATACACCGTGGAATACTACACAGCCATAAAAACGACGAGTTCATGTCCTTTGTAGGGACTTGGATGAATCTGGAAACCATCATTCTCAGCAAACTGACACAAGAACAGAAAACCAAACACCGAACGTTCTCACTCATAGGTGGGTGTTGAACAATGAGAAAATGTGGACTCAGGGAGAGGAGCAGCACACACTGGGGGCATTTGGTGGCGGGGATAGGGAGGGACAGCAAGGGGTGGGAAGGGTGGAGAAGGATAACATGGGGAGAAATGCAGGATATAGTATGCACCTATGCAACAACCCTGCATGACCTGCACATGTACCCCAGAACCTAAAGTAAAATAAAAAATAAAAGAAATTCACATCCAAAAAAAGAAGAAAAAAAGAATTGATGACTATGCTAACATCAAGTCTGCTTTACTAAAATAACCTTAATGAATCTAGCCATTTTTTTGACTCCACATTGTGCAAAACCATATGACGAGGTAGGCCCTCAAATTAATTCATTTTCCTATATTAAGTAGTTTATTCACACAAGGATACAAATGTAAATTAAATCATATAAATAATAATCATCAATCTTTTATAAATCAGTTCACTTTCTAATCAGTGTTTTGTAAATCTTCAGCCTAAGAAAGAGAAAACAGGGAAGTTTTCATTTAAAAAAAAAAATATTTCCAGTGAAAGAAAGTGTGCTTCAATGCCTGATTTTGAGTTGGATGGATGAGCAATGCCACAAGAATGTCAAAGGTCTACAAATAAATGGATTGCAGCAACTAACCCTATATTTATTTGTAGCTTTTGACACATAATAAAGACCTTATCTTTCCCATTCCAATAAGTATGGATGTTCAAAATTACTGGAGATTAACCAGTTACTTTGTCAAAGATCACTCTAGAAAATAATGTCTATCCTTAACCTTTGGCTCTGTGGCTTCTGCATTCAGTACATTACTCAAACTCTACACTCAAATAACTGGCACCTTTCTAATCACCAAATCCCATGAAGCCTAAGAATCCAGAGAGCTAAAATTTTAGAGTATATTAAATTGAAATATTTCTTTGTGTTATACTACTAACAATATCCAATAAATTCTAAGACTGTATGTATAAACTTCCCCAACTACCAATATATTCTGTCCATGCCAAAACAAATGACATCGCCAAAGGTACATATAAATAAGTACATCATCTTTAATATCTAAATACAAAGGAAAAACACATGCAATTTTTCTTAAGGTCACAGGAAAAGTTAACATCCATTTTCATTGAGGATCAGGTATTTTAAATTATTTTTTCATTAGTTTTCTCCTATTTGTTGTTTCTTTGTTTATGCAGTCAATGTTAGGTTGACATCAGTTTAAAATAAAGAATTGTAAGTTAGTATTGGGAAGCCTCGTGGTAACCTCCAATCAAAAAACATACAACAACTACCCAAAAAATAAAATGCAAGAAATGAAAAGACAACCAGAGAAATCACCTTACTATGAGGAAGACAGGAAGGAAGGAAAGAAGAAAAAAAAGACCTCAAAACAACCAGAAAGCAAGTAACAAAATGGCAGGAGAAAGTCTTTACTTAATAACATTGAATGAAACTAGGCAAAACTGTCCAATTAAAAGACATAGAGTGGGTTGGGTACAGTAGCTCACACCTGTAATCCTAGCTTTATGGGAGGCTGAGGTGGGTCGATCAGCTGAGGTCAGGAGTTCATGACCAGCCTGGTCAATATGGTGAAACCCCATCTCTACTAAAAATTAAAAAAATTAGCTGGACATGATGGTACACACCTGCAGTCCCAGCTACACAGCAGACTAAGGCAAGAAAAGCACTTAAACCCAGGAGGTAGAGGTTGCTGCGAGCCAAGATCATGTCATTGGACCCCAGCCCGGGCAACAGAGCAAGACTCCATCACAAAAAATAAAAATAAAAATAAAAAGATACAGAGTAGCTGAATAGATTAAAAAAACAAAAACAAAACAATGCCCAATGATCTTTTGATATTCTGACTACAATAAATATACTTCACCTATAAGGACACACAGAGACTGAAAATAAAGTAATGTAAAAAGATATTCCATGCAAATAAAGACCAAAAGAAAAGAGCAAGAATAGCTAATCTTATATCAGATAAAATAGATTTCAGGGGGAAAAAACTATAAAAAGAGACAGACAAAGTCATTATATAATGATAAATCAATTCATTCAGCAATAGGATATCACAATTGTGAATATATATGCACCCAACACTGGAGCACCCAAATGTGTAAAGCAAATATTATTAAAGAAAGAGATAGGCCCCAATAAAATAATAGCTGGTGAATTGAACAGCCACTCAAGCACTGGAGAGATCATCCAGAGAGAAAATAAACAAACATCAAACTTATTCTGCCCTGTAGACTAAATGGATCCAATAGATATTTACAGAACATTTCATCCAATGACTGCAAAATACACATTCTTTGCCTCAGTATGTGGATCATTCTTAAGGACAAACCATACCTTAGTCACAAAATGAGACTTAAAAAATTAAAAACAAATGAAATCATACCAAATATCTTCTCTTAACACAATGGAATAAAACTATAAATCAATAACAAGATGAATTTTTGAAATCATACAAACACATGGAAATTAAAATATATGCTCCTAAATAAACAGTGGGTCAATGAAGAAATTGAGAAAGAAATTTAAAATTTTCCTGAAGCAAATTGTAATGTAAATACAATATATTAAAACCTGTGGGATACAATGAAAGCAGCATTAAGAGGAAAGTTGATAGCTATAAGCACCTATATAAAAAAGCAGAAAAACTTCAAATAAATAGCCTGATAATTCATTTTAAAAATCTAGAAAAGAACAAAAAATACTCAAAATTAGTAGAAAAAAAAGAAATAATAAAGATCAGAGCAGAAATAAATGAAATTGAAACAAATAAAAAACTGCAAAATACAGATACAAAAAGTTGGGGCCCAGCAGGGTGGTTCACACAGGTAATCAATCTCACCAATTTGCATGCTAAGGTGGGAGGTTACTTCAACTCCAGAGTTCAAGGCCAGACTGGGCAACAAAGAGAGACTCTGTCTCTACCAAAATTTACAAAAAGTAAAAAGCCAGACACAGTGGGATGCACCTATAGTCCCAGCTATTTGGAAGACTGAGGTGAGACAATGACTTGAGCCCAGGAGGTCAAGGTTGAAGTGAGCTATAATCACATCACTGCACACCAGCCTGGGTGACAGAGCAAAACACTGTCTCAAAAAAAATGAAAAGTTGGTTCTTTTGAAAACATTAGGAAAACTGACAAACCTTTAGGCTGATTAAGTAAACAGAAGAACCACATAAATAGAATTAAAGTGAAAAAGGAGACATTATGACCAACACTGCAGAAATTCAAAAGATCATTAGTGGCTACTATTAACAACTATATGCCAATAAATTGGAAACCTAGGATATATGGAAAAAATTCCTAGACATATGCAACCTACCAAGATTGAACCATGAAGAAATACAAAACCTGAATAGACCAATGAAAAGTAACAAAGTTAAAGCTATAATATAAAGCCTCCCCACAAAGAAAAGCCTCACTTCTTTTCACTGCTAAATTTTATCAAACATTTAAAGAAGAACTAAAACCAATCCTAATCAAACTATTCTGAAAAATAGAGGAAGAAGCAATATTTTCAAACTTATTCTACAAGGCCAGTATTTACACTCTTACCAAAACCAGACAATGACACATTTGAAAAAAGAGAGAGAGAGAAACCTACAGGTCTATAACCTTGATGAGCATCGATGCAAAATTCCTCAGCAAAATTCTAGCAGGCCAAATTCAACAACACATTAAAAAGATTACTTTTCCTGACCAGGTGGGACTGATCCCAGTGATGTAAGGATGGTTCAGCATACGCAAATCAATGTAATACATCATATCAACTAATTGAAGAACAAAAACCATATGATAATTCAGTTGATGCTGAAAAGGCATTTGATTGAACTCAATATCTCTTAATAATAAGGAAACAACAAAACAACTGATTATAAATGGAATATCCCTAGACACAATAAAATCTGTGTACAACAGACCCACAGCTAGATTCATACAGCACGTGGAAAAACTGAAAGCCTGTCCTCTAAGATCTGGAACATGGATAAGAATCTTTCACCACTGTTATTCAAGATAGTACTGGGAATTCTAGCTAGAGCAATTATATAAGATAAAGAAATAAAATGTACTCAAATTGGAAAGGAAGAAGTCAAATAATTCTTCTTTGCAATGATATGATCTTATATTTGAAAAAGAAAACATAAAGACTTGACAAGAAAACTGTTAGAACTGATACATTCAGTAAAGTTACACAAAATCAACATATAAAAATCAGTAGCATGTCTATATGCCAACAGCAAACAATCTAAAAAAGATATCAAGAAACGAATGAGAGAGAGATCCAAGATGGCTGATCACTAGCAGCTCGGGATTGTAGCTCCCAGTGAAAACGCAAACAACGAGAGGACGCCATACCTTCACATGAATTCTTGTTGCTCACGTACCAGGAGATTCCCAGCAGAGGAGCCCCACGGGTCGCCAGCGCGACTCTTGTGACCGGCGAGGCGGTTTTGCCGGCGCCTCAGAGCGTCGGTTCTTGGTGCAGAGTCAGAAAAGCATCATCAATCTGCGCCGCTGATTGAGTCTGCGCAGTGGGTTGCTCAGATTTCGGCGCTGAGAATCAATAAGTTGGACGTCCACTCAGAAACCCAATTACAAAGACGGTAATTATAAAGACCACCAATGGATAAATCTACAACGAAGGGAAGAAAACAGTCAGAAAAGGCTGAGACTATCCAAGATCAGAACGCCTCTTCCTCAGCAGGGGATCCCAGTTCCTCATCAGCAACCAAACAAGGCTTGATGGAGAACGGGTGTGTTCCAATTACAGAAGCAGGCTTCAAAACGTGGATAATAAGAAACTTCTGTGAATTAAAAGAACTTGTTCTAACACAATCTAAAGAAACTAAGAACTTTGAAAAAAGGTTTGACGAAATGTCAACAAGAATACAAAATTTAGAGAGGAAAATAAGTGAATTGATGGAGCTGAAAAACACAGTACGAGAACTACGTGAAGTATGCACAAGTTTTAACAGCCGAATTGATCAAGCAGAAGAAAGGATATCAGAGGTCAAAGACCAACTTAATGAAATAAAACTAGAAGACAAGATTAGAGATAAAAGGATAAAAAGGAACGAGCAAAGTCTCCAAGAAATATAGGACTATGTGAAAAGACCTAATCTACGCTTGATAGGTGTACCTGAATGTGAAGAAGAGAATGAATCCAAGCTGGAAAATATGCTTCAGGATATTATCCAGGAAAATTTTCCCAACTTAGTAAGGCAGGATAATATTCAACTCCAGGTAATACAGAGAACACCACAAAGATATTCCTCAAGAAGAGCAACTCCAAGGCACATAATCGTCAGATTCACCAGGGTTGAAATGAAGGAGAAAATACTAAGGGCAGCCAGAGAGAAAGGTCAGGTTACCCACAAAGGGAAGCCTATCAGACTTACAGCAGATCTCTCAGCAGAAACCCTACAAGCCAGAAGAGAGTGGGGACCAATATTCAACATCCTTAAAGAAAAGAACTCTCAACCAAGAATTTCACATCCAGCCAAACTAAGCTTCATAAGTGAAGGAAAAATAAAGTTTTTTGTGAACAAGCAAGCACTCAGAGAATTCATCACCACCAGGCCTGCTTTACAAGAGCTTCTGAAAGAAGCACTACACATAGAAAGGAACAAACAGTATCAGTCTTTCTAAAAAATATCAAAAAGTAAAGAACATCAATATAATGAAGAATTTACATCAACTAATGGGCAAATGGCAGTATTAAACTCACATATATCATTATTAATTCTAAATTTAAATTGACTAAATTCCCCAATTCAAAGACAGACAGCCAATTTGGACAAAAAACTAAAACTGTATGCTGCATCCAGACACATCTCACATTCAAGGATACACAAAGACTCAAAACAAAGGATGGAGAGAGACTTACCAACTAACCAGAGAGCAAAAATAAATAAATAAAAAGCAGAAGTTACAATTTTTGCCTCTGATAAAATAGTATTTAAAGCAACAAAGATCAAAAGAAGCAAAGAAGGACATTATATAATAATAAAAGAGTCAATGCAACAACAAGAAGAGTTAAAGGTCCTAAATATATACGCACCCAATACAGGAATATCCAGACATACAAGACTTATAAAGAGACTTAGACTCCCACACAATAATAGTGTGAGACTTCAACATTAATATTAGACAGATCAATGAGACAGAAAATTAACAATGATATCCAGGACTTGAACTCAGATCTGGAACAAGTAAACGTAATTAACATTTATAGAACTCTCCACTTTACACAAAATAAACACTCTTATCAGTACCACATCATATCAACTTAGAAGTTTAAATGAAATGTTGGTTGGCTCCTTGTTTGTTACTCTCTTCCCTCATTTTCTTTCATGTCTCCATTATTAAGGACAATTATAGGCATACCCATATTTAGACTGCATTCTAGCCCGGGCAACAAAGCAATACCCCCATTCTCTCTCCCTCTTCCTCTTTCTCTTTCTTCCTCTTCTTTATTCTTTTCCTTATTATTCTTTTTCTCTTTCTAAAAAAAAAAAAAAAAAAAAAAAAAAAGAAACGAATGATTCCCATTTACAATAGTTAAAAATTAAATAACACCTAGGGATAAATTTAACCAAAGAAGTGAAGATCTCTACAATGAAAACTATAAAACCCTAATGCAAAATAATTGAAGACACACACACAAAAAATGGAAAGTTTGTCTGTGTTTATGGATTGGAAGAATCAATATTGTTAAAAGGTCCATACTACTCAAATTAATCTACAGATTCAATATAATCCCTATCAAAATATCAATGACATTATTCAAAGAAATACAAAAAACATTCCTAAAATGTATATAGAAGCACAAAAGACACAGAATAGCCAAAACTATCCTGAGCAAAAAGAGCAAAACTAGAGGAATCATATTACCTGATTTCAAATTATGCTACAAAGCTATATTTATCAAACAAGTGTGATATTGGCATAAAAACAGACACATAGGCCAATGGAACAGAATATAGAACCCAGAAACAAATCCATATACCTACAGTGAACTCATTTTTGACAAAGATGCCAATAGTATACATCAAGAAAAGGACAGTGTCTTTAATAAATGGTGTTGAGAAAAATGAAAATGGAGAAGAATGAAAATAGACCTCTATGTTTTACCATATACAATAATAAAATCAAAATGAATTACATACTTAAATCTAAGACCTCAAGCTATGAAACTACTATAAGAAAACATTGGGGAAGGTCTCCAAGACATTGGAATGTACCAAGATTTCTTGATTAAGACCCCATAAGCATAGGTAATCAAAGCAAAAATGGACAAATAAGATCATATCAAGTTAAAAAGGTTCTTCGCTACAAAAGAAACAATCAACAAGGTGAATGGGCCACCCAAAGAATGGCAGAAAATTTTTGGAAACTATCCATCTGACAAGGGATTAATAACCAGAATATACAAGGAATTCAAACAACTCTCTATATTTAAAAAATCCAAATAAAAATGGGCAAAATATTTGAATAGATATTTCTCAAAAGAAGATATAAAAACGGGAAGCCAGTATATGAAAATGTTCTCAACACCACTGACCACCAGAGAAATGCAAATCAATATACAATGAGATATCATCTCATCCCAGTTAAAATACTTATTATCCAAAAGACAGGCAATAACAAATGCCAGAGAGGCTGTAGAGAAAATGAAACCATCATACACTGTTGGTGAGAATGTAAATTAGTACATTTATTATAAAGAACAGTTTGGAACTTCCTCAAAAAACTAAAATTAGAACTACCATAGGATCCAGCAATCCCAATGTTGGGTATATACCCAAAATAAAGAAAATAAGTATATCAAAGAGATATCTGCACTCTCATATTTATTGCAGCACAATTCACAGTAACTAAGACTTGGAAGCAACCTAATTGTCTACCAACAGATGTATGGATAAAGAAAATGTGGTACTTATACACAGTGGAGCCCTATTCGGCCATTTAAAACATTAGATTCTGTCATTTACAACAACATGGATGGAATTGGGGGTAATTATGTTAAGTGAAATACACCAGACACAGAAAAACAAACTTTAAATGTTTTCAGTTATTCATGGGAGCTAAAAATTAAAACTCATGCAGATGGAGAGTAGAATGATGGTTACCAGAGGCTTGGGAGGGTGGTGGGGAAGGAATAGAAGTGGGATAGTATAAAAATGTAGTTAAATAGAATGAATAAGATTTAGTATTCCACAGCATCTCAGGGTGACTACAGTCAAGAATAATTTATTATACATTAAAAATTAACCAAAAGAGTATAATTGGATTTTTCCAACCCAAAGGATAAATGCCGGAGTTATAAATGGGATACCCCATTTATTTTGATGTAATTATTATCCATTGTTTGCCTGCATCAAAATATCTTATGAACTCCTTCAAATATGCCCACAAAAAATTTTAAAAACTTTTAATTAAAAATTTTAATTGGCATATGGTTTGGCTCTGTGTACCTACCCAAATCTCATGTTTCATTGTAATAATCCCATGTCATAGGAGAGATCTAGTGGGAGGTAATTGAATCATTGACACAGCTTCCCCCCTCCCCGGATGTTTTCATGATAGCAATAAGTCTCACAAGATCTGATAGTTTTATAAAGAGGGGTTCCCCTACACAAGCCCTCTTGCTTGCCACCACGTAAGACTTCCCTTTGCTCTTCCTTCATTTTCTGCCATGAATGTGGAGCTGTAAGTCCACTAAACCTCTTTATCTGTACAAATTACTCAGTCTCAGGTGTTTCCTTATTAGCATTGTGAGAATGGAATAATAAAACATACAATAATTATACATATTTTTGTGATACATAGAGATATTTTGATATACATCATGTATATATCTGATCTGAGTAATTAGCACATCTGTCATCACAAACATTTATCGTTTCATTGTGTTGTGAATCTTCTGGGACTCAAAGACAAGATTTCAAAAGTGACTCAGCAGGTAAAAACTCAGAAGATTGGGGATTTGAAAATATTAAAACTAAAGTTCAATTACCCCAAAAAGAGTAACATAGGGTTTTGTATCTAAAAGTAATTTGGAAACTGGAATATTGATTTAGATGGAGTGAAAAATAATAAACAGATAAAACTTCTATTAGTAGAAGCTTCTAGTCCAAGATCTCAAGAGTTCAACTTAAATCAATGTATATCAAGGCCAAAGGCAATAGCTATATCTATAAGAGATGGAAAATAAATCACTCACTGGGATTTCCGCATAGCGTAAGTATCTTCAAGAACTTGTCAATTCTCACAAAATATAGAGTTTTAAATCTGCTATATTTCAAGGCTTTTATTGGGGCTTCTCAACATCATTTGTAATGAGACAAAGTATGTAAAAGTTAGCTAGGCCCTCCAAAGTACATGCTGACAACTGATTATCCCTAATTTTTTCCTATATTAGCAGTGAGGTGTTTAAAATCCTTGAAAATATCTGAAGCATGAAAGTAATTTTGCCCATAACCTCTATTTCTTCATATTTTTACCTAATTTCATTTTTGGAAATAATAGTACAAGTTAGTTACATTTTAGAAATCAAAGAATCATTCTAGGCCGGGCACGGTGGCTCAAGCCTATGATCCCAGCACTTTGGGAGGCCGAGGCGGGCAGATCACGAGGTCAAGAGATCGAGACCATCCTGGCCAACATGGTGAAACCCCGTCTCTACTAAAAATACAAAAATTAGCTGGGCATGGTGGCGTGCACCTGTAGTTCCAGCTACTTGGCAGGTTGAGGCAGAAGAATTGCTTGAATTCAGGAGGCGGAGGTTGCAGTGAGCCGAGATTGTGCCATTGCACTCCAACCTGGCGCCTGGCAACAGAGCGAGACTCTGTCTCAAAAAAAAAAAAAAAAAAAAAAAAGAATCATTCTATAATATAATATAATCATTCTATGCTTATATTAGTCTGTTTGCATTGTTTTAAAGATACTTTTATACCTTTAAGACTAGGTAATTTATGAAGAAAAGATATTTATTTGGCGCACAGTTTTGCAGGCTGTACATGAAGCATAGTACCAGCATCTACTTCTGGTAAAGGCCTGAGGAAGCTTACAATCATGGTCGAAAGTGAAAAGGAGCCAGCATCTTACATCGTGAAAGAGGAAGCAAGAAAGGAGGAGGTTCTGGCCTTCTTTAAACAACTAGAGTGAACTCACAGAGGGAGAACTCATTCATTTTCACAGGAATAGCATCAAGCTATTAATGAGGGATCTGCCCTCATGACGCAAATACCTCCCACCAGGCCCACCATGCCCACCTCCACCATTGGAGGTCACATTTCAACATGAGATTTGGAGGCAACAAAACATCCAACATCCCCATCCAACAGAGTTGGAGGGGACAAAACCTCCAAACCATATCAATGCTTATTTCATCTCTATCAGCCATGTACATCCATAAAACCACTAAGTGTTAGAACACCTATTGTCTAGTACATACTTACGGTAAGCAGAATACTAAGATGGCCTGAAGAACCTTCAATCCCTGACGTATATGCCTTACATAATTTCTTCCCCTTGGGTCTGAGCAGGACTTATGAATATAATGGAAAATAACCCTTGTTATTTAATGACATTTAATGTAATGTGCCCTTAAGAAAGGGGGCTTGTTCTATTTGGTCTGCCCTAATCTGACGAGCGCTTAAAAGGGACTGTGTTGTTCTAGAAGAAAGAGAATCCAAATCTGAGAGGAATTCAGTGTGAAGAAGATTCTCCACTGCAGTATTTGAAAACGGAGGAGGCCACACGGGAAGAAATGTGGGTAGCCTCCAGCAGCTTAGAGCAGTTTCTAAGCTGATGATAGCAGGAGGACAGGATCTTCTGCTCTGCAACCAAAAGGAAGTGAATTCTAGCAATAACACAAATGAGCTTAATTGAATTCAAAAAGGATTCCATGTTCCAGATAAAACCACAATCTGTCAGTACCTTGACATCAGCTCTTGAAGAACCTGAACAGAGAATTTAACAGGCCAGATAGCTCAAAAGCCTTGAAAATCCCTTTGCAGAACTCTGACCTACAGAAACGATGATATAATAAATGGCAATTGTTTTAAGCCACTAATACTGTATTAGTTCTGTCTTTGTTACACAGCAAGGTAGAACTAATACAGTATTTATTGTACCAATCTCATCTACTTTTCTAAATTAATTATGATAATACTTTGCTTTGCAAGGAAATACTCCTATAACACAGCTAGAGGCCAATAATTCCCTAGGTTATGATTATTGGTTAAAGGCTGGATATACAATGTAAGTTAACTTGGTAATATCGAACAAATAACCTCTATTCTTTGTTTGAAGGAGAAAAACACATAATATATAGATAAAGAAATCTGTTGCCTTAGATATTGCTATTCTGAGACCATGAAGGAAGCTACCCTGTAGGTAAGTTGACAAGTAAAGAGAAAGTGTAGAGTAGAGAATAATAAAAAAATGATCCCAGGTTTCTGATTCTACATGCATGTAGTCCATCTTACCACTCTACTTTCTGATTGTGTGAAATAATGTGTTAGTTTTTACTGATCAAGGCAAATTGAGCCAGATTTTTTGTTACATAGAAATAAAAGCATCACATGTGTGACAACAGATGACCAATCACAAAGAAGTTACAGAGACAGGATACTTCATTTGAGTTCTTAATATGTTTACATGTGTAATACAGAGTAACAATAAGGTTTAAAGTTATCCATAAGTCATATAACTTTATTTATACAAAAACCATAATTTCTGATAAGTGATAGCTTTGCCGACTACTCCAGAACACAATTAAATGTAATTCCATTCTTCATTTAACATTAACTAACAATGAAATAGTTAACTGTGATTTGGATATTATAGAAACCTTGGGCAAAAGTGAATGTGATCCTAGAATTTATAATACTTAACTGAAGGAACACTTTTAAATGTACTATAGGCATAATAAATCAAAAAATAAATTCAATAAAAAAAGGATCTTAATGAGAATATAGCTTAAGAATGAGTTACTAACATGAAGAATTAATTTCTGACTACAAAATCCACAAATGATTCTAATAAAAAATTAAAAAGGATTCACAAAACATATTGTAATCTAATTGATGAGTTCCTTACTGAGTTCAGATATGCTAGAGGGTTTATTTTAAAAATGTCTCCATTCATTCAGTACATGTAATTGTCTGAGATTTAGAGATATTGTGTTCCCCTTATTGAAATTCAGGCTAACCACATTGGAATTCACTAGAATGAAATCCTGATGAAATAGGGGTTTTTATGTATTTTGATTACAGCTGTACACACAGTAGACATTCAATAAATATTTGTTGAAAGTATTTAGTTTCTGTTCAAGTTAGTAGATTAGTAGATTGTGTTTTTGTATTTGCTTTTTACTTTCCCCAAAACACCCACTGTATAACATCCATTGTACTGGCCTTCAACGGGTGTTACATAAATGAGCCAAAGATGGCCTCTGTATATTGCCTCCCGGGTTGTTTACTTCTTCAAAACATGCTGAGGCCAGTTAGCTCAAAAGCCATCTTGTCATGAATGTAAGTTTTTACACACTCATTTGTTTTACACGTAGTCTTAAATAAACAGATTTTTATCCACTTAGAGCCTGACTGCTTTGCATAACCCTCAAAACTGCCCAAGATCTGTTAGCCACAGGTAAGATTAATCTCAGGGCTATTAAGACCTCAGGCTCCTGGCCCCAGTACTCCCTACCTTGCTGCTGAGTGACATCACCTAAACTTGTAAGTTCTCTCTCTGACTCCTCTTTCCCTCTCCAGCTTCCTTGGCTTCCTCCCCTTCTGAATGAGGAACCCTTCACCATAGCCTCTGGACAGGCTCAAGCTGCAAGAGACTTTTCCTGAATGCAAAACTGTCAAAAGATGACCCCAATAAGGCTTTTGTGTGATACTGTCCCCTTGTGGTCATGTCTTTGTCCTTAGTTAGCCCCCAACTCAATTCTCAAATTAATCAATTTCTCAAATTCATTACAAAGGTTATGAAGATGAGGAAGGTCCAGACTGATAGTTGACTGTCAGTAGGCTGCATCTTAGAACACAATCGGTCAATTCGTAAGCATCACCTCTATGTAAAGTGTTTCTTGCATAATTACTATCCAGGGAAATGTCTTTTAAGATACAGATGCAAAGAGCAGGAGAAAGCCAAGGCTGGGAGGTAAAGGCTGCTGTTAGCCATAATCAGGCCACTTCACTCCTGACTGAGTGACAGAATGAGGCTCTGCCTCAAAATAAACAAACCAAAAAAGTAGGAGAAAGCCATATAGCTAGTTATTCTTTTTCATTTTAAATATAATTTAAGAAATACATACACAAAATTTGGAACACAACAAAACAGTCAGAATTTGAATAGCATAATACTGTTTAGGGTATCAGTACTCTGATTTCCCTTTGGTAAACTATTGCTTCCCAAATTTTAGTACATGCGGTTTGAGTGTCACATTTCCTCAATCTATTACTTCAGTAGTACGTGTGTCCTTTGCCCATTTAGTCAGGAGAATTGAACTTCCTGGATCCAGTGATTGACTATAAACATGAAGACATTAGTCACCATCTAGCCAACTCAAGTAGAAAGCCTAATTAAGAGAAAATCTCGACCAAAAAAAAAAAAAAAAAAAAGTGGAAAACTGAAAGATGGTGAAGATGAAAGAGAGAGAAAAAACTAGTAACATCAGTTGAATTCCTGGACCTACTTATGCTTAGGATATGCACAAAATTATGTGTAATGAAAGCTCTATTTTTAACTTTAATAAAATATAATTATAACTTCCTGAAACTGTTTTAACTGGGTTTCCTATACTTGCAATGTAAAAAGTACTGGAAGAAACACAGCCGTTGGTACTAGCAAATGTACTAGAAAAAACAAATCAGAAAAATATATAGTATTTAAAATTCCTCATTAGGCTAAGTTGTAATGAAAGAAAATAAGATCACCATGCATATTATAAGATGAATTTCCGGCTGTCCATGAGACTCAGTGATGAAACTGCAGATGAATTTATTCCTCGTGATTACCTAGAACAATGTGATCACTGAGGATGTGGCAATAAGACATCTTTCTACTCTGAGTAAAAAAAAACCTCCACACTCCAACTGCCTTAATAATTTGTATTTTGGGGTGGGGTGAGGAATTCTAACTGCAAAGACCAAAAGTGGGAGAAAAATCATATGCATGGTTTGCCTGGGTTCCAAGTGCCATTTATCTGAATTTTCTGAATTTTTTTTTTTCTTCCTGGTCCTACCCTATATGTAGTCTTTTTTCTTACGGTGGCTTCTCTCATTGTCAAAAAAAAAAAAAAAAAAAAAAAAAAGAGTGGAACAGTTCTAACCTTCATATGAGTATATCATTTTCCCAGTGTTCTAAAGTCAATCTTCACATTCAGCCTAAATGGACAAACTAGGTTACATATCCACTCACGATTTTTGCTAGGGGAATAATATGTACTGATGACCTAAAGAAACTCATGACCTTTCTCTAGAGCTGGAATGAAGGAAAGCTCTGTGTAATACAGGGACATAATAGGAAATTAAATTGTTGGTACATTTAGTAAGGGGAAAAAGAGGGCAATGAATGCTAGAAAAGGAAACAGCAATTGTCTATTAGGATGAAATTCTGGGAAACCAGATTACCCCTAGTATAAAGAAATTAAAATTACTATGTCATGGGTCAGATGGACACTTCAAACAGTATTCGATAAATGAATCAAAATAAAGGGCATATCACATTTCTAAATGTTCTCCTAAGGAATGAAACAATTTTCAAAGATTTCTCATGACCTAGTTGAAAAAAATAGGATATTGCTGACAACAGAAATCACTGAAGACCAAATTCAGATATTGACTGTGCAGCTGGCAGAATTAAAGTACCAGTTGATTTACAGCTTGATCATATATTTTATGTGAATGTTAGGGCATTGATCAGGAAAGACTAGACTCTTATTAATTGCTAAGAAGATACTACAGATTAATTAAAAGACAAGAAATAGGTCAACCTCCAAAATTCCAATGAAACAAGAAATAGGTCAACATCTAAAATTCCAATGAAACATGACTTAACTGTGCATCTCATTTAGAAATTCAATATCATCCTTGCCTGAAGAAGCTGTCCTTAGATTAAAAAAAAAAAAAAAGAAAGAAAACTAAAATTCATCTTGTCCAGCGGTTGGATATTAAATGACAAGGCAAAGAAATGCAAATTCAACAAGGCTTGGGTGGAGTAAGAGTCTATGGTAAAATTCATGATTAGAGCAAGAAGTAAAGTGTTATAAACAAAACCAATGAAGGGAATTTGCCATTAAAACATGTGTGCCAAATTTGTAAAAATAAGTATGAAATATTAACAAATTTGAATAAGGCATACTTTTTAAAGCATACTGAATTCATTGATATATAAAGCTTGTGATTCAATAGGTCCATTTAAAATAAGGACGCAAGCTGTTTGATGAGCCCATTGCTGACCCATATTAAATGACACTGGGAAGGCAAAATGCCTAAACTAGAGTCCATGAACTGCATGAGGTTGTATAGTTGCCAGCAGACTGCCAAATGGTGCAGAGCCTGTAAAGAAGCAGCAAATTTGGCAACAAGTTAGCAAATGGTACTTTAGGCATTTGGGGTAACGTAGGTTGAGCTTAGCTATTTCAGAATGGGTAGAGAGAAAGAGAAAGTTATATTCCACATTCCACATGAAACCCAAAAGGAACTCATTGCAGAAGAGTGGAGTTTAGATAAATCGTGCTACAGATATTAGTCAGAATTTTACCTCAGGTAACCTGAATTTCCTTCCTCCATGGGCTCATAAACATAATGGCCATGATACCAGGAATAAAGACTATGCGACAGTTTAACAATATAATCTAACCAAGTAAGCTGTAGCTATTCCACTGATGATTTTGAATTTTTCCAAGAGTACTCACAGCCTCTGAGCATACTTACATGGAAACATTATTAGGACAGGAGCAGGTTGATTATTTTGGATCTGCAAAGTGGCAATGACTGATGAAAAATAATTGGTTTGGAAAAAAAAAATTACATGTATCTATAATGTAGTTAATGCATACAATAATTTACCTGCATGAAGATTCCTGATAGGGCATACGGGCAACACTTACCATTGCAAGAGGGTGATTTCATGAACCTGAAGTCCCCAAAAATGTACCCTGATACTTCTGATTTTACTCTTTGGAAAAATTATCTTTGAAATGTGTACATGTCTTCTAACCATCTTAGGACTCTAGCTATATATTTGGCATGCAAGCACTGGTAAAAAAGAAAAGCAATAATTTATTTCTGAAAACAGAAAAAACAAAACATGATCAACATTCAATCTTCCAAAATCTATTGACCATGTGTACCATTCATTCACACAGTAGTTCCCGGCAATCCCTTCATGCTTTTCTGGAGAAGACATTGCCAGTGTTCCATTCATATTTCTCCAAATTTCCAGTATGCTCTGACAGAGGTCCAACTGGTAGTGTGTACATCTTTGTTACTGAGTGTTTCCACCACCACCCCAGCTGCCACTCCCAACGGGGTTGTTCGGCCTGCATTTGCATGCCAGAGTACTGAAGAAATGAATACCCCATTGAAATGCTTAACTAAGCATTCTTAGGATTTCATATTTGAATGCCCCATTTGTTTCACTATTCTGGTGGAATAATTTTGAGAAGTTCTGGTTGCAGTTTCCCCAAGTGTCCCTGTGGGATGAAGTCAGTTGCCCGTATTTGCCCTGTTTTGCCTGCATCATTTTCCTAGTTCCGTATTTGTGTTCCCTGCCTTTTCAAATACACAATGTGCTTTGAATCCTTGTTTTGGGATCTGCTTCTGAAAAAGCCCGATCTCTTTTCTTCATGAAGGGGATGGAGATGTATGATCATTGAAAGAGATAATTTATATGCATTCAGATTTTCTTTCCCTCCCTCTCTGCTAACACTATCCATATACGAACTGAATGCTATATGCACTGCCATAATAACTCACACACCATGACTTCCAATACAACTTTTATTGCACAGAAAAAGAAAGAAGGCTGTGGATTGATGTCAGTTGGATTCACTAGTAGTATCATGCTGTCCATCAGTCAGAGCCCCTGACATTATTGAATAATGGCATCATCCAAGCACCAGATGGGATACAACACTTACAAGGTAAATGAATGTGTACCATGAAAAAAGGGCCAACACACATAGCTATACATGGATTTGTAGGTTTTTTATTTCTGTGCCTTACTTTCTCATCTCTAAAATAGAAATAATAATAGCCCTACCTCACAGGTTTAAGATTAAATGAGATAATACATACAGAATAAGATTCTGTAATAGGACTGTACTATCTCTGGCAAGGTTTAGCTTAAAACATAAAGCCAGAAACAATGAATGCTAATCACATCCACACTTTAAAGCAAAATGTCAAAGCATCTATGTAAAATATGATATAAATACACTAAGAAAATTATTTTTCTGCCACGGCTCACAACACATTTTAAAGTATATCAGAAGAGGATTAAAGATTGAACAGAATAAGATTAAGCCATAAGGATTTCTTCAGAAAGTTATGTAGATGTTTTTCCTGCCACCTTCAGGGAACTTCTAGATATAATGTTGTTTCGAGAAAACTACTAAAATAGCTTAATATGTGAGCTGCAAGGACCAATACTTGACTCACACATGCCTAAAAAGGCTAACTATAAGAAGCAGGCTGGAGGTGCCTATCTATCTGGGAACAGAAAAGGAAGCAGGCTGCATGGACGTGACTCACCATGAGCATAAGCAGGGCAAAGGTTGATGTTTCCCCATAGGCAGTGCGTTCATGGCAGAAGGGTGTCAGTCCTAGGTTATCTTGAAAGACACTTCCCCTAGGACCAAAGTTAACACAATAGAATGCTTTCACTCATGGCTTGAAAAGTCAGTCAGTTAGTAAATAACCAAGGGAGTTAAGTAGCCTCATCAAGAAACTAGAAATGAAAAATCCTCAAAAATTAGATTTTTGAAAAGCCTTCGGTAGAATTAAGGTTTAGACAGCTGACACACGAATGGGCACCAAAATCATTCGTCATAGGTCAAGTAAGTATTTTTTTTTCCATTCCCTTTTCTCTCTGCCTGTTCTCTTGAAAGCGTTCTTCTGTTGCTTCCCCACACTGTGGTTACTGACTGCTGAACCTGACTGAAGAAGCTGGCATGGAAGTTCTCCTCAGCCCACTCACTTCACGTGTCTGCGGCTGAATCAGAACTGGGCTTTGGAAGGAAAACTGCTTAACCAAGTAACCAAGTGATAACTTACTTTGAACTTGAGTATGCTTTTTAAAACCTAAAATTTACCAGAAAAAAAAAAAAAAAAAAAAAAAAAAAAAAAAAAAAAAACAGTGAGATTTGCAACAGTTGTATATAAGAACAAGGAAGAATTCGAAGCACTTCTTTGAGACTTTGTTCTTCAAAGAATCATTGACACAGCAACAGCAGCGGCGTCCAGAAATTTGTTAGGACTAGAGAATATTGGGGCCTTCCTGGCCCTCCTGGGTCAGAATATAAATTTTAACCACTTTCCCAGGGAGCACACTTTAAAGTGCTCTGCTTTATAGAACAGTGGTAAGAAAGAGTAGGCCTAATTATTTTCATGCAAACTTTTGATTCCAGATCATTCAATAGCCTAATAATAGGTAAAAAGCATTTAGAAGGATTTTTACTGTTATAGAACTGAATAAAAGGTCTTAAGACATCAGTGGAATTAATTGGTGAGGTAGCTTCTTTGTTTTTCTTTTTAACGACAAGACAGACTGCCTGTAAAAACCAAAAATTTAAAAAATATAAAATGTATCTGCCTAGTGAAGAATCAACTCTAACAAGAAAGATATCCCATTAAAATAGCTTTCAAGGGCTCCCTGAAATGTTATGAATTCTCTCTCTGGCTCTGTTTCTCTCTATACATATATACACGCATGCATATATACATACATACACACATACATACATATATATGTGGGTGTATATATATATATATACACACACACACACACACACACACATATGCATACATCTATATGTATACACACACACTCTTATTTTGTGTAAGCATATATGTCTATCTAAAATTAATACATTTACAACATTATATATGCTCTTATGCTTACTAATAACCATGAAATTATTATGTATCTAGGTATGTCTCCTCTGACAAATCTAGTTACCTAACGTCAAATTATATTCTTTGAATGAATGATTCAATGATCATATATCATTTTCTTATTCTCTATGTAGCTAACAATCAAAAAAGTTTTATAAATTTTATAAATAAGTTTTATAAGTAAAATTATATTATAAAGGAGTATAATAGAAAAAAAAAATCTCTGGAGTAAAAAAAAGGGAAACATAATTGAAGGAGCATGGGGAGGTGTCTTCCCAGTCAAAAGATTGTAAGAAACTAAGATAGGCAGCTTTCGGCTGATACAGAGCAGGGGGGCGGTAGACAGGCCTTGCCTAATTAAAGCAGACAATTCAGTAACTTGGGATTTTGAGCTTTGACATTTCGGTGCCAATCATAACCAGGGAGTTTGTACCCCAACAGCTGGGATCCTTATAATACCTTCAGGGAACAAACTTTCTTTTTTTCCCTGCAAGAACTTAATCCCTACTCAACTACTTTCTGGGCCAAAGGTTTCTCTAAGGCTTTACAGAAAAACTCAAACCTAAGGAAAAAAAAAAAAAGGCATTTAACCATCTCACTCATCTACTCCTTTCAATTCCCTGTGACCTTTAAAAAGTCGGTTGCACATTCAGTTATTTTATAAGTTAAAATAGGTCCAAATTAATCTAAAGGATAGGCTATTTTATAACTAGTTAAAGAAATAGCAGAGAATTAAAAAACCCTTGTACCTATCTCTGTCATATAAAAAATGCTGTTTTTTGGAGCTTACTATATTTATCACATTTCATATTTTCACGTTATAATTTGTAGACATAGTGAAAAAAATGTCTACTTTTTAAATGTGGAAATATAAGCTAAGTATAAATTAATATAAATTAACATACAAAGGATACTTTTTGGCTGTAATTTCACTTAAAAAATAGTATCGAGCATCTTTTATATACCCAGCAAAATAATTATTACAAACTTTTTACATCACAGATAATGAATACTCTCTTACCAGAAGATAAAATGTGTTGCCATTTTAGGTTCCTTCTCAATTACCACTTTAACATTTGTCTTAGAGTGTGTTAACACACATAAACATATTTACCTATACGATCACTTCCCAAAGATCTATGAGTTTTTTTGTTTGTTTAAGAATACCAGGACTGGGCACAATGGCTTATGCCTGTAATCCCAGCACTTTGGGAGGCAGAGACAGCCAGTCACTTGAGATCAGAAGTTTGAGACCAGCCTGGCCAACATGGTGAAACCCCATCTCTACTAAACATCCAAAAAGTAGCCAGGTGTGGTGGTGCATGCTTGTAATTCCAGCTACTTGGGAGGCTGAGGCAGGAGGATCACTTGAACTTGGGAGGCAGAGGTTGTGGTGAGCCGAGATCATGCTACTGCACTCCAGCCTTGGCAACAGAGCAAGACACCATCTAAAAAAAAAAAAAAAAAAAAAAGCAAATATTCAAGTAGTATAAAAGTAATTTCTTTTACTACAATATATTTTCAACTTTATTTATTGTCTGTATCTGGAGAAGAATTGCACTTGACATAAGGTACTGACACAACCCAAGTCTACCAATCAGATAAGCAAATTTTAAGATTAAATGAAATACAATGTCATGCATAGGTTTAGCTAGATAAATCATCCAGTAATTCTTTATCTGTCCACAATTGTTTTAAAACTTTTTTTTAGAACAATTTTGTTTTGCCCATTTAAAAAATGATTAAAATAATTGATGATATTCTTCATACAGTTTCTCAGTCTACACTGATGGAAGAAAATACTAAACTACACATCTTCATCTTTAATATACTTTTTGATAAACCATGCTTTTTTTCTGAAAATACATGATGCTTCCTGATGCATATTTTTTAATTCCTAAGTACGCTGGGAGAGGGAGAAAGGAAGGGCTCCTACATCATATAGTTGGAATACATTAATTGATAAATGAGTAATGTCTTACCTCCTAATCTTAATGAGGTGGACAAACATCACTAGAATATCCTTGACAAAAATAAATGGATCCCTCTACCAATACAAATAGAAAACAATAACTGGAAATAAAGGAAAACATTCCTTACTGAAGTTCATATCTTTTGGGAATTTTAATAACTGTTCACTTAGCCATAGGTGACTAAAAGTGTCCAGTGATATACAAGAGCAATTTTCAAATCAAGTAATGTATGCTATAATGCTGTTTATTAAACGTTTCTTATTTCATTACTTTACCTTAAAAGACTTTTAATATACCCTCAAGAGGTTATACAGATACAATAACTACAAAAGAGTAAACAAAAACTCCAACAAAATGGAAATTTGTCTATTACATAAAATGTAGAATTTGAGTTGGTCAAAGGTAGCAATTGATGGGTATAATGGTTTCTATATACAATAATAAATAGGGAGAGAGAGAGAGATTTAATATAAGGTATTGACTCACACAGCTACAAGGGCTGAGAAATCCCACAATTTGCCATCTGCAAGGTGAAGACTAAGAAAAGCCTGTGGTATAGTTAGAAGGCCTGAGAGCCAGTGAACTGATGGCATAGATGCAGCACAAGTCTGAAACATGCAACCAGAAGCACTTAGGATGGGAGATTGATCCCAGCTCAAGCAGTTAGGCAGAGAAAATTCAACTTTTAATGTTTTATTTGAGTCCTCCCTAGATTGGATTGTGTCCATCTATACCAGAGAGGACCACCTGCCTTACTCAGTATCAATTCTAAAGCTAGTTGCCTCTGAAAATAGCCTCACAGACAACTAAGAAACAATGTCTAGCCAGATATCTGGGAATCCCATGGCCCAGAAAAGTTGACAGATAAAATTAGTCATTGCCATTTAGAAATTCAATTTATCTTGCATATTGATTTTCTATGCTGCTCTCTTTCTGAACTCATTAATTAATTTGAATAATTTTTATGGATTTCCAGGGATTCTCTGCGTAAAATGGATTAAAACTTTTTCTTCTGCTTCTATTATTTGCAAGATTTTTTGAAGAATTGTTATTCAGTCTGCTTTACATAATTGGAATAATTATACACCATAAAAGAGTCTGCATAGCAAGACAATTGTAAGCATAAAAAAAAAAAAAGCTGGAAGCATCATGCTACCTTACTATAAGGCTACAATAATCAAAACAGCATGGTACTGGTACCAAAACAGAGATATAGACCAATGGAACAGAATAGAGGCCTCTGAGGCAACACAACATATCTACAACCATCTGATCTTTGACAAACCTGATAAAACAAGCAATGGGGAAAGGATTCCCTGTTTAATAAACAGTGTTGGGAAAACTGGCTAGCCATGTGCAGAAAGGTGAGACTGGCCCCCTTTTTTACACCTTATACAAAAATTGACTCCAAATGGATTTAAGATTTACACACAAGTCCTAACACCATAAAAACCCTAGAAGAAAATCTAGGCAATACCATTCAGGACACAGGCATAGGCAAGGACTTCATAACTAAAATACCAAAAGAAATGGCAACAAAAGCCAAATAGAAAAATGAAATCTAATTAAACATAAGAGCTTCTGCACAGCAAAATAAACTACCATTAGAGTGAACCCACAACCAACAGAATGGGAAAATATTTTTGCAATCTACCCATCTGACAAAAGGCTAATATCAGGAATCTACAAGGAACTTAAATAAATTTACAAGAAAAAAAACAACCCCATCAAAATGTGGGTGAAGGATATAAATACACACTTTTCAAAAGAAGACATTTATGCAGCCAACAAAAATATGAAGAAAAAAAAAAAAAAAAAAACCTCATCATCACCTGTCATTAGAGAAATACAAATCAGGACTTCTGCCAAGATGGCCAAATAGGAACAACTCCGGAGAGCAGTTCGCAGTAAGAAAGTCCCGGAAGGCAAGCGATCTCCACATTCCCAAACGAGGTACCAGGTTCATTTCAATAGGTCTGGTTGAACGATGGGAATAGCCCAAAGAGGGTGAGCCAAAGCAGGGCTGGTGTAGCCCAAAGAGATGTCACTGAAGCAGGGCGGGGCACTGCCCCACCTGGGAAGTGCAGCTGACCTGGAGGATCGGGACCTTACCCCTCTGCACTCCCGTCCAGATACTGCACTTCCCCCATAGCCTCTGCAACCCATAGTACAGAAGAACGCCGCCAGCTGAAAAGTGCCAGTTACCAGCACAGATCTGAGCCACAGCTCTGGCCCACCTGGCGCTGCCTGCTGTCGGCACAGACTTGGGAGGAAAGTTTAACGCCGAGGGGAACACTTGCAGGAGGGAACTATCTATCACCCAGAAAAAGGGAGAGTTGAAAGCAGGGAAACAGGTGATATGGCTTGGCGGGTCCCACCCCCACAAAGTCCAGCAAACTGAAGCTTTCTCACTAGAGTTTTGCAGCCAGCACATCAGTTTGAACTGATGAGGGGCAATCGAGCTCGGCGGGAGACAGGATGCCTGCCATTGGGAAGGCAGGACTAACCTTACCTGTGTGAACAAAACCCAGAGGAAGACTCTCCAGAAGCCCAGCTGAGCCCGAGGCTGCCCAGCAGCCTCTCTGTAGGCAGACAACCTACAGACGGCCTGATCAAGTGGCTTCCTGACAAGGGCATAACCCAAAAAAAGCCTCATACAGGAGAAACAGCTTCAACTTCAACAGAGAAATGCAAATCCAAACCACACTGAGCTACCACCTCACGCCAGTTAGAATGGCAATCATTAAAAATCGGGAGACAACATGCTGGAGAGGATGTGGAGAAATGGGAACGCTTTTACACTGTTGGTGGGAGTATAAATTAGTTCAACCATTGTGGAAGACAGTGTGGTGATTCCTCAAGGATCTAGAAATTCCATTTGACCCAGCAATCCCATTACTGGGTATATACCCAAAGGATTATAAATCATTCTATTATGAAGACACATGCATGAATATGTTTACTGAGGAACTGTTCACAGTAGCAAAGACCTGGAACCAATCCAAATAAATATCCATCAATGATAGAGTGGATAAAGAAAATGTGGCACATATATACCACGGAATAGTATGCAGCCATAAAAAATGATGAGTTCATGTCCTTTGCAGGGACATGGATAAAGCTGGAAACTGTCATTCTCAGAAAACTGACTTAAGAACAGAAAACAAAACACTGCATGTTCTCTCATTCTTTGTTCTCTCGTAAGTGGATGTTGAACAACAAGAACACATGGACACAGGGAGGGGAACATCAGTTGAACAATGAGAATACATGGACACAGGGAGGGTAACATCACAACCAGGGCCTGTCAGGGGGTGGAGGGATAGGGGAGGGATAGCAGGGGTGGAGGTATAAAGAAGGGATAGCATTAGGAGAAATACCTAATGTAGATGACTGGGTGATGAATGCAGCAAACCACAGTGGCACCTGTATACCTACGTAACAAATCTGCACATTCTGTTCATGTACCCCAGAACTTAAAGTATAATAAAAAATAAAAATAAAATTTAAAAAATGTTCTAAAATGGATTATAGTGATGGATGCACAACTATGTGAAGATATTGAAAAGTCATTCAACTTTATGCTTTGAATGCATGGCATTCAAATTATATCTCAATAAAACTGTTTTTTTAAACAAACGAACAACAACAACAACAAAAAAAACCCACCAGATCTCAAGAGACTCATTCATTATCATGAGAATAGCATGGGAAAGACCCGCCCCATAAGTCAGTCACCTCCCACCAGGTTCCTCCCATGACACATGGGAATTGCAGGAGTTACAATTCAAGATGAGGTTTGGTTGAGGACGCAGCCAAACCGTATCATGTATGTTGGAGCATTTAAAGGATTATCTGAGGTTCTGTTCATTTTCCTCCATTCTTTTTTCTCTCTGTTCTCTGGATTGCATAATTTCTATTGATCTATCTTCAAGTTTGCTCATTCTTTCTTCCATTAGTTCAAATCATTTATCAATCCACAGTAGTGAATATTTAATTTTAGTTATACTTTCAACTTCAGTTTTTTTCCCCATAATTTCTCTCTTTATATTTTCTCTCTGAGGCAACATAGTCATTATATCTTCCTTTGCTACTCTAATTATTATTTCTTTTAGTTTTAGTTATTTGAAAATATTTATAATGGCTAGAGGTTTCCTCCTGTTAAATCCCCCATCTGGTTGCTCCCACAAACAGCTTCTATTTCCTGCTTTTTCTAAATGTTTGATTATATTTTTCTGTTTCATTGTGTGTCGCATAATTTTGTGTTGGAAAGTAAGCTTTTCAGATATTATATTGCAGCAACACTTGGAATCCCCTCACCCCACCAAGAGGGGCGGCTTGTTATTGCTGTTTGTTTGCTATTTGTTTAGTGACTGGCTGAACTGGTCTATTATATTTTCCCCCTTACACCTGACCCCCACCCACCCCTGTCTTCCATGGCTATGTTTAACCTGGGATGATGCACCTCAGGAAACCGCAGCTTATCCTGTCCCTCTACCCAATGTTTATATTTAGTCTTTTATCATTTTAACATCTACCTAGATCTCATCCATCTTTAAAATTGGGCCTCTTTCTCCAGCAAAGCTTTTAATAGCAACTCTAATCAGTGCTGGTTTTGATTATCATATCCTTATTATATTCCATTTTATATAATAATATAATGTTGACATTTAAAGTTCTATATCATTCACTAATTATTTTATATATGTACCTGTTACCTGAATTAAATTGTAAGCCATTTCCAGGTAAGAACATGATTTAAACTTCTCTTGAAGTATCCTATATGAAAGTATGTGGAAGTGAATGACTTTGTCAGACATCATTGAATGACTACTCTATGTGAATCAAGTCAGCCATAGTACTTCAGTTCTAGAATGTTAAACATGATTAATAACATGGATTTGAATATGTATTTACCTATTTATGCATGCTTTTATATACATATATGTACAGATCCAGGAGAAACAAGGATATATGGTGTTTTCTGAAAAATAAAAAAGGTCAAAAAGATATTTGTTAAAAATAAACCAAATAGAGTGATTTAGGTATTTGAATTTTATGGTATGTTTAGGAATTGTATTAACTTCTGTTAAAAAAAATAAACATATTGATGCAGAGAAACAGATATAAAGGCCTAGAAAAGAAGATTTATTAAATGTGATTATGTCATCTTAACAAATGAGGATTAGAGAGAATCTTTTTCTCTTAATTAATTTAGTTTAGCTAAAATAGAAAGATAGAAATTACCTCAGTTTAAATGCATGTTTTAAAAAGAAATCTATACAAATTGTTGTTGAGATGTATATTTTATGTAGGTTTATTTTACTTAGTAATTAATCATTTTGCTATTTCTTAGTCGTGGAGTAGAGATTTTCTTTCTAACATAATACAGGACCAGGGCAATAAAAGTAAGTGTTTAATAAAGTTAATTTTTTAAATTATATATGTATATATAATTGATATATTACATAAAACAATGTTTCAAAGTTCATGCATGTATTATATATAAATATATATTATATATAGAATTTAATTATATTATATATTTATTATGTGTAATAAATATATATGTAATATTCTATAAATATATAGAAAAAATATGAAAGCCAAAGGCATGTGAAAAATTGCATAAAGGATATTTGTTACAAATATGACATTAGAATGGTTTCCTAAATATGCAAAAATTGTTTTTAATAAATAAATATGCATGATCATTAACCAATAGACAAATAAGTCAGACTATAATGGTAAGCTGCATTATGTTTTTACAATAATTTTTTTCTCTCCATGTTTTTTCCATGTTTCGATATGCCATTGAACTTGGTCTTGGCTATGTGACCCATTTTTTCAATCTAATGTAAAAGGATATATTGTCACAATTCCAATGCCCCACATCTGAACAGAAGCTTTAGATGTTACTGTGTATCTTGACAGGTATCTTCTTGCTGTGCTCCCCAATGATGAGAACTAGAAATGACAGATACTGACTACGCCTGCTACTTGGGTTTCAAAATGAGAAGACTTTAAAAACTGAGCCCAGCAAAGCCAGAGTAGAGCATGTCAGGGAATGTGCTCTCTTTCCGGGTCCGTGAGGGGGTGTACTTTTTAGGGCAAGAATGTCCCAGCACGGTGCCCCCCACCCATCTCTCTCCATCCAGGAGATTTAACGGTTTATGTTTGAATTTTGCAGGGTCGGGGGAAAAAAAGTAAAGTCAATCACCGCAGTGGAAGTTTAAATGAATTCCTTCATTGGCCAGAGGAACTTGGGAAGGTGGGAATTTCTCCCAAGATAAATTCCCCTGCTCCTTCACCCACGCTGGATTTCCAGCTCTCTGGAATCCCCTCCCACATAGTGGGAGCTCCCTCTGGGATTTCCCCTCTGGAATCCCCTTCCACATTCTTCGTGGAAATCTTTCTCTTCTTCTCCTTTCCTCCTCTTTTCTCTGACTAAATAAAATCACTTTTCTACCACACTTCTTTCGTCCGATATTTACTTTTACACCTGCAGTGATCCCGTCGCTTATTCTTGAAGAGATTGGAGACCAAGAACCCACAGCATTCTCTAGGGGGAACTGTGCCTCACTGGCACCCAAGAAAAAACCTGATTACACATGTATTTATGTAACATGAACAAGAAACAAATGTGGTTTGTCAGAAAATACTGAGATATGGGATTGTTATCACAGTAAAAGCTGATTTATGTAATTTCAAACTCCACGTTCAAAAAAAATGAATACAAATAGCTACTTAGGGGAAAATACACTGAACTTCACTCACTTTACATAATTCAAATAAAAATAGCAATGATATATATATATATATTTTAAACACTATCCAAATAGTCTAGGGTTCATAACCACTGTTGACAATAATCTAGAAGAATTAAGCATTCACAAATATTTTTGGTGGAAGTTTAAATTTGTTCAATCTTGACTTTCTATGAAAAGTTTAAAATCATATACCATAAGAGCTAACAATTCCATATTTGGGAATTCATCCACCCATAAATTCAAACATATATACAAAGATATATGTGAAGTGATACTCATTACATAGTCCTTTTAATAAATAAAAAGAGAATAAGAATGAAAAAGTAAGAAAAGAAAGAAAGAAAATTAAAAGAATAGAAGAGTTAAATACATTAGGCATTAACTCCAGGTGTCCCCACACTTTTTACACAGGGGCCAGTTCACTGTCCCTCAGACCGTTGGAGGGCTGCCGCATACTGTGCTCCTCTCACTGACCACCGATGAAAAAGGTGCCCCTTCCTGAAGTGCGGCGGGGGGCCGGATAAATGGCTTCAGGGGGCTGCATGTGGCCCGTGGGCCGTAGTTTGGGGATGCCTGAATTATACTATGAAAAAAGAGGTAGCCTGTAATACGCTGTTAATTTTTAAAATCAAGTTGCACACCAGTGTGACAATATAATCTCATTTATTTGTAAAAACATCTTGATATGTGCAAATAAGTTATCTGAAAAGATGCTTAAGAAATAGTTTTAAAGTATTTACATTCAGAGAATGGTCTTACGACGCTGCTACTGCCATTGTGAAGTAACTTCTACTTATCATCACTTGCTATTATAAATAAATATTTATATTATGTATTATTTTCACGATTTAAAACCCAGTTTAAAGGTAAAATGAAATGAAATGAAAATGTGTTTAAAAATAAGTTTGAGCTGAGTTGATAAATTTGGATCTCGCATCAGCATGCTCACTAGTCTGTACCCATGAGACTCTGCCGCCACCTGTGGCAGAAAGCATAAACTGAAGATGAAGGCAGTAAAAGGTAAGAAAGTGGCAGAGAAAACATTCCTTAGCTGAAAAGATGCGGTTGTTATTAGAGCAAATCACCTGGAATCATGTGACAACTTTCGTGTTGAATGGAAAATAAACATAAAGATTTATTTGTGGATTCATACAGTATTAGGGAAACAGGAAAAACAAACATTGTCTCCAAGATCCTGTCTCTCTAAGTTTCAAACACTGTGTGTCCCTCACATCAAAACGAAAACAAATTGTAGCTCAAGACTGACCTCATTTTCGTGGATCTCACTTTTTTCCAGTTAAGGGGATTTGCTTCTATTATTTATTTAAAATCAAATAAGACAGTCTCCAGAATTTCTTCCCTTTGCATTTTAGGCTATGATTTTTGCATTCAAATGGATTTCACTGTTTTACAAAACCAGACAAAGTCAGTTACAAAGAGACATTCAGACAGATGTTTTCCTATAGGCATACAGAGTCTCCTGCTTTATTCCTTTTATCCCTCATGGCTAGATTCCCCAGGCCCTGCTGAGTCAGGTTTAGTTAGCTTAGAACATTTTCAATTCTGTGTACCCATCACTGACAGAATCATTGAGTAATGAATAAAGAGAATCACAGGGAGTAGTTTCAGGCGTCAGTTTCTGTCACAGAGAAAAATTAATCGCAAATTGTTAGATACAGGAACATCATTTATAAAACTGTGATTTAAAAGGGCACAATCAACTAATTGAAGCCAGAACAGAAATGCCTAAATAATATATAAAGTAGGTATCTTGGTGGAAACTATATTTTAGTCACTAGATTCAGGCCACCTTGAAAGAGAAGGAATCACAAAATGGTTTGAAAACTAGGAGGTTGAGGATCAGTGTAGGCCTTTTTACAAGCCTGTTTATCACAGACAGTTTCAAACTACAAGTGACTTTCCTACTTCTCTGAAGATAAACAGCACCTTATCAATTTGCTGAATAGAAAATCTAATGATGATACTAGTTTCATTAGAAAAAGAATAATGCCATAAAAAACAAAATATTTTTTCTGCTAAGACATAACTTGACTAATCGCATTTTTCTAAAGTGTGCTTTAAAATTTATTTCTAATCTATTATCACCAGTTGTGATTAAATGTCCATTAATAAAATAAAATCAGCAATGTCAAAGGATACAATGAAACTTACTGAAGGAGCGAAACTGTCCTCTAAATAGTTACAGCCATTTAGAATTTTGTAAAAATAATAAAGCAAACAAAAATGGATTTGGCTTCCCAAATTGCATAGAATTTTATTAATCTCATTTTGCCTAATCTTAACAAGCAAACTTAACTTCATGTCAAACCTGACCAAAGAAAAAAGAAATTAGAAAATATTTTATAAATAAATGCAGTCTCCCTTTTCAGGGCTATTATCCACCCTATTCTGTTTCCTCTGCTCACTTTAATTATTCAAAAATTAAGACAACTTGAGTTATAAATTAAGAGAAAGAAGCTGACTGCAATTTGCCCTTCAGAAACCTTATCTTTTGGCATTCCCTGGTCTATGACAACAATCATTAGACAGCCAATTACAATTCCTCCAGACTTCATTGATTTTTATGAGATTTTTAACTTCTCATGAGACTTTTGAGACCTGAAATTGGAAATGAAGAAGTAGCTAAGAATTTTCCTCCATTAGGATAATGGCACCCAAATAGTTCCATTGGATGACCACCAGAGAGAATCACTTTATAAAACCAAGGCGAATAATATAACATTGCCACCCATAAAGGGGTAAGGAAATACAGGGTTTTGATTTCCTGAGTTATAGATTGTCTAAGGAAGCACAAATAAGCAGATTCAGAGAAATGTAAAAATGTTTTTAGATATCAAAGTATATTTTTTGAAACCAACTACAGATAGAAGGACAATTTAAAATATCATAATTGAATGGCAAAAAAACAAAGACATAGGAAGGAAAACGTAAAATTAAATTTGAATAGTAACAATAAATATTGTACAGTCATCATCCCTCGATATCCATGAGTGACTGGTTTCAGGACCTCACTTGGATACCAAAATTTGTTGATGCTCAAGTCCCTGAAACACAATGGCTTAGCATTTACAAATAGCCTATACACATTCTCCCATATACTTTAAAATACCTCTATATTCTTAATAATATCTAAGACAATGTAAATGCTATGCAAATAGTTGTTATACTGTATTGCTTAGGGAATATTACACAAAGAAAAACTTTGTATGCGTTCAATACAGACACAATTTTTTTCAATATTTTCAATTTATGTTCAGTTGAATCCATGAATGAGAATCCATAGATACAGAGGGTCAACTGTACACAGTATAAAGGAACTGACTTCATCAATTTTGTGTTGCTGTAACAGATTACCACAGACTGGATAACTTATTGTCAAAAAGAAATTTATTTATCAAGTTTTTACATCAGGAAGTCTAATATCAAGGTGTTAGCATCTGGCAACAGTCTTTTTGCTGTGTCACCCCATGGTGGAAGTTATGACAGCAAGAGCAAAGAGGACCAAATTCATCCTTTTATCTGGAACCCATTTCCATAAAAACTAACCAGTTCCCATAAAAATATGTCATTAATTCATTTATAAGGATAGAGCACTCATGACCTAATCACCCCTTAGAGTTCTCTCTTATGAACACTGTTGAATTTGGGATTAAGTTGCCAATATATAAAAGGCAGTGGACACATTCAAAGTATAGCCAAAACTGTATTTTTATATAGTTCATATTTTTAATGTGAAAAGTCAAATATTTCTAATTATATTTTTAAAAGTCATATGTTTCTATCTTCAAATAAAAATATAGTCAAACTGAAAATAATATTAAAAAGTGTTGAGAAAATTTCTCTGCCAACCACTTATTAATGCTAGTATGACAATATTCAAGGGATATTATATTTATTAATAAAGAGAATGAATATTGTATAATTATCAATTATGTAATTGATAACCAATAATTTGTAACAATTATGCAATATTCATTCTCTTTAGGTAATAAATACAGCTTTTCCAAGTAACAAATTAGATTGTTTCTAATGACAAATAGAAACAACTTATTAGAAGACAATTCATCAAGTGTCCCTTGCATTTTTGCATAGCTTACAAGCAGAGGTACTAAGACCCTTTTTTTCTCAACTATCTATCTTATTTTTTTCATTTTCTTTTTTAAAATTCTTACACTTTAAGTTCTGGAGTACATGTGCAGAACTTGCAGGTTTATTACATAGGTATGAACATGCCATGGTGGTTTGCTACATCCATCCTCCCATATCTTTTTAAAGATGTTTGTATAGAAAATAGGTTTGGAAAATAGGGATAGAATATTTTTTTCCGAGCAGAGGTACAATTCTTTACTGCTGAGTATAATAAAAGATAATATCTCCCTCTACAGAAAAGTTTGAACTTAATTGTAGCACATAATAAAATACTAAGGTTTCTTAAGTTTAAAATTCTCTTATAACACAGGTTAATGCTCATGTAGGCATTATTGGGTGCTTGTAGTATCACTGTATGGGAGTTTGAGATCTGGGAACTGGTGTTAGAATATGAAAATGTTGTGACTACTACTATTATTGTGAATAATAAACTGTCTGTTCTAAACCAGGAATTTTGTGTCTTCTACATTTTAACAAGGTTAACATTCGTAGAGTAAATTTCAGTTTCTTTACAGTTCTTGACACAACCAGTCAATAATATATAGCAATAATAAACCTACATCCACTCAATAATATAGCCTCAAAATATATATTGAAATTACTGAGAGAATATCAGAAACAGATAAATTATCAATCATAAGATTAAAATGCACACATCACAGAAACTGATAGATCAAGCTGATTAATACTTGCATATGATTAATCAACAAAATTTAAAGAAAGCTGAAGCTACTATATATGTTCAAGTTTAGGTACTCATGTATTCAACAATGTTGAAGTGCATGTGGATATTTACAAATATTTGCCACATACCAAATTTCAAAGAAAATTCAAAACGAATCTAAAGGAATTAAAACCATTCATCCTGTGCTGAATGTCCATGGAATTAATTTTCCAACAATTAAAAGCTTGTAAAAATAGTTTAAAAAATGAATATTTTTAAATGCTTAGAATTAAGTAATAAGCAAATTCTTCACCAGAGAGCTTGTGTAATAAAGTTTAAGTGATACTTAAAAATATATTTGCAGTTTTTCTTTAAAGAATGATTGTTTATTTGGCAAGTATTCAAGAGCCTAGATTAATGACATACAAGTAAGCCAAAGGAATACAAAAGAAACTAATACACAAACAGCAAATGTTAATATTCAATAACCAGAAGAGTGACAAAAAAGCATTTAAAGATGATTATTTGAGAAGTCTAATAAAATAAACAAATTTTTAATTGAATTCAATATAAAAATAGAAATATTAGTAAATCACTTTTTTAAAAGATGTGTAAGTGATTAACACTTTTATATCAATGACTTTCATACTTTAGACGAACTAAAAAATTTTCAGAATAGTAATTTTTAAATATTTCGGTCTCCAGAACTCAATGCTTTTAAAAATTATTGAGGACCTCAAAGAGCTTGTATTTATGCAGGTTTATATATCAACATTTATCACTTAAAAATTAAAGCAATGTTAACATATGCATTTATTAATGCATTTTACAATTTAACAATGCTAAGCTCATTGCATGCTAATATAAATATAAATATAAACTACATGAGATAGCTATAACAAAACAAACAAAAAAGTAGAATATGCCACGTTTCTTTAAAATTTCACTTGATATTGCTTTATATCTGCTAAGGTATAACACCTTAATCTCTGACATTCTGAAAAATTTCACTGTATACGTGTGAAAGAGTAAGAGTAAAAACAATAATATTTCAGCATAATACAATTATACATATATTTTTTTCTTCACGAACTCCCTGAAAGTTTCTCCAGGAACTACAGGAGGTTCCAGACCATAATTTGAGGCAACATCTTTTCTAAGAAAATAGAAACAAATTTGAATTAAAAAAAAAAAAATAGAAACCATTACTAAATCTGTCACCATTAAAGTACAAAGTCAAAAATGAAATTCTTGGGTCAATCCTACCCACAAAGGGAGTGAGGACAGGGAAGACACTACATCTAGAAAAATTTTACTAATGTGTCAAGAATGGGTAATACAAAATTTGCAGAAAATAGAAAAAAAAAAGAATGTATGGAATCTGTGTGCTTCATCATAACACAGGCAAGCTATTTGTAATGAAAGCAAATTTTAGCTATCTTACTACAGAACTGATGAGATAATTCATTGGGATTATTGAATACAAGATCAGCATATAAAAATGAGTACCTTTGAACCAACCCAAATGCCCATATATGACAGACTGGACAGGGTAAATACGACACATACACACCATGGAATATTATGCAGCCATCAAAAACAATGAGTTTGTGTCCTTTGTAGGGACATGGATGAACCTGGAAACCATCATTCTCAGCAAACTGACACAAGAACAGAAAATCAAACACTGTATAGTCTCACTCAAAGGTGGGTGTTGAACAATGAGAACACATGGACACAGGGAGGGGAGAATCACACACTGGGGTCTGTAGGGAGGAAATAGGGGAGGGACACCAGGGGGTGGGGAGTTGGGGAGAGATAGCATGGGGGGAAATGCCAGATATAGGTGATGGGGAGGAAGGCAGCAAATCACACTGCCATGTGTGTACCTATGCAACAATCTTGCATGTCCTTCACATGTACCCCCCCAAACCTAAGATGCAATAAATAAAATAAAATAAAATAAAAATGAGTACTTTTCACATATACCATCAATTTTCTCTGTTTCAGTATTGAAGAGGGAAAAACAATACCATTCATCAAGGCAATATAAAGTTTAGGCTATTTAGATAGAAATCTAACAAAGAATGCCCTTTTACAAAGAAAATGAAAATATGTGCTTGAAGGATATAAATACCTGAAAAAATTACTATGTTCTATTATGGGAGGACTTTATATTTTAAATCACAATCTATCCTTATCAGATTACTTCATGAAATATTATATTTACGTTAGCATTCCAATTTTACTTTTATTCAATGAAACTTTTCACAAACTTATTTCTAAAAGTCTGATGTTCAATGTCAAAATCTACATGCTTTAGAGAAAATGAGACTCTCAGTTCCCATTCCAGATCTGCTAAATCACCCAGATTACAGGTCAATTTAAAACACTGTTAAAACACACACACACACACACACACAAAATGTAGAGGACCCTTGACCTACCAGATACCAAGACTCACTATTACCAAGATGGCAGTCAAGGCAAAGTGGCATTGATACACAGATAGATGAACAATAAACCAAAACAGACTATCAGAATAAACCTTTTTTTTTTACATAGTGTTTTAGCCCATTGTCACACTGCTGTTAAATACTTACCTGAGACTAGTTAATTTATAAAGAAAAAGAGGTTTCATGGATTCACAGTTTCATGTGGTTGGGAGGCCTCAAGATCATGGTGGAAGGTGAAAGGCATGTCTTACATGGTGTCCGACAAGAGAGAATGAGGGCCAAGCAAAACTGGAGTCCCTTTATAAACTCATCAGATCTGTGAGACTTATTCACTACTACAAAAATTGTATGAGGAAAACCATACCCATAATTCAATTATATCCCACAAAGTCTCTCCCCACAACACATGGGAATTATGGGAGCTACAGTTCAAGATGAGAGTTTGGTGGGGACACAGCCAAACCGTATCACATAGCATCATGGTATGGCATCATGGTTAAAGTTTTATGAAGCATAAAAAATCAGTGGTGACAAAGTCATCTCTTCAATAAATGTTTTTGAGTCAATATATACTATGTGGGTCAAATGCCTTACAGGTAAAAAGATTTTATAGCTACTAAAAGTAATTATAAGTAATTACATAAATAATAGCAATCATCTATGAGCTTAGTAGATGGCAGGATTACTACATGTCTTACTCCACCCAGGATGCCATAACAAAATACCATATATTGGGTGGCTTATACAATAGAATTTTTTTTTTTCTCATGGTACTCTAGGCAGGAAGTTCAAGATAAACGTTTCAGCTGATACCAGTTTTTGATGAGGGCTCTCTTCCTGGCTTGCACATAGCCACTTTGGCCCCACAAGACCTTTCCTCTTTGTCCATGTGGAAATAGAGAGAGAGAGACAGAGACAGTCAGAAAGGTCTCTTCCACTTTTTTTTTTTTTTTTTTTTTCTTAAGAGACAGTCTTGCTCTGTCACCTAGGCTGGAATGCAATGGCACAATCTCAGCTCACTGCAACCTCCACCTCCCAGGCTCAAGTGGTTCTCCTGCCTCAGCCTTCCAAGCAGCTGGGATTACAGGCATGCACCATCATGCCCAGCTAATTTTTGCATTTTTAGTGGAGAGTAGGATTCATCATGTTGCTCAGACTGGTCTTGAACTCCTGACCTCAGGTGATCCATCCACCTTGGCCTCCCCAAATTCTGGAATTACAGATGTGAGCCACTGAATTTGGTCAGTCTCTTACACTTGTTATAAGGCCACCAATCCTATCAACTTATGATCCCATTGCTATAGACTAAATGTTTTTTTTTTTTTTTTCTCAAAATTCATATGTTGAGTTCCTTACCCCCAAGTAACAATGACTTTTAACTGTAGATAGGGCATTCACAAAAATAGTTAAGGTTAAATGAGGCTAGGAGAGTTGAACCCTAATCTAACAGAATTAGCGTCTTATAAATGACATCAGAGAGCTGACCTCTCTCTGCCTGTGAACAAGAAGTCATGTGAGGAGTACGTAGTGAGATATAAGCCACCTACTGTTAAAGGAAAAAAATATATTCAATGGTACTTGTTAAAACATGGCAAGGAAGACTTGATTCAGGACCATTATAATAGGTACAGTGACCACTGCAATGAGGTGTGGGAAAGCTTAGGCTGAACTCTGAAGATAACATTGGCAAATGGGAATTTATAATCAAAGAGCAGTATAAGTGTCAGTAGATGGGAAATTGCTAAGAGGAAATATCGGGTGAGATGGATTCTGGCTAAACCAACCTAAAACGATTCTGCTGAAGACAGGCCAGAGTAATCAGACATCATCTGGGATTGTAACCGACTGTCCTTGAAGACGCTCCCAATTTCCCAATCTGAGATTCTTGGCCTCTCTTATGCCAAAGAACGGGGAAAGGGCCCTCAGAGGTGTGGTGAGTTTTCCATTTGAATAAATATGTGAACCCAAAGAGTTTTGCAGAGAGCAATTTACTAGGCAGAAAGAGAGAAAAACAGAGGAGAGACTGCTCCCACGCTGCTGTGGGAGGGAATCCAGAGAAGGAATCAGCACAGGGAGGGAGCAGTGGGGATTTTAACCTGGAGCTATTTCTGTCCATTTTTGTTCTCATCCAATGAGAGAAGTTCTTTCAAACTTCCTCTGGAGTGATTGATCTTTGACTCTGATACCAGACTGACTACTTGGTCCACAAAGCCTCCTCCTCCCAGAGCTTTCTGTGGGCTTTTTGGACAAAGAAGCCCACCTGGATTTTTCCACCTAGCTTGCCAGCAGGAAACCCAACAAAATACTTTACATTTGAACCACCGCCCCCTCCCCCGGGAAACTCCTGCCTTTGAAACAACACCCCTCATGGACTCAGGAAGATAAGTTTTTCTTTAACACACTCCGTCAGGTTGATGGTGGAAGATAAGGAACCTAATCAGTTATTGAGGGTGAGGGACTCTAACTAAACTGATCTAGCAGGGTTCTTTGCTAAAACTGAATTGTACAAGGAAGTGCCTAGGTGGACCTAGAAGAAGTGTACAAAACTGATTAAAATTTGATCAAGCAAAAGGTGATTATCACTGCGAGCCAAGAGAAAAGGGGTTAGGATGTACCCTCTCTTGCCATCCCCTTAATCTTGGGCTTTCCAGCTTCCATAATTCTGAATAAACTTTAGTTGTTTAAGCTACCAGGTCTGTGGTATTTTGGTATAGCAGCCTGAGAAGATTAAAACACTGTTTTGACCTCATTTAATCTTAATTACCTCTCAGAGGTCCTATGTCTTAATATAATCACATTAAAGGTTAGGGCTTCTAAATATGAGTTTGAAGTGAAAACAATTCAGTCTGTAGCATTCTACAAGATACAAAACATACAAAGCAAAACCAGAAGATTAGTTAAATATGATGGCATTCAAAATTTTCTGTTTGACAATATACTGCAAACAAAACTAGAGCATTAGCCACAGACTTGGAGGAGATAACCTGAACATTTATAATAAGTAAAAAGTACTGAGTAAATGTAAGCAACTGCTACAAATCAATAATGAAAGAAATAACTCAAAAGGAAATATGTGCAAAGAATACAAACAGGAATTAGTAAACAAGGAAGCACAATGGCCAATAAACATATAAAAAGACTCGCAACCATTTTGCATTTCTGTAAGGAAATGCAAATTTTGAAAAATGAGATTCTTTTCATATTCAGGTGATTAGCAAAATAAAAATGAATATGGCAATATTAAGTATTTGTTGGATGTTTGGAAAAGAAAACTCCCATACACCTTTTGTTGAATGTTACATTGGTAAAACCATTAGGGATAAAAGTTTCAATATTTCTAGGATAACTGAACACATGTATTGCCTGTGATGGAACCATTACACTTTTATTATATACCCTACTAAAATTCTCTCACCTATAAAGAAGACATGCAGAGCTATAAGCCTCGCCATAATTTTTGGAACAAAAAATTGAAACTATTCCAAACGTCTCCATCAGTAGAGAAATAGATACATAAATTGTGGTCTATTTATACAATGGAATACTACAGAGCATTTAAAATAAGTCATGTAGACTCTACATAAGCCAACATGAATATGCTTAAATGTGGAATGCTGAATGAAAAACAAAAAAAAAAAAAGAAAGTCATGGTATAGTACCCAAAACAAGAAAAATTTTAATAACTTCTGTGATGGGGGAAGGCATTAAGGATAATGAAAACTAAGAGTGTGAATTACCTTCTCCGTTCCTGCTTTCACAGACAACCTTGAAATTTTATATTTTATTATTTAGGAAAAAAGCTTTCTGGGTCTATACGAAAGGAGTGGTGGAATTGAGGGTAAGTTATCTATACTGGTCTCAGATTAGCTTTACTTGGCTGCCTGGGATATGACCACAGCACATATGCATAATAGGGATGTACAGGTAGTTCAGTTACTGACCTCAAGACTAATGGAATTCGGAAAGCAAAGGCCAATAGGTTGTGCTCACCCCTCTCCCTTTAGTTAGATACCTTTAATCACACTCGAGGCACACTCTGAGAGGTATAACTTCTTAGAAATCCCATCCCTAGATATGTCCGTGATGGTCTGGTCCTTCTAAATGGACCATCTCATATATTATGCTTGACCCTCATGATTTAATGAGGTGTTCTCTGAATATAAAGTACTTTCAGAGAGGTATTAATTCTTCAGAGCCCTAGATAAGCCTTGAAATGGAAGCTAGGATTGATTGGTTTGTGGTTGGCCAGGTGGGTGAGCAAGAGGGAGAATCCCATGAGGACCAGGTAAATAGACCGGATCCGCTCTCAGCAGCTGCAGCAACTAGGGAAGTGGCTACATAACAGCCTCTTCAACCTGCTGCTCTGGCTCCCTGCCAACTCCAGGGAACCAGAACAACTTGCAAGTAACAGGAATCTCCCCAGCTTGTTGGGGGAGCTATTTACATTTTAAACGGCCTACTCTACCTCTCCGAAACCACTAGCTTTATAAACAAGTGAGTCTGAAGGAGACCAGCGAGAAATACATGAATGTTTCCACTGATAGGTATTGTCTTTATTTCAAGTTGCAGGACTCTTCCAGGCCATATTGTTACACATTACTGTTCTAATGCAAATCTTTAATCATAGCCATCTATATAACTAAAACACCTCTGAAATTTCCCAATTTGCTCCTGGCATTCTGCATACCACCTGGTTGCATAACTCATTGATAGCCTGTCAACTGTGTTCCCGAATCTATCAACCTCGATTCCTCTTACAACACCGATAAAAACATATTTTGCAGATCTCTGAAATTAGTTTAAGTTTTAATTGACAGAATACTTGAAATTGACTGAAAAGTTAAACCATAAATAAACTGTATTTATACCTTTATCTGCTGTTGCCATTTCTGTAAATATTTAGAAGAGAAAAAATTTCAATGATTGAATAGTTTTTTTATGTAAATGATAAAGGCTAGATCTTTTGTTTAATTTCAAATATTAGTTTGAAAGCTTTTACTAAAAAATTCAAACCTTTATACTAAACCAACTGTATTTATTTTGCTTAATAATTGAATGCACAATTTTAGTAACAAGGTTTTAAAAATTTATATATATTTGAAAATTTAACGAATTTTACCTCTATAATAATGAATAGTTTTTATTGCTTAGCTTTTGTTATATACGTGCTGATCCATAATTTTAGACTCCTATATCAAATTATGCAACAATTGTTCTATCAAACAAATTTGAAGAAATGTAAGAAAGAAGCCATAAACTAATAACCATTTTTTCTGACTTCTGAAGATTTTTTTTTTTGAGAGAAACACTGTAATGTCACTGAGAGGAAATGTCAATGAACTTTGTATGAACTTTTATTTTGCTGATATCTGAATAAATTTGCCAAACATTAGAAATTACTCTTGATTTATTATTCACTTTCCCTTATATTTACCAGCCAATTAAAAAAAAAAAAACAGACTTTTTTTGGAATGAAATCTGTGTCTCACTCCATCATCCAGGCTGGAGTGCAGTGATGCAATCTCGCCTCACTGCAGCGCAGCCTCCTGGGTTCAAGAAATCCTTCTGCCTCAGCCTCCTGAGTAGCTGGGATTATAGGTGCATACCACCATGCCTGGGTAAGTTTTGGATTTTCAGTAGAGATAGGGTTTTGCCATGTTTGGCCAGGCTGGTCAACTTAAAGTTAACAGCTGCATTAGCTGCTAATAAGAGAGACACCTTTTCCTTTGAAGCTTTGAAGCCAGTTATTGACTTTTCCTCTCTAGCTATGAAAGTCGTAGATGGTATCATCTTCAAATGGAAGGCTGTTTCATTTACGCTGAAAATTTCTTGTTTAGTGTAGCAACCTTCATTTATGATCTTAGTTATATCTTCTAGGTAACTTGCTACAGCTTCAACATCAGCAATTGCTGCCTATTCTTGCACTTTATGTTACAGGGAACACTTTTTCCCTTAAACTCATGAAGGAACCCCTGCTAGCTTCAAACTTTCCTTCTGCAGCTTCTTCACCTCTCTCAGCCTTCATAGAATTAAAGAGAGTTAAGGATTTTCTTCGATAAAGCTTTGACTTAAGGGAATGTAGCTGTTTTGATCTTCTATCAAAATCATTAAAGCTTTTTCCGTCTCAGGGGTCTGCTGTGCTTTCTTATCATTTGTGTGCTCACTGGAGTAGCATTTTCAATTTCCCTGATGTTTTTGCCTTTGTATTAGCTGTTTGGCTTAAGAGATGTAACTTTCAGCATCTTGGCTGTTGAAATGGCTTTCTTACTAAGCTTAATCATTTTCAGCTTTTGTTTTAAAAGTGAGAGACCTGCCACTGAGGGTGCCTGGAGCAAGTGCCAGCACAAGCCATCACTTTCACTGATCACAGGTAAAGCTAGCCATAGAGGGCCAGGAAGTTGATTCCCTCCTGGACACTGGCGTGGCCTTCTTAAATTTGCTTTCCCATGCTGGACGGTTGTCCTCCAAGTCTGTATGTAATTGTCTGAGGAATCCTAGGACAAGCTGTCTACTGATATTTCTCCCAGCCCCTAAGCTGTAAATGGGGAGATATACTCTTCTCCCATGCTTTCCTCATCATTGCAGAAAGTCCCACTGCCTTACTAGGGCGGGATCTGTTAGCCAGAGCAGGCACCATTGTCTATATGAACATCTTCAAAGAGGAAATCCTTCTCTGCTGCCCATTATTTAAAGACGGGATTATCCCAAGGTTTGGGCAACAGAGGGACAATTTGGGCGAGCAAAGAATGCCTGCCAAATTTGAATAAGGCTAAAGGATCCCATATTTTTTTTTTAATCAAAGACGATACCCCCTAAAATTGGAAGCCAAAAAGGGGCTACAGGATATTGTAAGTAACTTAAAAGTTCACAGTCTAGTAAAGCCCTGTAACAGCCCTTGTAATACTCCAATCTTAGGAGTACAAAAACCTATTGGACAGTGGAGGCTAGTGCAAGATCTCAGGCTTATTAATGAAGTTGTGACCCCTTTATATCCAGCCGTACTCAAATTATACACCTTGCTCTCTCAAATACCAGGGGAAGCACAATGCTTTACAGTCCTGGACCTTAAGGACGCCTTTTTCTGTGTTCCATTATATAGAAAGTAGGAACTGGGCCTCAACAGCAGGAGGTGAGCCACAGGCCAGCAAGCATTACCACCTGAGAGCTCTGCCTCCTGTCAGGTCAGCTATGACACTGGACTCTCAAAAGCAACCCCTACTATGAACTATGCATATGAGGAATCTAGGAGGTGTGCTCCTTATGAGAATCTAACTAATGCTTGATGACCTGAGATGGAACAGTTTCATTCCCAAATCAACCCCCCTGCACCATCCATTGAAAAATCGTTTTCTACAAAACTAGTTCCTGGTAACAAAGAGTTGGGGTCTGCTATAATAGACTATAAAACAGTATAAACATAACTTTTTTTTTTGAGACAGAGTCTTACTCCATCACCAGGCACCAGGCTGGAGTGCAATGGCACAATTTTGGCTCACTGCAACCTCCACTTCCCGGGTTCAAGCAATTCTCCTACCTCAGCCTCCCAAGTAGCTGGGACTACAGGCACATGCCACCACTCCCAGCTAATTTTTGTATTTTTAGTAGAGACAGGATTTTACCATGTTGGCCAGTATGGTCTCGAACTCTTGACCTCGTGATCCGCCCACCTTGGCCTTGCAAAGTTCTGGGAGTACAGGTGTGAGCCACCATGGCTAGCCTAAACATAACTTTTATATGTACAAAAAAAATAAACAAATAAAAATGATATGACTCACTTTATTACGATACTCACTTTGTTGTGGTAGTCTGGGACCAAACCTGCAATTTCTCCAAGGTAAGCCTGTGCTATGAGACTGTTCTGTGATAGGAAAAGGTTAGATTACAAGTGACTTTTGACTGTGTCAGGATTCACTTTTTTTTTTTTTTTTTTTTGACTGAATTGGAACTTCCTCTGGAGTTGCGAGCAGAGGACTGTCATGATACACTTTATGTTTATGTTCCAAAATGATGACTCTGGCTGTCATGTGGAGAATAAGAATAAGAGGTAGAAACAGGAAAGACATATACAGTGAAAGGATACAAAGCAAAATCAAGGAAGAAAAATGACATATGAGACATGATCTGGAGGGAACCAGTTCATAGTTAAAAACCTATTTCAATAATTCAGTCTGTGTCCCTAAAAGAAAACACTCCCAGTGAGGTCAAATTTGAACAGCACATCTAGTTGTTTATTTTTCATGACAGGAAAAATATTTCATGTACTTATTCATGAGCACTGGCTAATTGTTGGGTTAATTTTTGAGGAACTTGGAGAAACCCAGTTAGATTTGTGTCATGGAGATCTGGAGGAGAAGCATTTGTTTTTGACCCCTGATAAAGTGACAGAGTATGAAGATACTTTTGCCCTGTTTGAATGGTTACCAAAGAGCACTGGCTGTGTCTTTTCCACGGCTTCAGCCTGGCCCCTCAGGCTTTTATACCACCTCCTCCCAGCACCCCTCCAGAGCTCAGTTTAGTGGCTTTCAATGACCTCTGCTTGCTTCTCTTTACTACACATTTGGTTTCAGCAATTCTAACACTATGATAACAGTTGTTACAATAATATCTTTATTGAATCACCTGGTTTGTTTGTTGTTTGTTTTTAATCTCTGTCTCACTAACGTAATTGGTTACCTTTTTATACTATAAGTTAAACGAGCATTAATACATACTTTAGGATAGAGCAAGTACTTGTTTATCAGTTTATTGTAAAAAAAAACCATAGTCGTTTTTGTTCATTCTCTTGTTGGTTGTTGTTTATCATTTTGTGGTTGTGTTGAGGAAATTGTATTTAAAATTTTATTTGGACTTTCCAGGTTATGAAATCAGAAGCTCTTGGGCAAAATGATCTTGTTTTCTCTGAACCAAATGTGTATCTGGCTTTACTTTTCTATGTGTAAATGACATAAGAAATGAGCGTGGGTCAGTCCACCTTTACTACACAATTTGCTGGGAAGATTCAATCAACTGTATACCCAGTACCTATAAAGATTTGTTCCATTTCGTTTACCAAAGGATGTCTACCTTGAGTAATGAAACGGTGCCATAGCCACAAAGGTATACAAAAATACATAAACTGAAATCTCACCATAGCTATGGGGTTTCTTAAGAGCTCTATTGAGATATGAAGGAAAATTTAAATTCACCTTTCATGATACAGTTCGATCATTTGTAAAATTGAAATAATAATACTTACCCATCTCTCTTGAGTGCTATTTAGTTACTTAGAATGTTATTATTCTTTAAGAATCATGAATGAAAGTGATTATGCAAGAGCAAATTATGATTGCTATTCTTAATGTTAATGTTAACAATGAAAAACAACCTTTTTTTTTCTTTTCCTTGTTATAGATAGTGATTGGTAACTTGTAATTTTTAAACACTAGAGAAGACTACAAATTTAAGAAAATACAAGTTAAAAAGCCTTTATAAAATAGAGAATAAAATATGCAATGGAGGGAATTTATTTTACTAACTACTGTATCATGAACAAACAAAATCATGTCTGATTTTAAGTATATACTTGTGGAGCAAATATGTGTAGAAATAATTCTGTTAATACATGTATATTCACAGTTGTATTAAAAAACTAACCACAAATAATATCAATCTGAATTCTCATCTACATTAAAATCAATATGAAACAGACATACTTGTTTTACAATGGAAATAATTAATTATGAGATACAATTGCTCCTTAAGCAATACAATCTAAATGAAGTTCAAAAGAAGTAGCTTCTTTTGTTGTTGTTTAGAAAACCAAATATATTTAGGTAACATAACCATATTAACTTATAAATATGGATATTTTAATATTGTAATATGAATAAGAGCCACAGTAAATACTATTTTAATTTCACTTTCATTTCTCTATAGTTGTGTGATGCTTATAAATCAGTCCTATGTAATTGTGCTAATATGTTTTTTGAATTTTAATGTATTTACATAGATCATTCCTGTGTTAGTGAATTATTTTCCTGCATTTATACAGTTGTTTAGTTTCATGAAACATTGCCAAATTGGCATATCTTTTTATTTCTCCATCTGAAACCCTCTATCTTTCTGGTTGTGATAGAAATCTGAAATTCAGAACAGGTATTCTTACCATGAAATTGTATTAATAAACTTAATTAACAAAAGCAGCATTATTTCAGTGACTTGCAATTATGAAACTGGCAAAGCTAACTGCTGTCATTTTTTCAGGTACCTAGTCTTATGAGAGTCTACAAAATGTGAAGTTAACCATAGTGGGCTATATGAGATTTTCTTTCTTTTTTTTTTTTTTTTTTTGAGACGGAGTTTTGCTCTTGTTACCCAGGCTGGAGTGCAATGGCGCAATCTCGGCTCACCGCAACCTCCGCCTCCTGGGTTCAGGCAATTCTCCTGCCTCAGCCTCCTGAGTAGCTGAGATTACAGGCACGTGCCACCATGCCCAGCTAATTTTTTGTATTTTTAGTAGAGACAGGGTTTCACCATGTTGACCAGGATGGTCTCGATCTCTTGACCTCGTGATCCACCAGCCTCAGCCTCCCAAAGTGCTGGGATTACAGGCTTGAGCCCCCGTGCCCGGCTTATGAGATTTTCTTAATACTTCTTTAAAACAAAAACAAATAAGAACAAAAGATAAAGAAGCAACAAAAGCCTTCATCACAATTAATATTTCTCAGAATCCCTACTGATTTGACTATTGTTGTTTTGACTTTCATGGGTTCCATACTGCCTTAGCTTTTTTGGATAGAGTCTGTCTTTCTGAATCCAGGCCTTACGTAAGTGAATACTTCCAGAGAAGGAGAGTTTACATGATTCTGCATATCTTCTTCTCTGTTTTTAGGTAAATGTCTCATTTATCCCCTTTTTGGTGAACGACAATTACTTTCATTCTGCAGAAGGTGTGCTCTTGAGGACTGAATATATTTGTCTATTTATTTTCCCCCTCCAAATTTATATGTTGACGTCCTGATTCTCAACTACTGGAAGGAAATTAGGTCATGATGTTGGAGCCTGTGCTAGTTCATTTTCACACTGCTGTAAAGAATTACCTGAGACTTGGTAATTTACAAAGAAAAGAGATTTAAATAAATCATAGTTATGCAGGCTTAACAGAAACTGTGGCTTAGAGGTTTCAGGAAACTTACAATCATGGCAGAAGTCAAAGGGGAAGCAAGGTATGTCTTACATGGCTGCAAGAGAGAAAGAGTGCATTGGAGCCAGTGCCACATTTTAAAGCATCAGATCTGTGAGAACTCTATTATGAGACAGCACTAGCGAGATGATACTAAACCTTTAGAAACCACCCCATGATCCAACCATCTCCCCCCAGGCCCCACCTTCAACAAATGGGGATTATAATTTGACATAAAATTTGAGTGAGGACACAGAGCCAGACTATATCATTCTGCCCCGACCCCTCCCAAATCTCATGTCCTTCTCACACTTCAAAACACAATCATGCCTTCCCAACAGTCCCCTAAAGTCTTAACTCATTCCAGCATTAACCCAAAAGTCTAAGTCCAAAGTCTCATCTGAGACAAGGCATGTCCCTTCTGCCTATGAGCTTATAAAATCAAAAACAAGTTAGTTACTTCCAAGATACAATGGGAAAATAAACATTGGGTAAATTCTCTCATTTCATATGGGAGAAATTGTCAAAAACAGAGGGCTACAGTTTCCTGGGCTATAAGTCCAGATCTCAGCAAGGCAGTCATTAAGTTTTAGGGCTCCAAAATAAGCTCCTTCGATTCCATGCCTCACATCCAGTCCACACTGACGCAAGGTTTGGGCTTCCAAGCCTTTGTGTAGCTCTTCCCCTGTGACTCTGCAGGGTGCACCCCCCACAGCTGTTTTCATGGGCTGGCATTGAGTGCCTGTGGTCTTTCCGGTAAGATGGTGCAAGCTTTCAGTGGATCTACCATTCTAGGGTCTGGAGGATGGTGTCCCTCTTCTCATAGCTCCACTAGGCAGACTTCTGCCTGGACATTCAGCTGTTTTCACACGTCTTCTGAAATCTTGGTGGAGGTTCCCAAACTCTTGCCTTCCAAGCACCCACAGACTCAACACCACATGGAAGTTGCTAAGGATTGAGGCTTGTACCCTCTCAGGCAATGTCCTGTGCTATACATTGGCCCCTTTTAGCCACAGCTGAAGCTGGAGTGGCTGGGACAGAAGGTGCCATGTTCTGAGGCTGCACAGAGAAGCAGGGCCCTGGGCCTGGCCCACAAAACCATTATTCCCTCCTAGGCCTCTGGGCCTGTGATAGGAGGGGATGCTGCAAAGATCTCTTAAGTGCCCTGGAGACATTTTCTCCATTGTCTTGGGTATTAACATTTGGCTCCTCATTACTTATGTAAATTTCTGCAGCTAGCTTGAATATCGCCCCACAAAATAGGTTTTTCTTTTCTACCGCATGGTCACAGTTCAAATTTTTCAATCTTTTAGTCTCACCTTCCCTTTTAAATATAACTTTCAATTTCAGATTATTTCTTTTTGAATGCACGTAGCTGTATGCTGTGAGGAGCAACCCGGCTTCATCTTGAGCACTTTGCTGCTTAGAAATTTATTCTACCAGATATCCTAAGTCATCCCTCTCTAGTTCAAAATTCCACATATCTCCCTAAAATGTTCCTCTTCTCCATCTGAGACCGTCTCAGCTTGAACTTCATCGTCCATATCACTATCAGCATTTTGGTCAAAGCCATTCAAATAGTCTCTAGAAAGTTCCAAACTTTCCCACATCTTCCTGTCTTCTTCTGAGCCCTCCAAACTGTCCCAACCTCTGCCCTGTTACCCAGTTTCAAAGTTGCTTCCCCATTTTCACGTATCTTTATAGCAATGCCCCACTCTTCTGGTACCCATTTTCTATATTAGTCCATTCTCACACTGCTCTAAAGAACTACCTGAGACTAGGTGATTTATGAAGAAAACAGGTTTAATTGACCGCAGTTCTGATCATGACTGGAAGGCCTCAGGAAACTTACAATCATGGCAAAAAGCAAAGGGGAAGCAAGGCATATCTTGCATGATGGCAGGAGAGGGAAAGGGCGAAAGGGGAAGCGCCCCATTTTTTAACCATCAGATCTTGCCAGAACTGTACTACAAGACAGCACTAGGAGGGTGACACTAAATCATTAGAAACCACCCCTGTGATCCAGTCACCTCCTACCAGACCTCACCTTCAGCATATGGGGATGATAATTTGACATGAGACTTGTGTGGGCATGCAGAGTCAAACCATATCAGAACAATGATGAATGGGATTCTTGACCTTATAAAACAAACAGAAAGTTGCCTCACTTTCTTTCTCCCATGTGAGGATATAACAAAATGTTAGCAGTCTGCAGCCTAGAGGAGGACCCTCACCAGAATCTTGACCATGCTGAAACCATAATTTCAAACTTCCATTCTCCAGAAACTTGAGGAATAAATCTGTCGTTTATAAGCTATGACATCTATGATACTTTATTATAGCAGCTCAAACTGACTATGACAAGCTCCATTCAACAAGCACATTGCTTTTTCTTTGTGGCCTGCTACAATGCATTATTGATTCACCAGTTTTCTCGTTAATGTGTATCAATAAATTATGCCCTCTGTAAATTTCCATGTTCATGTAAACTTGTAAATATGGTATATTTCCCAATTTGTCAATATGGTATATTTCCAATGTTCATTCATAAGTTCAGCTAATACCCAAAATGAATTATTTCTGGTAACAGTAATTATAATTATGTTTATAGAACCAAGCCAGTGCCAAAACTTTTGAACACTATTACTTGGCTATATGGAGTCAGGCCATTAAAACATATTTACTCTGGGAAATACATTTATCTTTCTAAATTGTTATAACTTTTATTTCTAAAACTGTGGTGACTTGGATGTAAGCAATCTAGAAGTAGTAATGAAGTATATGCATTTTAAAAATGTGTCTATTATCATTGGCAGCACCCTCTCCCAAACCTAATGCTACTCCATGCAGTTTGTTTTTCACAAAACAATTTCAAATTTCTTATCATACTGGGAGTCCCCAAGAACAGTTTCATGTGGGCCTTGAGAAATAAACCTAAAAGGTTTTATGTAGTATCTACTCTAGCCTATCTGCTATTTTTCTCCTTTTCTCACTACACATCTATTTTATGTTGTCAGACATACCAACAGTAACCCTCAATGGCCTTGCTTGTTCATTCAGTGTTACTTATTTTCAAGGTCTAGCTTACTTCTGCCAACACCGGGTCCTCCACCAATGCCAGTGCTGTCAACCTTGCTGATATTGCCTTCCTATCAAGAGTTCATGCACTACTACTAATGTTAATAACACTGATTCCTTACAGGCCCAATTTTCCAAGGAGACTATAAAGAACTAACTTTTTTGCTTTTCTTAATTATTTTTTTAAAACCTTTACAGCTATGTGAAATAGATCTAAGGTAATAGAGGGCTTTGCAAGTTAGACATGAAAAGAAAGCAAAAGTTTAGGATGCTGAAAGAAAGCTAAAAATAAATTCCATAAGAAAAGTCTCCCAAATGTTTTTCTTCTGTTATCTTCTCCTTCATCAACAGTGTTGCCTTTCTAGATGCTGGGTTTCTTAAAATCTAAAATATAACATATTAAAAAAATTAATTTTTTAAAAAATAACTGAGCATCCATCATTCAGGCAAAGACATACAATGTTATTTTAATTTTCTTGAAGGAAACTTAAAAATTTAGATTTTAATTGTATCTATTTTGATGTGTATGGCTTCAGGTCTTTTGTTTTCACTGCTATATTAAGTGATTATACAAACATACTGTAAATTATCATGCCATTTGTAGGTCATGAGTAGGGTTTTGTACATTTTTTGTTGTTTCCACACTCTGATGCAAACAGTTTTGTAGATATATCTTAATATACATGTGCAAGAGTTTTTCTTGGGGAGTAATTAGGAGTGGGATTGCCAGTTATAGAATATGTGCATACATGTTCATCTCTACTAGGTTATACTAAACTGATTTCCAAGTTCCAAGTTAATACTTACAATTCCCACCAGCCAGCCTTGTCAAACATGATGTTAGTTGACTTTGCCCATCTGCTGAGCACAAAATTTTATATCACTGTGGTTTAAATTTCCATTTCCTTGACTATTTTTTCATTGAACATCTTTTAATAAATTTTATGGGCTACTTGTGCTACTTTTTCAGTGAAATTTATGAAATTGTGTTGTCATTTCACTTATTATGATAATATGAAGAATTTATTTTGGATTGTATTTTAGTCATTATAGTTAGAAGATCTGAATACTTTAATAATATCCTTCTGTTCTAGTTTCTGTCACGCTGAGAGCCAACTGATACTCATAAGAATGTTGCATTCTTATGTGTAAGATACTACAAAACTCTTCTTTGAAACTTCAAAAGAGCCTTCCTTTTATTAATAGGGTCAAAGAATTGATCAATAAAGAACTATTGATCATAGGAATTATTCATTAGTTATTCTGGATACATCCTATGTTAATTTTATGTGTTGTAAGCTCTTTTTTTGGATTGCTGACAAACGTTCACATTTTGTAAGTGTCTTTTGGTGAACATAAATTCCACCTGAAATTGTTTATTGTATTACATGAGATAGGAATCCCATTATTACCATTTATTACCCATGAATCTGTAATACTCAGTAATTTTGGAATGTTAGGCAAACATTCTGGTTATCTTATACTTTAAATTAAGCTCAGTCATAGACAGTAATTAATTATTGGGGCTATAAACTATGCCAAGTGGAGCAGAGTATTTCACTTTGGCTGCAGATACAAATACGTTCCAAGGTTTATTCGTCAATGTAACGTTATGAAGAATTTTTTATTTCCTCCACCACTGAAGCTCTTAAGTTAATAAACATAACTAGATTTGACCAGAGTTAGGCACTGATAGAACAAATGCAGAAATGAGACACTGGTTACCTGAATTGTAATTTTGGCTGTATATTGCTTCGTTTCGTGTTCTTGAAAAAGTCAGAAAAACTCTTTTAAGTTTCTAAACATTATTTATAACTATGTCTAAGTAAAAGTAACTACCCATTTCCACTCATTAGTTTAAATATGTATGTAAAGATTGTTGTTCATTGATTATGATAATTCGAAGCATTGGCTTTAGATTGTATTTTAGTCATTGTAGTGAGATCTTTATACTTTAACTGTCAGTTTCTAAGCCAAAGACATATAAAATAATATTCTGATGTTCTAGTTCCTTTCACAGAGAGCTAACTGATACTCATAAGAATGCTGCATTCTTATGTATGAAATACTGCAAAACCATTCTTAGAACTTTACAAGAGTCTTCCTTTTATTGATAGTGTCAAAGAACAAGAGGACACTGAAAAAAATACTCTTGGTTGTTTTATTTCATAATTTTCAAGCATATACTTTGCAATTTGCCACACAGTCACTGCCTAATAGAAGGGAATCATGGCAAACAAACCTGTTCACGTCAGCAGTGACACACTTGCCCACATACTTAGTCCACATTCCTTGAGTTTTCAGCCTCTCTAGAGGCATAATTCAGAAACCTAAAATTACTGAAAGCATTTTACGAAGAATAAAAGGAGCAAAACAACATTTCTAGAATAACAGGTTCTTTAAATCAAAGCATTTTCTAGACATACAGAGAATAATAATAAGGTTGTAATTTACCGTATTCTTTATATTTGATGTAATTTGCTAATACCCAAAGCTAGGCAGCACACTGCTATTAAGCAGAGCATGGGGAATGTTAAATAATAGAAATAGAATGCTAAATAATAGAAGTTTTATCACATAGAAAAATAATCTGATCAATTACTATAAATAAATAGAAAAAGATAAGAAAAAAACTGCCTTTGCAATTTTAAGCTATCGGGCAGGTGTGTACTGTCACATGCTTGCAGAATTCTATTTATAAATGCACATTTTAATACTAACTCATTGGCCCTATTCATTAAGGGGAAAAGTACTGATTAGAAACAATTCTCATTTTTTCCATGCACCCCAAGAGTTCTTTCTTTCTAAAAAAAATCTTTCTAATTAGATAGTTTAGACTCATTTTAATGAATTCATAAATTTTTATGAATTCATAAATACTGTTTCTCTGAGATTGTTGCTTAAGCAGTATATACACATATGTATACATTTACATAATGTATACATTATAAATGTGTGTGTGTGTGTGTGTGTGTGTGTGTGTGTGTGTGAGGTGTGAGAGGGAAAAAGTGGGAAAGATGAGAAAAACCATGGAATAATTTTATTTAAAGAGAAAATCATTAGTGAGCAGTGAGTATAATAAATTTGTATTGTATCCTTGAAAGTTAAATATAAACAGCATATAATTTTAAAAGCCATAAAATTCGACACTGCATTAAAAATTAATAAGGATACTTCTCTTTATGCAGTTTCTATGTTTTTCTGTGGAAGGAAACTTTCTCTTATATTTTCTGTTCAAAGAGCATATTATCATTTGGAATTCTGGCTTATCTTAAGGCAGATCCCATATAAGTATGTATTTTATTCTGTAATTAAAGCTTTTAAAGCAAGAGTCAGATATGATTTTTTTATGTTTCAGAAATATGTGGTTGTAGTAGTGCCAAAGATCAATGGAAGTTCAGGACATCATGAGCCAACCACAGGAGTTGGGGAAGTTAGTTAGGAAGCCAAGGTTAGAAGCTGAAAAAGGGATGACAAGCATATAAACAAGAAAGGTAGCAGTGCAAATGAAAGGTAGAAGGCAGATTCCAAAGATATTCAGATGGAATTAACATGATGTGCTGATTGATTGAATGTGAGAGATGAGATAAATGAATAAGTTGAGGATCATAATGAGGATTCCTAGGTTGGTTGACTCACTGAATAGTGATTTCATTAACCAAAAGGAAAACTAAAGAGGAAAGAGAGATTTTGGAGAGGAAAATAGACTTTGGCCTGGATGTGCTGGAATTAAACTCTGTAAAATATACCTTGTAACCATTTTACAATACAGGTTATATTACATGATTGGGGGGAATATTAAAAATACAGACTTTTTAAATTCACTGGAAAAAAGATCAGTCTTATGAAGGAATTAACTTAACCATCTAAAATCATATAGAATGAGGAAAGAAAAGTTCCAAGAACTGAACGCTGCATTACGCAAATATTTAACAGATAGTGAAAGGTATACCAGGAGAGATGGAAAAAAGGAGTGACCAGAAAAGAGAAAGCAGAATGAAAGGACAGATACTGTGCTATTGAGTTTCAAGAGTGAAATGATTTACAATAAAAATTGCTGCAGATAGTTGAAGAAGACGTCACCATTAAAAAAAAAATCACTATTGACTTTTTGAGCAGCTTTTGAAGGAGCGTTTGGGGCAGACACCAAATTGCACTGGGTAGAGGAATTAAACTGAATGGCAAATTACTCATGAGCTCATGGAATTGTCTCCAATTGTTACCTTGTGTATGAGACCTGTTTAACTACATCATGGGAGTACTGTATTACACTTCATCTTGAGTTGGCCACAAGTTGGCACTGATGCTAGACAAGCCTTTTTTTCATAACTATGAGCCCCCTTTTAAACAAATACTTAAAAGGGATCCACCTTCTGGCGTAAAGGCATTTAAGACTGAAATTACAACAATTTCTCTCACTCTTCCTGGAAATTTATAAACTTTAATCTCTGAAATCTTCTCCTCTATCTGAATGGTTTGGTTTTTGTATACCATTTTGATACTTATGGTGGAAGCTATTATTCACTGAAAAGAAATAATTTTACTTCACTTAGATTTGAATGTGTTTAATAGTATCTGATAGAAATCTTAAAAATACATAAAAAGGCAATGGTTCACCTCTTTCAGAAGACAGTATTTCAAAATGTCAGATTTCGTACACTATTAAAAATGAGTATGTAATAAACAGAACTGTAAGGCACTCTAGTAAGATTATTAGGCAAATCTGGTGTGCACTCCTTTAAGGTCATACAACATGTATTAATTAATTTTGTTGCTACAAAACAAAGAAGAAATGGTAAAAGAAACCAGAATATCTATAAGGGTTTGACCTTAGATGTCAGTGTAACAGAATGCCTTTGCATTTGCTAAAATACAGCAAGATACAGTGGCAAACTACATTCACCACTTAACGTCCTTGTAAGAAGTCTGCTTTAAATCACTGTATTTTCTACTAAATACCCTTCACTCAATTTTAAAAATTTTATCTCTTGCATATAACACCTTTCCACACATGTTCAGTACAATTCGGATATAACTAGGCGTATTATATACCTTTCCACCAGAAAAGAGATAGCACATTCAAATTTGAATAAATTGAAAGGGTTTAGTAAAAAAAAAAACATACACATTATTGTAGTGAGGAATAGGAAACCCACAAAAGACAGTGAAATTGCTGGGGCTAGAATGGCTTCCTTAACAGTCCTAAATATTTGGAGTGAGAGAGGCAACAGTGACCTGGAAACTAGAGACAGAGGGCCGTGAGGCAAGCCTGCTTGCAGAAGTTGAGGTCATTCTGTGGAAGGTCAGACTGCAGCAGAGCAGAGAGAGAGTAGAGAGAAAAAATTTTGATTTAATTATCTCTTTTTCTTCCTTTTATTCCTTGCCAAGAGTTCTCAATGATGGAACCCAGAAGGCAAGAGAGTCTGTTGGTGTAGTCAATACAACATACAGTCCACTACAGCATAGTCACCTCTCAAAACACTGTTATATTATATAACTTAATACACGTTATGTTATGTCAATTTATGCTATATAGAGCATTCTGCAGGGACCTCCATCCAGTTGGAGAGTAACACAGAATAGATCTAGATAGGGTTAAGTATATATATATATATATATATATATATATATATACACACACACACACACGCGCGCGCGCGTGTGCGTGCATGCATACATAATGAAAGGGGATTCAACATAGTCCTTAGGGAAATAAACATTTTAAAGAATATAGTATTTTAATATACACCATTAAAATGGGTAAAAAGAAAACAAAAGCAGTGAAACAAAAATAAAAAAATTGATATGACCAGAAATTAGTGAGAAAATTGAATAGTCTGAACTGTCATATATTGCTTTTCAGAGTACCTATTGATATATGACTTTGTTATATTCTACCCAAATTGTTACAACCTAAGACCAAACAACATACAGAGAAATGTATTATTTTGTGTAGAAAAGGTTTGTACAGAATGCTGATAACAACAGTGCTTATGAAAGTCAAAAGCAGAAACCAAAATATACACCAACAGTAAGATCAGTGAGTAAATTGTGGCATATTTATGTTATGAAATTAAAACAAACATCCAATTGTATGGGTAAACTCACAAATAGTGCTTAATGAAAAAAGTCAAACACACAAAAAAATCAGTATGTTTTAATTTATATAACATTCATATAACACAGCCTATGTTGTTATATAAAACTAAAAGTAGTGATAATCTTCATATGTTGATTTGAGTGGTGATTATGCAGGTATATTCACTTTGCAAACATTCACCAAGCTAAATGATTATAATTTGTTCACTTTTGTGTATGTATTTTATAATAAATGTTTAAAAGATGATTTTCTTAAAAGAAAACAGTAAGGTAAGTATGGATAAAAGGTCTAATGAAGATATCTAGCACACTACAGAAGTGACATATCTCCTCTAACTTCTGGCTTTGCCTAGCACTACCTGGAAATAATGCTCACCAGTATAGCAAGCAACTTCTGATTTGGTCATCAGAGGTCAGTATATAGAAGATAAAATGTGAAGATTTCATATCCTTAGAATTGAGAATCTTGTATTTGGCTGTAGTTTCATCACAAACCGTCTGTTTATTAATTTCTTCGTGTCTCATTTTTCTGATTGTCAACTGATGAGATTGAGATAAATAATTACTAAAATTTATTTTCTGCCAGTTGAGTGTCTTTCTTGCCAATTGTAATTTAGAAAGATGACAGATAGATGCATACATACGTAGGTACATACATACATGAACAGCTAGCAAGCTAGGTAGTAGACAGAAACATAGATACATAGATGCACATATACATACATACATAGATACCTATATACATATCTACATGGCTAGATACATAGATGGCAGATATCCAGACACTTATACACTTAACAATATACACAGTTAGATTACTGGATAGATAGATCAAACAGATGAAACAAGGTATTTATGCTCTTTCACGTGTTTACGTCTTTGTAGATATACTCAAGACACATCAATATGAAATTATAATCAATAAAAATCCAGAAGTAGTTCTGAAAAAAATAAGCTAACAAGATTAGGAATAAGTCAAAAACCAAAGCAAATAGAACAAAGATAAGAATCAAGTTCTAAATCAACCAGTATTTTAAATTAAGTGTCACAAAAAGCTGGACACATGAATGTGTATGGCAAAGAGGAGTATGTCTGCACATTATATTTTTGTAGTTTGATGGTCTAATTTTATTCCATCCACAAGACTGATCTTATATCTAAAGGAAAGTAATCAATAATTAAACAGAGAAGTACCTGCATGCCTGGCAGGTCTCATATATTTAAAGACAAATAAGATTTTCCTCCCAGAAGAAATATATTTTCATGACAGGTAGGGAGACAATTTGTTTAAAACGAAGTACTGCATCTGACAATAATTAAGCCTCTATTAAGCCTGTTGTTTATTTTTAAGTTCAAATTTACTTAACAGCCGTTAAAATATCAGCATTTGCATTTGCCTGTAGTGAGATTCTTCTGTGTGCTTCACAGTGGTTCACAGCAGGCAGTCAAGCCTAATAATAATGGCATGTTAATATTAGAAGAATCTACAAGTAGTTCGAAAAATTGAGACATAAAATAATGTTTTACAAGTAATCTTTATTTTAAATGTATGGTTTTTTTATCATTTTAGATTCATTAAAAAATTGATTTTTATTAGTTTTAGGTTCTTTTAGGATGCTCCGTTTTTCTTTTGAGCTACTTGGAATCAAATTCATTCAGAGCTTAATATCAAGTGAGTAGAATCAAATTGGAGGCCAAATAGAATGTAGAGTATAAGAATCTGGGCTGTGGAATAGACACGTTTTAGATCTTATATAACCAATACAATAACATTTTTATTGCATTTTAGGTTTTGGGGTACATGTGAAGAACATGGAAGATTGTTGCATAGGTATACATGAGGCAGTGTGATTTGCTGCCTTCCTCTCCCTCACCAATATCTGGCATTTCTCCTCATGCCATTCCCCCCAACCCCCACCCCCCTGCTGTCCCTCCCCTATTTACCCCCAACAGACCCCAGTGTGTAGTCCTCCCCTCCCTGTGTCCATGTGTTCTCATTTTTAACACCTACCTATGAATGAGAGCATACAGTATTTGATTTTCTGCTCCTGTGTCAGTTTGCTGAGAATGATGGCTTCCAGGTTCACCCATGTCCCTACAAAGGACAAGAACTCATCATTTTTGATGGCTGCATAATATTCCATGGTGTGTATGTGCCACATTTTCCCTGTCCAGTCTATCATCGATGGGCATTTGGGTTGGTTCCAGGTCTTTGCTATTGTAAACTGTGCTGCAATGAACATTTGTGTGCATGTGTCCTTATAGTAGAATGATTTATAATCCTTTGGATATATACCTAGTAATGAGATTGCTGGGTCAAATGGAATTTCTTTTTTTCTTTTTTTTTTTTTTTGAGACAGAGTTTCGCTCTTGATACCCAGGTTGGAGTGCAATGGCGAGATCTCAGCTCACCGCAACCTCCACCTCCTGGGCTCAGGCAATTCTCCTGCCTCAGCCTCCTGAGTAGCTGGGATTACAGGCATGCGCCACCATGCCCAGCTAGTTTTTTGTATTTTTTTAGTAGAGACGGGGTTTCACCATGTTGACCAGGATGGTCTCAATCTCTTGACCTCGTGATCCACCCGCCTCGGCCTCCCAAAGTGCTGGGATTACAGGCTTGAGCCACCGCGCCGGGCCTTGGAATTTCTATTTCTAGGTCCTTGAGGATCGCCACACTATCTTCCACAATGGTTGAACTAATTTACACTCCCACTAACAGTGTAAAAGTGTTCCTATTTCTCCACATCCTCTCCAGCATCTGTTGTCTCTGGATTTTTTAATGATTGTCATTCTAACTGGTGTGAGATGGTATCTCATGTAGTTTTGATTTGCATTTCTCTAATGACCAGTGATGATGAGCATTTTTCATATGTTTGTTGGCCTCATGTATGTCTTCTTTTGAGAAGTGTCTGTTCATATCCTTTGCCCACTTTTGAATGGGGTTGTTTTTTTCTTGTAAATCTGTTTGAGTTCTTTGTAAATTCTGGATATCAGCCCTTTGTCAGATGGGTAAACTGAAAAAAAAAAAAAAAAAAAAAAAAAAAAAAAAAAATTCCCCATTCTGTTGGTTGCCGATTCACTCTAATGACTTTCTTTTGCTGTGCAGAAACTGTGGATTTTGATTAGGTCCCATTTGTCTATTTTGGCTTTTGTTGCCAATGATTTTGGTGTTTTGGTCATGAAGACCTTACCTATGCCTATGTCCTGAATGGTTTTGCCTAGATTTTCTTCTAGGGTTTTTATGGCGTTAGGTCTTACGTTTAAGTCTTTAATCCCTCTGGAGTTAATTTTAGTGTAAGGTGTCAGGAAGGGGTCCAGTTTCTGCTTTCTGCACATGGCTAGCCAGTTTTCCCAACACCATTTATTAAACAGGGAATTCTTTCCCCATTGCTTGTTTTTGTCAGGTTTGTCAGATTGGTTGTTTGTAGATATGTTTTATTTTAAAAATATGTTTACTAGATCAGGCACAGTGGCTCATGCCTGTAACCCAGAAGTCTGGGAGGCTGAGATCACTTGAGGCCAGGTGCTCAAGACCAGCCTGGCCGACATGGTGAAACCTCATCTCTACTAAAAACACAAATATTAGCTGAGTGTGGTTGAGCACACCTGTAATTTCAGGTACTCAGAAGATTGATGCAGCAGAATTGCTTGCACCTAGGAGGCAGAGGTTGTAGTGAGCTGAGATCATGTCACTGCACTCTAGCCTGAGCCATAGAGTGAGACCCTGTCTCAAAAAACAAAACAAAACCAGAAATAAAAATATGTTGACTTATTATCAAATTCTTTGCACAGTAGTCTAAACCAGAAAGGGTCGCCCAAAAATGAAATTAAGAAGAGTTAAACAAATTTTTTGGACAGTAAAATATTACATATTAAATAATTGGCAATAGGCACTTTTCAAACATGTAACAAATGGGAATACAGCAAATACATTGACATAGTACCTTTAGGGTGTACCAATTATATTGCCTCTGACAATAATTGAACCCAAACACTGAACCAGTTGAGATATAAAGCTAAGCAGTTGTCATATGGAGACCAGATAGAATTGCTATTAAATGATATAAAGCAGGGGGTGAATCAGGCTCCTAATACCAAGGCACAGAATCAGAAAACAGCGTTAGATCTCAAGAGACTTCCTTAACTCTAGCTCACCCATCCTCAGGAGGAGCCATGTTAAACTCTGACTTCCTGCCTTTGATTTGCTCAGCATGGAGAGAGAGAGAGAGAGAGAGAGAGAGAGAGAGAGAGAGAGAGAGAGATCGAGAGAGAGAGGAAGCAGTACCTAAATATGTCTTGCTTGCCAGGCACTGTGGCCCACACCGTGGCCCATGCCAGTAATGCCAGGACTTTGGGAAGCCAAGGTGGGTGGATCACGAAGTCAAGAGATCGAGACCATCCTGCTCAATATAGTGAAACCCCGTCTCTACTGAAAATACAAAAACTAGCTGGGTGTGGTGGTGCGTGCCTGTAGTACCAGCTACTCGGGAGGCTAAGCCAGAAATTGCTTGAACCCAGGAGGAGAAGTTTGCAGCAGTGAGCTGAGATTGCGCCACTATACTCCAGCCGGGCAACAGAGCAAGACTCCGCCTCAAAAAAAAAAAAAAAAAAAAAAAAAAAAAAAAAATGATTAACACCATACCTCCAGTTTTTAACAGCAAATGAGATTTTATGAGATTTTAGTGTCTTAGAAATTTGTATATACATTCTTATCATTTGAATAATTCTTACTAAATAGTTTTCCTTTGTGTGGAATGGGAAAATATTAAAAATTTCAAAAATATTGACTGTTATCTCGTAGAAAAGTAAAATATTGGTGTGTTGCTATAAATACTGCCACGGTTTGCAGAAAAAGTGTATTTAAAATAAAGAGGTGAGAAGTTAAAATTGTGCTATTTATCCATTGCATTTACTATAGATTGAAAGGGATTTGTAAGTCAAAAGAAGCAAAATGAAAGCAAGAAAAGGTCAAAGAAAGTAACCAAGATAGAATGCAGAATAGGTACATGTGCCCCAAGGGAAACACACTACGGGAAAGGCATAAAGATAATGGCATACACCTCAGTCTAAATATATGGAATGCAGTGCCAGGTTTGGTCTTTAAATTGTGCATTAAGTAATTTGAATGGAGAATTTTCCATTGTGAATATGTATTTAAGTACCTTTACTCTAGGTAAGTGTTTGTTTAATTGATTGCTGAGCCTAATAATGGTCGTATCTAAATGATGTTTGCTTGACGCAATGCTCATGTTATGTACAAGTGAACAAGCTTCTGCTAGAGCTCCTATGTCACATCATAGGAAATAGTTTTCATTAAAGCTGGTTTAAGTGTGGCAAAGTGAAGAAAGTAAGTTCAACAAGAAGAAAAATGTTTTATGTCAAAACTGGGACTCTGCAAATGGGCAAAAAAAAAAAAAAAAGCTTTTAGAGTTATAGAAATCATAATTTTCTACTTGCCCTACTTAAAGTGAATGCAACCCTTCAACTAAGATCTATTACATGATATGTTATATTAACATTGTGTTTTCCCAACTCATGTCTATTTGTTCTTCCCAGATAAATTTGTATTGTACAAAGGTAGAGAACAATGCTATAATTACCATCACCAAATAGTTTATTTATTAATTCATGCAAAGCCCTTTTGCTGCTCAAAATCACTTATGTTTTTCCTGCTATTTCTCTGCTACTAGGGACTCAATGCTTCCTCTGATCTATTCACGCAAATTCCATTCATGTTAAACTGAAGTGCTAACAAGTGTGCTTCTTCTGGAGTATGTTATGTGCTAAACTTATTATATTATATAAATCTCTCCAGTATATTCCATGCTATTTTAAGCATTTGATAGTAATAAATCTTAAAAATGTGTCTGAAGTGATATCTTCAACTGAATGTTGATGAAAATACAAATTAATAAACTTACATCCATGCAGTGCTTTGTATTTTCAAAGTTATTTGATTTCCAAAGCCTCTCCACAGCACACAATGATGTAGGTCAGCACTCAAGTATAATTATGCCCATCTAATGGCAGGGCAACTGAGCACTTAGAAAAATTAAGTGAAAAGTTTGACAACATGCTTTCATGATTCTGTGGGTAAAGTGACACCAATACCTGTTTGTTATCTACTGAGGAAATATAATTAAAAATAAAATCTCTCAACCCAGAAATCTAGTCTACAAAGGTAGCAGAGAAAGAAAACACTTTTGTTATTGAGAAAGCATTAAAACAGAATGTGATGTGTCTCACAGGCGATCCCCTGAGAGATTGCAAAGACAGAAAGAAATTGTACCCTCTTAAACAGCCATGAAGATACAATCAATTACAGACATATTTTCAAGATAAACAATAGCAAGTTCTCAAGTAAGAGGACTTGACAACACCATTTGTCAAACATTATTTATGCTAACTTCAGGTAATTGTGGTGACCATCTTGTTAGCTCATTGGCTTTATTGAGAAGAAAAAGCAAACTTCTCTTCATGACAGGATGAAGTTCTATAACTTGTAGCAAGATCATCACCAAAGTCAGGCTCTAACCCTCACACAGAAACTGGAAGAAAGGATTACTGTCTTCCTTCATGTTTTCATTTCTGAGATGATTCATTCACTTGAGAAAGATATTACTAAGTCACAAAGCTGAAAAAAAAAATCAATATAGAGTTTGCAAAGATGTATATGAATTTCAAATAAATTGGAAAATGTTTATAATTAAAGTAATCCAAGATAATGTTGTAAAAGAAAAAGCAGAGGAGAGAAACCTCTTCTCCCATTTTCAACAAGAAGAATTAAGACTTTGATTTTTATATTTGCCTTTGTCTTACACATAGCAAACTTCTGACTAGGAAGGGCCCAGCAGGATTTTATTGCTGCTGCTCTTTGGATTCCCCTGGCTGCTTCCTACCAACAAGACCAAGCAAGATACTAAAGCAAATCCATTCTTTGTAGAAAGGTGGGATTTCTGTTCACTGACTTTGGCTCAAGGATATTCTGATGGTTTTGTCAAATCTTCCTTAGACAGCATGGCTGAGTAGGAGCTTCCACTGGAACTTTTCTTCTCTCTCTTTCAGTGTGGTAAAACTTATATTACTGAAGACTTTTTCAGCCTTAGCTGGCTCCCTCTTTATTTACTTTCAGACATGTAAGCAGATAAAATTATTTCATGTTTAATACCATCTTGGTATTTGTTTCTTGGGGGACCTGGATTAATAATACACTCTGGACACACAAAACAGTACAACTGCTGTGGGATGGTATCATTCAAAATTGCTAATGCATACACCCTTTGGCACAGCAATTCCACCTTGGGGTTTTATCATCTAGACATCCCTGCACACATCAAAAATGATGGATGGACAACTTTGCACATCACTAGAGCATTGTTAAGAACATAAGATCGAAAAATACACAAGGGGAGGAATTCAATGAGATAATGTACATTCACACAATGGAATGCTATGTATTTATCAAAATGATTAAGGTAGCTTTCGCTGTGCCAATATGGAGCAACCTCCAGAGCATGTTGTCCAGGCTGAGGGATACAATTATTCACAGGCACACTATAGCCTTGAACTCCTGGGCTCAAGCTATGCTTCTGCCCCAGTCCCCCAGCAGTTGGGACTACAGGTGCACGCCATGTCCCAGGGTATATTTCTAAGAGACGAAAGTAAGGAGTGGGAGAGTGTAAATAGCATATCCAATTGTATATATCTAAAGGGAGATCATAAAAATGATATTTTCATATGGTTTTCATGAAATCCTGGAAGACTATTTTATACATTAGGAAAGAAATCATTTTTGGAACAGAAGGGCAGAAATTTGGTAGAGAAGAAAATAAGCACAGTCAAGTTTTCTAAATATATATATTTTTATTGAGATTTGACTCATGTAAATATATTATCAAATAAAAATGAAAAATAAATGAATCTTATTGAAAGCATGTGGGCACGTAAGCATTAAATAGTAGAATTAATTAGTACTTCATATTACTTTTGAAATGTTGCTTTTATCTTTGCCTTTTTTCTGTTCACTAACATGATCAATGATCTATTTGTTAATTTAATATGTAATTTTCAAATATCTGCTACTTATCAGACACTATGGTAGACCCTGGGTGAACAGAGCAGAAAAGAGCCTATTCTCAAGGAGTTATAACCAAAGTAAAAGATAGAAATTTTAAACTGAGATTAATTCATTTGTAGAGAAATACTAGAGAAAATGAAGTCTACAAGTGTGATTTCATCCAGCTCTGGGGTTCAGTCAGAAAATGAATCAGTTGCTATTGCAGTAATAATTTAAATTATTGTTCTGGCCTTGATTATTTGAGAATTCTGAGAGTGGGCATTATATTAAATCACATACATATTATGAGAATTTCTGAATTAGAAATGTTTACATGGAAAGAGGCAGAATATCTTTGAAAACTTCATTAATAAGATTCAAACTAGGCATTATCTAAAATTTTTATTTCTTAAGCTACAATCTAAAGAGGCTGGCAGTTCTTTTTTATGCACTGATGTAATAAAAAATGCATTATCAGAACTTGTATAAATTAACTTTCAAATAAATATATAAATTATAACTACGTAGCATTTTAACAATGTAGTAGAATTGACACTGTATAAATTAAACATACAAATTTAATTATATTATATAATATTTTACATTAAAATATATTTAATCTTGATTTATAAAAATTTTATTTTGCATGTAGGGCATTTTTAAAATTCTCTTTTTAGTTACTTGAAAACAGTCATTTTTAAGGTTAACTTGTGCTATTTAAGCCATATCCATTGAAAGAAGAGGTACAACATACAAAGAATACTAGGAAGCAATCTCCTACCTGTAAACCACTTGGTTTAAGAGAAAGATGGGTCTCATTGCTTTTAACATCTTTCTTCTAATCCTCCTTCCCTTAGTGCTTCACTTTTCTCTTCGTGGATAACCTTTATTCTAAATTTTGGATGTCTTTTTTACTTGCTTTAGAAAAAGTGTTATTACTCATTTTAAGTTTTTAAACAACTAATCATTTCACATACTTCTAGAATTTCTTAAAATAAATTGTATATATTTACTGGAAATTTGCTTTTTTAGCATGATTTAAGGTCTTAAACTTAGGTTCTCCCTACAGGTAACTGAAGTCTTCATTTATATTGCTATTGGTTATTATATTATATGGTTGTAACACAGTCTATTTGTTTATTCTACTGCTGATAAACATTTAAGCTTTTCTTGGATTTTTTGCTATTATCAAAAGTACTCTGATAAAGTTTGAATTTGTGCCCCTGCCCAAATCTTATGTCAAATTGTAATCCCCAATGTTGGAGGTGGGGCCTGATGGGAGACGATGATAATGGGAGCGGATTTTCCCTTTGGTGCTGTTCTCGTGATAGTGAATGAGCTCTCATGAGATCTGGTGGTTTTAAAAATGTGTAGCACCTCCCTGCTCTCCTCGTTCCTGCTCCAGCCATATAAAATGTGTGTGCTTCTCTTTCCTTTGCCTTCCACCATGATTGTGTTTCCCGAGAATTCCCCAAGAAGCTGAGCGGTTCCCAGTATCATGGTTTCCGTACAGACTGTGGAACGGTGAGCCAATTAAACCTCTTTTATTAATTCCCTAAACTCAGGTATTTCTTTTTATAATAATTTAGGAATGGACTGATACATACTCCTATGAAAATATGTATGTCTTGGGATACATAAACATGAGATTTTTCAGATAAAGATTGAAGATTAGAATTTCTCATCCTTGTACATATATGTTACCAACTTTTTAAGGTAATATCAGTAATTTCCCAAAGTGTTTGTACTTATTTGGATTCCTGCCTATGAGCAACATTTGAAAGTTCTGTCATTTTACATCACTGATATTTGATATTGAAGGTTATGAATTTTTATAACTATGTGGTGACATGTCAAATGGTGCCACATTATGATTTTAATTTGTATTTTCATAGTGAAATTACATCGGAGTGTACTTTTTAGTTTTTTTAATAAAAATTCAGATTTCTCCTTCTGTTAAATGCAGTGATTCATATTTTTTTCTTTCCCTTAGTAGATGTGAACCTTTTGTTATACAGAGTACTATTCACTTGTCATTTTTATGCACTGAAAAGAATTTCTGGCAATTTGAGATTCTTGTTTCTGTTTTTTATAGTCCTTGATAAACAATAAATTTTAATTTATATACTCATATTACACAGTAGATTTTTTCATTTATTTGTTTGTGTCAGTTATTTTTTTGCTGTCTTTAAATTATAAATATATTCTCATGAAATGACTTCTAAAAGTTGCATTTTATTTTCTTTTAGATTTTTCTTTATTCAAATTGGAATTGACTTTAGTGTACAGAGTAACATTGGGTGTACAATTCCATTTAGTTGGGTTTTCTTCCTCCTCTTTTCAACACCAAATTGACCAAATAATTTAATAATGATTAGGTTGGTTGTGGTGTAATCTCATCTGGGAGAGACAGCCAAACTTTGGGGAGCATGACTACTGTATTTAACAGGTTTATTTACTTTCGATCCAAATTTCTGATAGCTGAATGCTATTTTTTCTCTTTTATTTTTTTTACGTTCTCTAGCCTTTTGTTAATTAATATGTTTTGTTTGTTTGTTTGTTTGTTTGAGATGGAGTTTTGCTCTTGTCACCCAGGCTGGAGTGCAGTGGTGCCATCTCGGCTCACTGCAACCTCCACCTCCTGGGTTCAAGTGATTCTCCTGCCTCAGCCTCCATAGCAGCTGGGATTGCAGGCACCTGCCACCACGGCTGGCTCATTTTGTATTTTTAGTAGAGATGGTGTTTTACCATGCTAGCCAGGCTGGTCTCAAACTCCTGACTTCTGGTGATCTGCCTGTCTTGGCCTCTCAAATTGCTGTGATTACACACATGAGCCATGGCCCCGGCCTTAATTTGGTAATTTTTCACTTGATTTGTTTGCTATTATGTGATAAATTATAACTACTATTTTGGTTTTGGTGATTATTTTACAGATTTTAATATACATACTTATCAAAATCTCTGCCAACATTGTCTCTGCCTTACTTCTGACATTAGCAGGATTAAGAAACTTTAAATTCCAATCACTCTCTCTTAATGTATGTGCTATTGTTATCTATTTAGTTAAATATTTATTTAGACACTAGAGTTCATTATCATCATTTTTACTAGTAATAATGCTTTTTTTAGTTTATGGTGTTTGTTTTGATTTGCAACAATTTAAACTAATTCCTTATCTCCTTATTTCTTTTGGTTTATCAGATCATATAATCTGGGATCATTTTTCTTCTGATTAATGTCTAATTTTAGGAATGTATGTGTCTATAATCTTGATGGGTCTTATTCTCATGTGTTTTGACTCTTGAGATGTCATTCTTCGTTGTTTTGTTTCCCATGTCAATTCCTAAGAAATACAGTGTATCTGAAAGATGAAAGAAGAATTATAACTGTCCCTCTTCCCTCATTTAAATGAATGTATCTGAATTCTTATCGACTGTAAGGCAGAAAATAATTTTAAAACAGGCAGCATTCTTTACTATATGTATAACCAAATATTGTAATTGTGTGCATGTGTATATTTGTATATATATATACATACATAATGTATAAGCTTTTCATAGGATTTTTGAAGATTAATAATGTCTGTCTCCAAAACAAACATATATATTGTATATTTATATATATGAACATGTATACATATGTATATATTTTTTGTATACAGACATTATTCATATACATACATTATTCATCTTCTAATATTCCATAAAAGGGTCATACACTATGGTTGCATACTTGTTTACAAGATTTATAAGTTTCCTGAAAGTAATGATAATAGTATTGACTTTCTCTTATTATCTTTCCTGATGCTAAACCCAAAGCAGATGTTCCATAAATGACTTAGGTGAAGAACATGGTTCATTTGTACCAGAGCCTAAAAGAGCAATAGCGTTTTGTGAAAAGATGATAGCTGAATTCTGTCAATAATTTTGCTTCTCTTGGGCAAGAAATACTGGAATAATTGTTCAACGTGAAGAGATTGCTTATCACACTGAAAAAAGTTTTGCACACAAAGGAAGGTGTCCTCATGGCTGAGTTATTACTGGGAGAAAAGATTTGAACGTGGTTGAGGACAAACATTTATAGAATTGCGTTAATCACCTGAAAGTTTCTAGACCGGAAGCAAGCACTGACAGAAAGACTGAAGTACTTTATATTTTTTTAGGTAGCATTTTTGTTCAAGAATGTAAATATTCTTATATACACTTGTATATACACTTGTAGAGCTATGGAAACAAAAAAGAAAGAAAAATGACTCAGGATCCAAACTGCCTGGAGTCACATCCCAGTACAACTCTAGCTAGCTATGTAACTTTAAGCAATCCTTTCTCCTATAATGCTACTATTTCCTCATTTGTACAACAGAAATATTCATGAAACCTAACATAATCATTGACAGTATAAATGAGTTAATATAGATAATGCGTTTAGACCAGATCAGATTGGTACAATGTCAACATAATGTTATCTACTTTCCCACATGGACACCAAGAAATTGAGGAGTGAGCACATGTCTTATTAATATCAGAATGTTTCATATTTCTAAAGTCTGTGACATAATTATAATAGTGACAATACTAATAATGATAATAAAGAAAATGTATTAACATCTTATTATTGATGTCAGTGTAATTTTATGTTACTTATGTCATTTGTCCCATCATGGTAAGTCTAGTAACGTTATTATGTTCACCTTACAGATGAAGAAACCACTGATTAAATAGTCTTATTAGTTTGCTTAAAACCAAATAACTGGTAATATTTCAGTTGAGTTCGAGTACTCTCTAGTAACCACTTTGTTAAGCTACCTTAAAGCTATCGGGAATTTGATTTTAAAAATGCATTAAATAGATAAAGAAACAACAAATTTTTAATAAAACATCATTTATCCTCACAAAGAAATTACTTTACAGATATATTCAGTGATAGTAATGACTTCACATTCATCTTAGCATTGGGAAATGTGTTTTTTCAGTATCTTTACAGGTGTTACAGAGCAATGGTCTCCAGAACGCAAAATAAAATGTGGCACCCTGGTATCCGTTTCTTTAATTGAGCTTTAAAATATATATCATTTGAATGAAATTATAATGATTTCATTAACCTATTTTGCCCTTTCTCAAATATGATGACTATAAATATGATAGGAAATTAAAACTGTCCATTGCTGGAGGAAAGCAATCAAGCCAGATTGACCAATATGCTTACATGCTTGTCTGGAAACTTTTCCTCCTTAGATAAGGAAGCCGAAAGAAGAGGATCATTATAAATATCTATTTGTCTATCTACAAAGAAATTAAATTATGCAAACTCAGCCTCAGAATTTCAATGAATCAGTTTTACAGAAGGAAATCTAAAATTTTTATTTCTTAGGGATTTCCAGTTTAACAGAAATGACAAAATATCCTGGCTTTTCTTACCCAGAAGGTGATGGATATAGATTCTGTGATTTTCAGAGGCAACCTTAAAATGAGTTTCCAAATACAAAATATTTTAGTATGGAATGATTTTTAAATCTGAGGGAAAGAGTCTTAAGTACTCACAGGTGTGTAGGTCCCTTTGCTGAATGCAGTAGGAGTCAGGTGCTGACTTTCATATTTAATAATTTGGCCTTCTTTAAAAATTAGTAAGTGGTAATAGATATGCTGGTATGTATTATAGATACCACAGACAAAAAAGAATCTACTAAATAATGTGATATGTCAAAGAAGAAAAATAAAAATAACAATAAAAAATTAGGGCCCAGAGATACACTGCTTCCAAGTTTATGAACAAAACAATCTCATTTTTTCCCTCTCCATCTCTCTGTCTCTTTCTCTCTCTTTCTCTTTCTCTCTCTCTAGCACACACACAGATACACATGCACATACATATGCAGAGGATCATGACCAGTGGTTCTGAAATAATTACAAAGAACGCAAACTTAGTGTGATGCTGGTGCGGAAACCACCATCCTGTAAATCTATTTATAGGGCTAGCCTTTAGGGAGGGATAAGTATCACAGTGAAGCAAACATCACAAAATGAAAAAAAAAAAATTCTTTCTAAAATGACATTGAAAATTCTACTTCCCTGCATTGTATGTTTCTACTTAAGATGCCAAAAGGCTCCCCTTTCAAATAATTGCTCGTCTTTGTTATTGCCCTCTAGCAACATTCATTCATTTTTAACTCATTTTAGAAAGGTACTCACTTTAAGGAATTATTTCTCAAAACAATTACAGCCAATGGCAAAGAAAGTGGTTGGAAAATGGAAGAGTGTATGTGTTTGTGTGTGTGTGTGTGTGTGTGTGTGTGTGTGTGTGTGTGTGTTGAAAGAACCTTAGATTTATTTACAAATAGGTACCTCTACACCTTTATGTGAACATGATCTAAGTATGATCCTCAGTCAGGTCTCTCATTTAAATAATTATTTAGTAATGGCTGAAAATAATAGATAACCTCTTTGTGTTCTTCCAATAAAAATAGTTAAACCTTGCATTGGTATGGTGTCCTATTTTTCAAACCACACACAAATACTTTAGACACTAGCTTTGGGTGAAATTGTATCCTGAGATTTGATTTGTAAACCAGTGGTTTCACGTTATTTTCTGGTGATCCCTGCTACTGTAAATCCCCACCATATTTAATATCCACTGTATTATAATTGAGTCTGCCCCTAAGTTAGACTGAAAATTTCTTGTTTATTGGAAGGGATTTTAAATTGTTTTGCTATAACTAGAACTGCTATCTGTAAATAGCAAGAACAGACAAATGGTATCTGTTGATGTGATGTCTGAAGATATTTTCCCATAGAATGCTTATTAGAAATGGTGGAGACCAAATATATGTGTTTGGGGAGCCTAATTATTAGAGAAACACTAGACAAATCCAGATAGAGGGACATTCTACAAATTTCCCTATGAGTACTCCTCAACTCTGTTAAGGTCATAAAAAATAAACCAGAGAAACGATCACAGCCAAAACTTAGCCTAAGGAGACATGGCAACGAAATCATAATATAACATGGCAACATGTTATATCATGATATAACATGCCAAATCATGCTATAAATATGCCATCACAACCAAATAGCTCATCCAGGATGGGATTCTGGAACAACAACCAAAAAAAGCATTAGATAAAATAAAGAGAATCTAAATAAATTATGTGTGTTAATAATAATAATATATCCATATTGGATCATTCATTCTAACAAATGTGCCATACCAATGTAAAACATTAATAATGTAAGAGATGTGATATGGGATATGTGGAAACTCTGTTTTATCTTTACAATTTTTATGTATATTTAAAACTGGTCTAAAATAAAGTGTATTAACCAAACTAAAAAAAAAAAAAAAGAAAAGAAAAGAAAGAACGAAAAAAAATGGTAGAGACCAAGTCTTCACTAAAAAGATTATGTAAATGATTTATAGTGAAATTAATGTGATAAAGGTCATAACCTGAAGTTGTAGTGATAGGAGTAGCTGTCCAGAAAGTTTAGGGAGGATGCTGTTTTCTTCTCATTTTCTGCTAAGCCACAACCTCAGGCAAAATCTGTTTGGAAATAAGGTATGTCAACCTGGCAACACCAGCCCCAGTCTCTAATTCTCTTAAAAATGTTGGTACTTTTCTTCCCCTGTGACCAATATATTTCCTCAAGTGTCTACTTTGAGAAAAAGAAAGAGGAACGCTGATATGTCTATGAATTGTAATGTCAGCGTTCCAAAGAATTATAAACTCAGAACAAACTACAATTTCCCTTTTTTAAGACTAAATTATTTTAGTCTTAAAAAATAATTTTATGTCTCTTAAGGAGAATAAAAACAATAGGCACAAACCTATTTGCATTAATATGTGATTTATTAATATCCCCACACGCTTTCTGTTCATTTATACTGAAAAATATGGTACATGTTGGCCATAATAGATTTTCTTTTGGTAAGATTCCAAGCACTGCTCCATGTTATAAATAACACTATGCAAACAGATGCAGAACTTCTTTTTTTTTCTTCTTCTAGTTACCTCCAAGTTCAAGGAGTTGTGCTAGGAAACCTGTTTTCAATATTGCTTCCATCAGGACCACTTCCATGCAACTGTTTATTCTTCATCTAATTCCTCTTTCTATAACAGGCTTTCTAGCAACCATAAACTCTCAGTTTCTGACCTCTGCCTGTGATCTTCCAAACTTGCTATCTCCTCAGACTTTTCCATTAGCCTTTATCCCAGGTCAGCTCCACTGGCAGGATCTTGCACTCTCATCCTCAGTCCCAATGTTTCCTTCCCAGAAATACCTTCTGTTCAATCCCCAAACCAAATGCAGAAAAGTCTAGTGACCTGAAGTCACCAAAAGACCAGAACCCAGTACCCGGAACACAGCAGCTAATGTGTTGAGGGAGAGTGAGAAAAGTGTCAGTGAAAATATGATTGAAAAGTAGGCACACGCATTCTCCTTGAGTCTTTAGTCTTTGTTTTGTTTTTGTATAAATCAATTTAATAGTGCTCATTGCTCACAAGTGTGTGAAGAATGAAAGCTCATTTTTAACAGCTGAGTAGGAAAAAATGTTTCAAACTTTTTTCTCCAGTACAATTTAGCATTATAAATAGAAACACAAATTAGAAGCCCCCAAACTGTGCAAAATTCTAGTCTAAATTAGAGTTCCAGAAATTAATTTGAAGAAATATTTACAGATATGTTCATATTCACCTCAAGTATACTTAGCACAAAGTTTCCATAGTAATGATATATTGTCAGTGATGCTAATAACCAACAAAGAAAAAAACAATCAGCTTACTTATGCAAATGCTAGACCACACACACATATCCACAAAAAGTATGTAACCACTAAAATGGCATTATAAAGGACGATTGAAGGATCAGGAAATTGTTCGTGATTTATAAATTATGTAGAAAACTGCAATAAGGTACACAAAAACTTTAACACAATTTATCTCTGAGGTACTGGAAATTTTATTCTATTTTTGTGTTCTTTATTTCATTGAAACCTTCTATAAATGTGATGGATAATAATTATAAGTAGATATAATATTACTAAAGATATAAATTATTTGTTGAATGAATGCATGAATTAATAAGAGTGATGAAATAATTAAATGACACACCCACCGGGGCCTATTGGGAGGTGTGAGAGCTAAGGGAGAGATAGCAGGGGGTTAGGGGATTGGGATGGGATAACATTAGAAGAAATATCTTATGTAGATGATGGGGGGATGGATGCAGCAAACCACTATGGCACATGTATACCTATGTAACAATCCTGTGCGATCTGCACATGTACCCAAGAACTTAAAGTATAATAAAATAAAAAGAAAAATAAATGCACAGGTTAGCTATAAACCCTCTGATCTGTGTACGATATCCCCTTCCTTTTATTCACTTCTAAAAACACCAATGATCTCACTGTTCCTTGTTTCTTACGATGTTTGCCATAACAGCAGGAACAGACTGATATGGAATATAGATGCCTACTATAAATTGGATCTGCCTTACACTAATTCATTACCACCTCATAAAAGTGCTTTGAACATTGTATGTACATTATACTTCTATAAACATGTTAAAAATTATCTACTGCTGTAAATTTTGTACTTTTCAGTTTCATCATCTTCCCCAATCCTTTTCTATCTATCTATCTTTCATCTGTTCATTTCTTAGAGACAGAGTCTCACTACATTGCCCAGGCTTACCTGGAACACTTGTGCTCAAATTATCCTCCTGTCCCAGCCTTCCAAGTCGCTGGCATTACAGATTCACACTGCTGTGTCCAACTGGCTTATTTTCTTTTTACAATGTTTAAGTTACTTCTCTTATTAATCCTCCTCCTATGAGATCTTTATTCTAATTCAGTGCTTCCCAATACAGTGGTGGTAAAGAACACGTTTGATTTACTTCCAGATTTACACTCAGTTATGGATCAATAATTACTTAAAATACAGTTACATAATTATATTTTAATTAATTATTAATTAAAGAGAACTAATCATTAGAAAAAGGAATATGAAAAAAGACATACCAAGTACAAACTTAAACTTTTTGTATTGCATTTAACACCACAAAATTCATTTCTGTAAATATCATATCAAATATTAGGATAAAGAAAATAATTATAAAGTTTGTAAGCTTTATTCACTGAAAGAATCATTATTATACTCATAATGTGTATTGCCACTTTTACTAAACCAAGAGTTATAAGGCTGCATATTGTTCACAATTTGTTCACACTTTGAACAAGCACCATATAGATCCATATGTAACATCATTGTTTTTTAAAATTTTGTTTTAAGTTCAAGGGCACATTTGCAGGATGTGCAGGTTTGTTACACAGGTAAATACGTGCCTTGGTGGTTTGCTGCAGATCATCACATCACCAAGATATTAAACCCAGCATCCATTAGCCATTCTTCTTGATGCTCTCACACCATCCCCCACCCCCAACAGGCCCATGTGTGTTGTTCGTCCCTATCTGGCCATATGTTCTCATGGTTTAGCTCCCACTTATAAGTGGGAACATGTGGTGTTCGGTTTTCTGTTCCTGTGTCAGTTTGCTGAGGATAAGAACTTCCAGCTCCATCCATGCCCCTGTAAATACTGCACAGTATTCCATGGTGTATATGTACCACATTTTCTTTATCCAGTCTATCATTGACAAGCAACTGGGCTGATTCCATGTCTTAGCTATTGTGAATAGTGCTGCATGTGCACGTATCTTTATGATAGAATAATTTATATTTTGGGGGTATATACCCAGCTATGGGATTGCTGGGTCAAATGGTATTTGTGCTTCTAGATATTTAAGGAATTATCACACTGTCTCCCACAATGGTTTAACTAATTTACACTCCTATCAACAGTGTAAACACATTTCTTTTTCTCCACGGCATTGCCATCATCTGTACTTCTGAATTTTTAGTAATCACCGTTTTGATGGGCATGAGATGGTATCTCAATGTGGTTTCGATTTGCCTTTCTCTAATGATCAGTGATAATAAGCTTTTTTTTTTTTTTCATGTGTTCATTGGCCACATGCATGTCTTTTTTTTTTTTTTTTTTTTTTTTTTTTTTTTTTTTTGAGAAGTGTCTGTTCATGTCATTTGCCTACTTTTTTAATGGGGTTGTCTGTATATTCCTTGTAAATTTGTTTAAGTTCCTTGTAGACTCCGGACATTAGACCTTGGTCAGATGGATAGATCATAAAACTTTCTTCCCATTCCATATGCCCTCTGTTCACTGTGATGATAGTTTCTTTTGTTGTGCAGAAGCTCTTTAGTTTAAGTAGATCCCATTTGCCAATTTCCATTTTTGTTACCATTGCCTTGGCATTATCCTCATGAAATATTTGCCCCTGCCTATGTCCTGAATGGTATTGCTTAGATTTTCAAGTTTTTAATGTAACAAATGAGTTTACTTTGCTTGTTTACTTAGTTGATCCAAGTTTGATTGACTGATTTCTAAATACTTACTCTCAATATCTTACCTAGTTGATGAACTGTAACAAACAGCAGACAAGCACGGTCCTATTAATCCCACTTTCAGTAGCATTGTTTTAGCATTTCTGCCCTTTTATGGATTCTTTGCTTCCAGCATGTCATTTTCTACACCTCTCTCTGTCAATAAAGTGCCCAAGTCATGTTCTTTTACCCTGGTTGCTTGTCCATTTCTTCCCTCCACTGCCACTACAATTATCCCTATCTCATATTCGTAGTATAAATGACATTTATTTAGCAAGGCACAGAACAAACTGTACTCATGGGCTATTTATGGGGAAGGGAATGAACCGTCTTTCTCTCAAGGACAACAACTTGAAATGTACATGCTATGTTCAAGAGGGCATGGCAAATGTAGACTCTGTGAAAGTGTGCAGCATGCTGGGTGGCCAGCAGTACTCCTTCAGTTGTGTTCCAGTGCTTTTGCTCTAAGCACTCTATCTGGGTTAAAGAGAACCTCAAACAGAGTTTGTAGACAGACACAAGATCCAAATCTCAAAAGATAAGAAGCCATAGATGCCTGGATAAAGGAGGAGGCGCCCAGCCAAGCCGGATCTAGGCTCTTCACAAAACTGGAAGTAAAATTATAATTGGGACTGAGGCCCACAGAAAGACTCATCAACGTGGAAAGATTAGATGGAAGAGCTGGTGTAAGCACACACAACCCCAGAGTATCACTCAGGTGTGACGACTGGGTTAATATACCCCTAGATCTGGTTTTCCTTAGGGAATAGGGAGGCTAAGTCTGCAAGTAGGCCAAGATGGTGAGGTGGAGGATTATAGCTATTTTCTTTCTTAGAAATGTTGATAACATTTCTTGGAAACTCAATGTTTTCACCTGCAAAATGAAAATTAAAGTAACTTCCAGACTGAAGGATTAGTGTAAACACCAAACAACACATGTGATGTGGTTTGGCTGTGTGTCCCACCCAAATCTCATCGTGTAGCTCCCATAATTCCCATGTGCTGTGGGAGGGACCTGGTGTGAGATGATTCAATTAGAGGGGTGGGTCTTTCTAGTGCTGTTCTCATGATAGAGAACGGGTCTCATGAGACCTAATAGTTGTAAAAACTGTGGTTTCTCTGCACAAGCCCTCTCTTTTTGCCTGCCACTATTCATGTAAGATGTGACTTGCTCCTCCTTGCCTTCCTCCATGATTATGAGGCTTGCCTAGCCATGTGGAACTGTAAGTCCAATTAAACTTCTTTATATTTTAAATTGCCCAGGCTTGGGTATGTCTTTATCAGCAGCGTGAAAATGGACTGATTCAATATGTGAAAGAAGACATATGCAGTTCACTATCATATATGTATACGGGCATGCATGTGTATGAATATATGTATGCATATGCCATTATTATAACTATCATTTGCATAAGCTGAGCCATCTGACATTTTACAGTCAGTGAATGTGTTTATTGGTCTCTTCTATACCTAGTTCTCTTGGGCAGAACTTTATATGTATTTTATCCAGAAGTTTGCTTCATTCCAAAAAGAACATCTTTACCTTGACCCAGTTCCACTACTTCCTTTAGATGTTAAAAAACCTCTTTTAACATCTCCATCCTCAAGATCATCAATTTCTATTTTATACATATAGATTGCCTTTGATATTTCTAAGTGTGATACCTTTCCTAGTTTTCCTTTTTAAGTCTTAGGCTTTATACTCTACACTGTCATGTACTTCACCATATCCTTTTCATAATTTGCCCTTTTCTTCCTTCAAAAATATTTTATCTTCAGCAAAGCACCCCCATTCCCTCATTCCTTCACATGTGCTGTTAAAATGTGAAGTTTATTTCCCAAAGCACTGTATTGTGATAGTTGACTTTGAAACATGGAAACACGATAGTAAATTGTGTAGTTCTTCCTCAGTCAGATACATGAGCCCTCTTTTAACTCCTTCCTACTTTTCCAGTAAAATCTGAAGAATGCAGTGCCAGAAGTGCCACACACCTGTGAGGTAGAAATATAGAAATAAGGGACAAAAACTGTCACCGGAAGCTGCATACTCAGCCTAGTGTTATTTTCTGATAGTTTATTTCCCCTTAGTTTCTTCATTTATTTTTCTTTTCCTTTTCTATATCTTATTTTATTATGCATCACTGTCTCCTTTGTAAAGTGCAGGCCAATACTTCTCCTTGAGCTCGTCTCCGAATTCTACATGTCATATTGCCACTTTTGCATCTGGTGCCCATGTTTATGGTTTTGCTGCTTTGATCTGTTTAATTGTTCTTCAGCTCTCTGGAGAATATTGTATTTATCTACTTCCTGTGCTCTTCTGGTAATTCAAAGAGTGGTGTCATATGCATGAAATAAAATTGATTTCACACTCAATATTTTCATCCTGTTTTCATTTTTGTATTTTACTTTCCTAAAAGTGCCTAAGAATGTCCTTATAAAATAGTCATATAGTTATTTAGTCGGGCATGGTGGCATGTGCCTGTGGTCCCAGGTACTCGTGAGGCTGAGGCAGGAGGATAGCTTGAATCCAGGAATTTGAAGCCAGCCTGAACAGCACAGAAAGTAGTACTTGTCTCTAAAAAAAAAAAAAAAAAAAAAAAAAAAAAAAAAAAAAAAAAAAAAAAAATAGGGCTGATAGGGCTGGGTGTGGTGACTCACATCTGTAATCTCAACACTTTGAAAGGCAGGAGGATCACTTAAGGACAGGATTTGAGACCAGCTGGAGTAATATAGCAAGATCCTGTCTCTAAAAATTAATTAATTAAAATATTTTTAAACTAAAAAGTAAAAAAATAAAAAAAATAAAAAAAAAAAACAAGCCAGGGCACAGTGGCTCACAACTGTAATCCCAGAACTCTGCGAGGTTGAAATAGGTATATTATTTGAGGTTAGGAGTTTGAGACAAGCCTGGCCAATATAGTGGAACCCAGTTTCTACTAAAAATACAAAAATTAGCTAGGCATGTTGGCTCATGCCTGTAGTCCCAGCTACTTGGGAGGCTGAGGCAGCAGAATTGCTGAACCCAAAACTCAGAGGTTGTAGTGAGCCAAGATAGTGCCACTGCACTCCAGCCTGAGTGACAAGAGACACTCCTTTTCTAAATAAATAAATAAAGCAAGCCAGGTATTGTGGCACGTGTCTGCAGTCCCAGCTACGCATCAGGCTGATGTGTAAGAATTGTTTGAGCGTGAGTTGTTGCATCACTGCATTCCAGCCTTAGTGACAGAGCAAGACCCTGTCTCAGAATAATAATAATAAAATAAATACATTCTTAGAAATATCTTTCAGACTGCACACACAGAGAAGCTGGAAAAGTAGTTTTGTCTTATTTCTCCGGCTCCTTGAAGTATACAATCTTCACACACTCTCTCCCACCACTGAGTATGGGCTGTGGATGGTGGTGCTGGGAATTGTCTTCACATATTTTAGCAATGTTCAGACAGATGGTCTTGAAGAGAAACTGTTTGTGTTGTTGATTTTCTGATCAAACATTTGGTTCATTGAAATAAAATTAATGTTCTTCCCACTTTCTTCCTTAAGCATGCTGTTTCTTTAGACTCCCTAAGCCAACAGCTTTTTTCCCTCCTGCCACAACACCTATCACATGTCTTCTATACTATGCTTCAAAAAATCTTGAAATCGATGTTTACTTTCATAGATTTCCAACTTTTAAAACAATCTTTCAATTTTTATAAAATAATCAACTAGAGATTCCACTGTAATGGGCATTTTTAAACATTGTCATAATTAATATCTAAGAATGTGCTTAATTTGACTGCAACATGTCATTAGAGCACTTTCTTCATTGAGCTCCTCACTACTTGGTTTGTCATCATTTCCAATAAATCACTTCTTTATTCTTTCATTGGCACCCTGCATCAGCTCACGTTTCTTCTCCTTTCTTGTTTCTGAAGCTCTTTCATAAATATCACTCCCATTATTCAGACAACACAAGCATTTCCATTGTTTTTCTTTAGTGCCAACTTAACTTGCGACTTTTTACTTCTCTCTTGTTTCTTTGTGCAACCTCGGATGTCTGTGGGAAGTACTTTTACTTTTGTCTGGCTTCTTCTTCTGTCCCTCATCACTCTGACTATCTTTACAGACTTTCCGTATAGATTTCTGCCTCCAAGTCTTCACCCTGGCTTTCTGTCTTTGTACACCTTTAAACATTTCTGCAGCTATTTTGCTCTTAAAAGCTGTATGCTTGCTTCCTTCCCTAGGGAATTTTCTTTGTATCATTTTTTAAAATATGAACCACCACTTTGTGACATCTGGAAAGGTGAGCATGGATTCTCTACCCTTGATCATCTCTCTTATATATTTTAATTTCTTCTTGTTCTCATAGGATATTCTCAGTCTCCAAAAAGCTCTATCAAATTTCACAGCATTTGAGAAATTAATTTCAGCTATTACCACAGTAGGTTCAAGAAAGCCAACATCTTTCACATTACATTATGCAACCTCTATTTTTCCTTGTATAAAAATACTGTCGGTTCCTCTGACACACTTTTCCTGGGACTTTTTTGTACATATATACAACAATGAGCATGTATATTTAAATTAGTAGCATTCAATCTGGTATCACAGATAGAGTTGCATTTTGACTTTATTGGCAAGTATTTGGAAATTAGGCAGACCTCATATTCTAGCCACTTATAAACTGCATGATTCTGTATCTTGTTTTTCTTGTAGAGAAACTGAGATAATATTAAGTTGATTTTTGTTAGCTATTGTTAGCTCCGTGATTCCTATCACATTGCAGATGTATTTATTGCATGTGAGGTTTTCCACAAGATGCTTAAATATCTGACTTTTAATTTCTTTACCTGTGAAATAAAAACAGTAATACTTCCCTTACAGAGATGTTGTGTATGTTAGCAACAATGATTATAAAGCACCTGATATTCAATAAATAATGGTATTGTCAATGTTGATGTACCTAATAATCGTGATTCATCTTTTAATGTTTATTCTATCTGAGTGCTAAAAAGATCACTTAATATTCATTTTTTAATGTGCTGAGAAATTATCGTATGCTTAAATATATTTGTGTTTGTTTTAAATGAGAGCTGAAGTTACTTTAATTTATAATGTTTATTTGTCTCTCTATTTCTCCTTTCCAATTACACATTGTACAGTTTGAATGCCATATCCTGAATCTCCATCATATCTACACCAACAGGCCAGTGCTCAGAGGCCTGAGCATAGACATTTACACATGATAGATCTTCCCCTATAGATCACTATTGAGGTTTTGAACTAATATATACAGTTTTTAGAATTCCAATTTCCACCAACATTATTTTTCCTTTATGTGACATTTACTGAGTGTTCAAATTATGCCAGGCAATATGCTGGCCTCTAGGAGTACAAAGGTGAAGATAATATCCTTGCCCCAAATGATTTTACAAAGTGGTGGGAGGTGCCACCACATAAAACAGAGATTTACAGTACAAAGTGATTTTATCATATCTGTCAAGATTCTCTTTGATCTCTTAGTTTTCAGTCTACCTTTTATTCTTCCCAAATCTACCTTTTAACTTTTTTTCAAATCCTATGTTAATTTTTTTCTTTTTTCTAGGATTTGGATTACAATTACAAGAAGCCATAGTCTTCCCCCACTGACTTTAATTTTCTAACAGAAATCTTTACTTACATCCCTGTGAGTCCTTCAAAAAACAAAAAAGAAACTTTTCAAACAAAAAAAAAGAGTAGAGTATAATGCAATAAATTATCCTATATGTATTACGGGGATCAATAATTATAATTATTTAGTCATATATGTTTCATCCAAATCCCAGGCATTAAAATATTTTACCCCAAAATACATTATTTGCTGTTCTCACAAATAAATACATTCTTCTAACTCTAATACCATTACCCACCTACAAAAAATTTTACAATTAGTTTTTCCAGTCATCTATTCTGCAGTAAAACATTCATTCCATACTTTGTGTTATGAAACAAAGGTCATGCTATGTTCATGAATCTCTGGGTTAGAAATCTGGGCAGTGCTCCTCTAGGTGATTATTTTGCTCTGTGTGGTTGCCCAGTGGTACTCACCTGGTGATGAGCCAGTCTAGATTATTCAAGACTGACTCATATGCCATCTTAGCTGGGATGATGTGCATTGTTGAACGGAATGTCTATGAGTATCCTCACCAGTATGACAGTCTTAAGTAGTTGAACTTCCTAGATAGAGCTTGGCCTCTCATGAGTGAATAACCCAAGATTACTAGGCAAAGAATACATGACTTTTTATGACCTAACTTCAGAAGTCACTATAGGTAAAAGCAGCCACAAGTCTGTCTACAGGCAAGGAGAGGAATGAATATGGAAGGAATGTAAAATAAATTTGAGGACATGTTTTGAAAAAGCAGCAATCTTCAATATCATATAATCCCTATTTCATGCTTTAAAATTTCTCAATTTTCTCAAAAATATCTCTTTATACTTGATGTTAAAATCAGATTCCATATAAGTTCTACAAAGTGCATTTGGTTTTTACTTTTCTTTAGTCTGTTTTAAGCCTTTATGATCTAAAGGCTGATTAGATTTACATTAGCATTCTAGCAGAATCATTTTCATGGTGGTCTTCTAGATAGCATATTGCACCATAATGAGACACATAGTGTCTGACTATTACATTATTAGTGATTGACCAATTATTTTACAAAGTGGCAGCTTGTTCCCTCCATTGTGAACTCTTGTTTGGTTGGTTTTAGTTTAAATCTTGAAATTAGTCAATAATCCTTGGGCTGAAAGTTATGATCTTTGACAATAAGCACATGCCATCAATTTTTTACAAATATGTTTTTCTTAAGTATTATTCTTGCTTAATATAATCATTAAATAGTGGTTACAAAATGGTAACTTTCTGTCTTTCCTGTATATGTATTAATATTACCTTGAATTCGCATATGAAATAGAACTTTTTAATCAAAGTTATTCTGTCATTTAAAATAAATTTCACAGAAAAAAATATTTAAAGTTTTTACTTTATTACTGATCTCAGTAAATCAACTAATGTACTCACTACCTTCAATGAGAATAAACGATTTTCAATTTTGTTTTTTCATATTTTTGAGAATTGTTTTTAGCTATGTGGATATAAAATATATAATTAATAGCTATCACTTACTAGTTATTATTAAATTTAATTGCAGTAATTATTATTTTTGATTCTTAAATGATTCCCTCTTTGGCAGCAAGATCCCCTTAGAGTTGTCACTGATTTTTTGGCATAGCAAAATTAGTTTTTGATAATTTCTTGACCTCTAGCACAGCAAACTGCTCTACATCTTTTTGTACATATCCGGCCCTAGACCTGAAACAAGTTAGTTTTCCAAGCAGCCCTGATTACTTTTAGAAAGGATTAATATTTAGAGAACATGATATGTACAGGTGAGTGCTCAGAGATACTGAGTTGTAATTGCTTCTAGGTCTTTTCAGTGGAGAGACGAAGAATTTTTTTTTAAAAAAACAGCAAACTATGAGTTTATACTTAACATTAAATTTAATGTTATACTTTTCCCTTAACTTTTTAAAATCTTATACTTGTACGTCCTTTCTCCTACAAGAAGAATTCTAAAAATACAAACTTTTATTTGCTTTATTGTACTACACATAACATAACATTTAAATAAGTGTAGTGATATCCTAACTAGAGAAATAAAACTGAATAAACGTTTGCCTTAGGTTTTCTTTGCAACCATCCTCTTTAAAGATGAACTGCCACAAGACTATATTCTGAATCTTGTTGAGATTATTCATTTTTGCCTGTGTGGTGATATCACCAACTTGATATGTTCATTTGTTTTAATTTGTCCTCAATTTTTAAGACTTGCACTTTTATGTAATTTATTTTTAATATATACAAATCTTGGATGTCTGAAGTCATAATAATTAACAACATATGTTCAGAAACATCTTACTTCCATTCTTATCCTCTCCCTCTGTTCCCTGCCTACATGTATAAACAAACATTTTTATTAGTTTTCATTTTGGCCTTCCAGTTTTGTTTTGTTCTGTTCTGTTTTTTCACAAATATAAACACAAATGCTACTATACTATGTTCAATATTCTGCTTCCTATTTTTCTTTTCCCTGTGGGCTCCGGACAAAGTTTACAATTTATTTATTCATGAAATCCCCATTAAAAACTGAAAACAGTCCTCCTTCAGAAGAATGAATAATTAATGGTTAAAATAAAATAATTAATATCTAAAATAAAATAAATGAAAATAAGTCCAAGAGACAAGTTACTTTGTGATTAGGATAATGGCTGGTGGAGATACCTGGATAGGATGTTCTGGAAAGATGCCTATGGGATTATGACATGAATCATGTGAGAGGAGGGATGAGAAGAATCCAGCTGTGTAGAAAGTAGACAGAGGTATACGTTAGAAACTGAGGGCAGGTCAGTGAATTTGAAATTTGTAGCATGGAAGAAAGGAAGTATAGTAGGACGTTGGAGAAATAGAAAACTTGCAGACCCACAAAATTAATTTTTAAAATTAAAACACAATGGAAATCTACAGAATGGGTTAGGATGGAGAAGTAACAGAAGCTGAGAATGTCATTCTCTGCTAGTTTGCTTTGTCAGCAGAGTTCTACAAAATAACTTTTGTCCTTCCCTGAATGCTTTAACTTCTTTGATGCCTTACGTGATACAAAGGCATTTGATCTCTCCTTTTATGTGTTACTACTTATGATTTTTACCATTATCAAAACAACCACCATTTCCTCTTGCAATTTTGTGTTCATTTGCCAGTTATCACTTGCACCCATGAGCACTTTGAGGGGATAGTGCAATACTTATCTTTGAATCCACAATGGATAACAGATGCATAACACATATGGTGCTCCTAAGAAGTTTTTAAAATAAATAAATCAAAGATTATACTAAAATAAATATCTCTCATGGATACTTAGTTTTTAAAATTGCATTCAAAATTTTTCTTTTTAAAATTTTATTCTCAAAAATATTTTGTAGAAGGTAATTTTGTTCCTTTGGAAACTCTAACCTACTTTTTTACCATCAAATTCTAATCAGTTCTATATAAAATCTACCCACTCTCACGAAGTCATCTTGAAAACCATTATTCCTTTTGCTTCTGTATCAGTTTGGGGAGATTCCTTTTCAGTTTTACCTTGTTGTAAAGTTACAGGGATGTATGGGGTGTGTGTGTGTGTGTGTGTGTGTGCACATGTATACATTTATTACTAATAAGTAAATTCCCAAAAATGAAGTATCACTTATCCTTTATCCAATTGTATTCTATAATGCATGACATATACATACAGCAAATTAAGCTTTGAGTAATCATTTCATTGAATGAATTTCAAAAATCAAATGAGTTCATTCCTTTCTTTAGCCTCAGTTGTCCTTGATTTCTTCCATCCTATTCATATTAATCAAACTAACCCTATCATCTTACCAAGACAGCCTTAATAGTCTATTTAGCTTGTCTGAACTTTGTAGAGGGCTTTTTTTTTTTTTTTTTTCTAGACTGTAGGTCCCTGACCTGCTTTTTCTTAGAGCGTTTACTTCACAGAACTTGTAATTATAAATTCAACCACTGATTCTTTGAGACAGACTTATCCTAGAGTCTTGGCAATTTTACAACCCAGGAAAGTCTTTCTGAAGAAACTTCTTCAAGCCATTTCCTTGAAATGCAATGATCAAGAAAGATAATACCCATCTTCCAGTCTCAGTATGAATGTAGGAACTAACTTCCAAAATAGATAATTAGCAAATGTAGCCTAAACACATTAAACAACCTCCCATTAAAATTGTCCCATCAAAATCTTACAGCATTTTTCTCCTAGTTTACCTGTTGCTTAAAACCCACCTATCTTTTGTTTCTGTGAAGTTGAGTTCAATCTCTCTGCCTATTGCAATAGCCTTGAATAAAGTCTTCCTTGCCTTTGAACTCTCTCTGATAAAATTTGTTTGACACATCCCTCCTGTAAATTTCCATTGCAGGTGATGATTTTCCTCTTCTTGGCTGATACGGAAATAGCATATATGGTGAGGGACCACTGATTGGATCTAGTGTATTGAATATAATGTATTTTTTAAATTGGATCTAGTGTATACAAACTTGAAAATGCAGTCTATTCCTTATTTAGTCCTTTTGGTTTATGTGATCAAACAAGTTTTAAAAAATTTGTGCCATGGGCATAGTGGCTCTTTTTTATCTTCTACTTACACTTTTGACAGTTTACAGAGCTCCATATGGCCACTGGATTTCACCAACACATTTGAGCTGCACCATGGGTAGCATGGCATACCTTTTCTCTTCTACTTATCTATTTAACACTTCAAATCTGGGTCATCTACTGTGGTAAAGTGGTTACCATATGTCCTTACTTCTGGATGTACCACAATTTTTTAAGAATTCGTATAAAATTATGGAAGGGACAGAAACTTTCTTATCTTCCTTTAGCAGACAAGGCTGCAGTAAAGATAACCTAAGTGACTTGGTCAAAGTAGAGCAAAGATTAGCCTCATATGTCCTATTCTGGATCTTTAAACAAAGTAATTTTCTGTCCCCTCTGATAGAGTTGCTATGGAGGAGAGAGCTTCTTGCAGCAGAACAAGGTTTTAGGAGAAAATTTGTTCAAACTCCATTCAGGAAAAAAATTTCCCAGACTGAGTAAATTCTATGACATTGATGTAGTTGCCTGATTTTTAATTCTAACATATAAACTTTAAAATACTGAAAATCAAGATACCTTTGAAATGAATCCATCATTTGCTTAATCTTTAATGAAGACTAATTAAAACACAGTGGAAGGAAAATAACACAAAATTGCCTGAAAACTGCAGGATTTCTGTATTGTTCTTGCTTTGTTTTTAATTGCAAACAGAACAGGAACAAACAAATGCAAATTTGAGCATCAGAACAATGTCCAACCATACAAACATGAAATAAATAAATGAACTCACTACAAAAAGCAGGCTGGAAATGGTTTATGTAATAAATGATATGCTAAAGAAATAAAGACAAAAATCATTCTGTAGCTGTGTATTAGCAAGGGTTAATTCTCTTTGTAAGATCGAAATAAGAAAACAGTGGATCTTCAAAGTTAAAATTTTCTCTTTTTTGATTTTCTTTTTAGGTTATCCTTGACAGTTGGATAATGTTCATATATGGTAACTTTGTCAAAGAATATGCTTTTCTCATCTATGGGAAAACTACGTAATGAATCTTTCTTCTGAAACTGCTGCTACTAGGTGTATTCTCGTTTTTGTGCTTAACATATAAATATACAATTTTGCACCTTTTTTGTTTTGTTTTCTTGTTATTTCTCCTTCAATATATTTTGAATAGGTAATTCAGTCATAAATATGGTAGAGGATTGTTTTAGGTTACTAATCATTTCCTCCTCCGCGTGAATGAGAGTAGGACTACATTTCTCCTCCCGACAGGTCATGGTTTTGGCCGTGTAACTTTATTTGATTTTATGGTGAGTAGATTATATCCCCTAGATTTTAGGCTGTGTCATGTCACATGCTTTAACCAAATAAATATTTACTGGTGTGACACAAGCAAACACTTGATGTGATAAAAATAAACTCATTAGTCCCAGGGCCCGCAAAGGGTAAAAGCTCTCCTGTGACTAGGATTGCAGGAGTCAGCAGTGGCAATGTTGACAACTGGGGTTCTTTTGCTTATTTTTTTCCCTTCACCAGGGAGTGTCTCCTGTTCCATGCTGGCTCCAAATGGGTTGGCTGCTTTGCCTCTCTTAATTTCCATCCCTGAGAGGTTCCTCATCATTTCTTTGCTGAATTCCAGAGTTCTCTTTTAGAGACCACATTTAGGGTATGATTATCCAGTCAGGCAACACTTTTGGTCTTCCTTCTGGGGGAGGTGAGTGCTGTACCCATAATCGTGTTGCTGCTCCTTCCCTGACAATCAAATGTGCAAGACCTAGCCATTGAACCAAAGATAGGTAAAGGAAACCTATGTTTTCCTCCCTTAAACTTATCCTTTCCATCTCTTTGCTGTTAGTTCCAAAAGTGATGTTCAACCTAAGTTTAAATTGAAAGAGAAAGCAATTAAACCATTTGGCTAATGAACTTGGAAATTTCAGTAAATCAAAAGAACATGGTTTTCCACAGTGATGAACGATGCATAAAACGATTGTAACTTTCAGAGACCAGAAGAAATTTTTTAGAAAAATGAATCACATGGGATGTAATAAATAATAATGAATTATCTTTTATTGAATGCCAACTCTGTGCCAAGAGATGTGTATTATTTACTTAATATTAATACTAATTTGATGATACTGTTTATATCATCGTGATTTTACAGTTAATAAAAATGAGGTTCAGAAACATTGTTTGTATTTTCCAAGGTTACTCAGTAAAGGACAGAACCCAGATTTGATGCTTTATCTGGCAGATTCAAAGTCCTTGTTTTTAATTATTTATAAAACTCTTGCTCCGGAACAAGGCATGAAATGGAAAGTTGAAGAATTTAAAAGGAAACACAATGATTTCTTCACTTTTTTTTTCCTAAAAAAATGATAGTATTTAGATGTCCTGCTTTTTGGTGCATGAGGATAATGTGGAATGTAAAAAAGCAACCAGGCTCTAGGTGTGTCAATATGATGAAGTAGAAATATTTATAGTGAATCATCTTTCTCCCTGAATATGTAAAACTGTTTTCTAGGTGGCTGAACAAACACTCTACCATTCTTTTTCCCACTGCACTTACATGGAGTCATGTAAAACATTTAATTAGTAATGTATGTATTTGTAGTCAAACATGCAAACACACATAAATATATAGTATTCTGGAGCTCCAGATCCTAAAAATTCAGCCGAGTTAAATATAATAAATTAAAATACAGTGTATTTTCCCAAAATGTTAACAGCAGGGAATGCAAAAAGATTTCAGTTACTAATCAAGGAAAATAAGAGCCCTGCTATTTTGTAAAATAATTAAACTTTCAAAAAATTTCAAAACCTTGTTTATTTTCCAAATAAACAATTTTGTTTGCTTTCAAGTTTTAAATATTGCCAAGTCACATCAGCTGGGAGAAAGATTTAGATCCAAGCACGTTTATATGATCTTTGCATACATAATTAACAAAATAGAGATAAGCCAGCAAAGCACAAAGGCTAGATATAGTGTGGCAACACTATGGGATAAATTGATATTTAAAGGCAATGCAGTTTGAAGGTATTCTAAAAGATATGCAAACTTATTAAGCTAAGTAAACTTAGAACACAATTAAAAAATTTGTCTAAATCTACTTCCCCCAGAATGGAGATTTTATAGCAATTGTTTAATCACATATGTGTTTGTAATTTGCTATTATTTCTAAAATATAAAATAATAGCATATTGTTTTTAATACCTACAAGCTTTTAAAAATCTATAAAACAATGAGTAGAAACATTTTCATTTAAAAAACCTAAATATTTGACGTTTGTACATTAAATTTTCTAGAACGTCACGTAATTACAGGGTTTATTTATCTGGTTTAAAGTAATATCAAACTTCCATTCTTGTATTTCCTCTCCAAGACTTGGGGAAACATATATTTTTTTCAAGCCAATAAACCTGAGTTGAATACATATATACTAACTAAGAGGTTCAGGAAAATTTAAATGTTAAAAATGATATGAAGGAAGGAAAAATATTTTAAAAATTGACTCTAGCATATCTAATCCAAGTGCAAACTAAACCAATCCTGCTCATTAAGATCTATAAAATATTTTCTGAAATATCTATGTCACTATTTAAGGAAAGTCTAATGTTTTTCCTATAGTTTATAAATGCTTAGTTAACATAGGTTCTCGTATTCATCATTGTTTTAAAGATATTGTCTCTTCCAAATCTGTTCCCTTTATGGGTTGGCTTACATGTATGAATGTGCAATTCTTTTTCCATGTCATATCAATCCAGATATGGCACTCAGTCCTGATTTGCATACCTAAGTAAATTGTCTATGTACTTGCATACATGAACTTTGTGTGTATGGACAGCTTCACTGAGTCTTGGTGGCGAGAAATGGGGTTAATATCATTCCAACACAAACTTCAATGGCAAGTCAGACATAAAATTCAGTCAGCCCCTCTCTCTTATTGCTGCCTTTAACATATGGCATCTTAGCAAACTTCCTCAAACCCCCAACAGTGCATTTCTGTTACAGAACTTTTAGCACTTAATGTTCTCCAACTCTTGCTAACAGTCCTTTTCCAATAGCACTAATATCATTTCTGGTGGTAAAGAACAGAATGTTTGGCAATACCAAGTTAAAACATCGATTAGCATTAAATTCAATTACTGGAAATTTTTTCCTTTCAATATTTATTTTCAACTCAAAACAAAAGTATCAGTTTGTAGTTACTATGTCTTACACATTTTTTAACATTATCTAATAACTTTTTTTTTTGAGACGGAGTTTCGCTCTTGTTACCCAGGCTGGAGTGCAATGGCGCTATCTCGGCTCACCACAACCTCCGCCTCCTGGGTTCAAGCAATTCTCCTGCCTCAGCCTCCTGAGTAGCTGGGATTACAGGCACGTGCTACCATGCCCAGCTAATTTTTTGTATCTTTAGTAGAGACGGGGTTTCACCATGTTGACCAGGATGGTCTCGATCTCCTGACCTTGTGATCCACCCGCCTCGGCCTCCCAAAGTGCTGGGATTACAGGCTTGAGCCACCGCGCCCAGCCTGTCTAATAACTTCTTAACAACAAAAATACAAACCTCAGATAAGGGTTCTGGACGGCAAACGTATCTAATAAAACTGTAGCATTGTACTGTTTCTCTTTGAGTATCTTTTTATTTGTGATAACTAAAATTTTATTTTAAAATAAAAATACTTTAATGAAAATGAGTCAATTTATAAGGTATTCGTTTAAAATAAGAGAGGAATGATGAGCTCATGGCAAAACATTGTAAAAATTTGTGAAATATTAACATTTAGGGAATACATGCCTAGAAGAGAGACAGTTAGCTTTTTAAGAGAAATTCTGCTGCCAACTGCTAAGTCAACTTTTTAATCCATTTATATGTGATTTAAAATTAAAGTCACTTTGGGATTTTTAAAAGCCAAATACCGGAGAAAACACAATGGAGTCCATGACACTCGTGGTTTGATAAAATGGCATGTGCGATTTCATTGGGAATGGTGAAACCTCAACTTGTGCTAATTCCACAAACCCTTCTTTGCATGATTCTACTTGAAACGGGCTTATACTGCAATATATTTGATATCTTCAACAACAGATTGCAAAAGCAATGGAACCATGTGCAGTCAAAATTTGAGAGAGATAAATCAACGGTATTAAGAACTGTAACTGTTTCAATCTTATCACATGATATAGCCCAGAAAACCTAGAAATGAGTCATTAGTGAATAAATGACTTCGAATGTAAATTGTCTTAATGGGGTTGTTCCCAGAAATTGGAATTTAAAACGAAGTCCTCGATTTTCCACTGAAAAGACATTGTAGTGTTCACTGAGAGAATATACAGATCCACAGTCAGTGCAAGTGATATGGTTTTGAAAAAAAAGGAAAAGATGTATTTATTTATTTATTTATACTAAATGAGATCATGGCAGCGAGACATAGAGTAAGTGTGAGGGTGCTGGAAAGAAGATGAACCATTTTAAGTAGAGAAATTATTTGTTCTTGACCTCAAATTACTTGGCTGTAAATCATGGGAGAGACGATTTGGGCCTAGAGAACTATAAGAGCTGGTAATAATAATGGCTTCTCAACGTTAAACAAAAAAGAGAGATGCAATTTATATGGGCTCTTTGGCTTGCCAGAGTTAATGCAGCTTGACCATACGATGGGCCCACCATAAGGAGGCAGATGCAAAATATCCTTCAACGATGAATTGACTTCCTAAAGAGAAACATTTAATAGGGCACACTTAAAAACTGGCAAAAACAATGATTTAAGTCTTTAACTAAATGGTGTTAACTTGAGATCAAGGATGTAAAAAAAAAAAAAATTTATCCTGCAAGTAGACAATTTTGGTCCTCAGTGTACCTAGTATTTCCAAGTAACTAAATCTAGATATCTTCATATCAATTTGATTAATTAAATTATGTATTTCAGCAAATTCGAGATTCACAACATAGTTCCAGGGCAGTCTGCAAACACCTCTAAGTTTTTGTTGTCCTTGCTCAGCCATTCCATCAGGTCATGCATATGTGAAAAGAGGAGAAGGTTAAGATCCATGAAATGTTTTCTGAAATATCTATGCCACTACTTATGGAAAGTCTAATGCTTTTCCTATACTTTACAAATTTATAGTTAACATAGCTAGGGATAAGGGAGGTACCATTAGTTTAAATGGATCCTGCTAAGGATGAAGAATCAGAGAGTGAAAGCTGAATTTTGTGTTCCTGTTGTCTTCAGCTGCTGATGTCCTCCTAATCTGTCTCTTAGCACAAGTAACGCTCAGTAGTAGCTCTGATGGCGGTACATTTGCCAGTGTTATCACAAAGAATGAATGGTAACATGGAAATATTGTACTTCTCTTGTCAGAGTTGGACGTTTTTGCCCTTCCAGTTAGACTCCTGATGCTTGCCTGACTTTCATTCTTCAAGTTATTCATGAGTATGTTTGCAAGGACATCAGAAACCTGTCCACACTTTTCAAGATTCACTAGGCCATGGGATTCGTGGTGAGCTCAAGGGCTCCTCTTGTTTCCGAGTGCCTTATGCCACCAGCAATCTATTCTAATATTTATACTCATGAGAGGCCTGAAGTAGCAGTTCAAGCAAACAAACAAACAAAAAGCTTAGAAGATGTTTGCAAATTGGACTAGAAATGATTTGGGAAAGTTGAATTTAGCTGAAAGAAATAATTAAATTAATGTGAATTGATGATCCATTCACTTGAAAATATCTAGATTAAGTTATCTGTGACAGGATTAGCAGAGGTTTAAAAACATAAAAATGCATTCAGTTGCAAGAAATAGTCTTTTTAAATTCTTAATTTCTTGTTAAGAGACTCTATATTGAAACCCTAGCATTTATTTCTGGCACAATTTTTAGGCTGCTGCAGTAACACTTCAGTCTGGAAATGACACCTTATTGTCACTTTTCTAATTGTCCCCAAACATTTTTAGTCATTGGACACTTAAATTTCTTTAATTTTTTTCTCTCTGTTCCCCATTCAGTTCTTATCAGTAAGATGAAGTTAATCTGTTGTCAAAAATTTGGTATCTTATATCTTATACTTGTTTCTTTGTCTCCAATTTTGTACCTCCCCATTTTTAGCTCTTTTAATATTTGAGGCCAATACAAACATAAATTTTTACTAGAATCCATTAACATTCAAATTTCCTCCAATTTACATTCAAATCTTTGGCTTTTCCTCTCATAAACAGAATTCAGCGTTCTCTAGTCCCTGGCAAATGATTCTGGCCTTCAACTGCAATGAATAGCCATAGAAGGAATGGCTTGAACAACAGTAAAAACTGCACTACTGTAAATTAATAACTATGTCCATCATCCTGTCACAAGTTGACACAATGATAATTTCCATATTGAGGTGAGTAAATGTTTGTGTTGAGCAGGAAAGGCCTAGCTAATTTCTTCATTATTCAAGATGGAGTTGTTACTAGCGCTATAAAAAACAGAGATATTGTATAAAATGGAGGAAGATGTAAACACCAGTGGCTGGCAGCACAAATTTATACGAAGTCCCCAGACATGAACTCTGCGTGATCTTCAATACTGTCTATCTTTGGTTCAACGCAGGTAAAAATTCAACTCACCCAGACACATCGTATTGGTCATACCATTGAATTGGTCATACTATTCATTGATTCCTTTAAACTCTGAAAGGATAACCTGAGTGAAGATTTTAGACTTAGGAAGGCTTATGAACCAAATTTCACTCTTGCTTTGTTTCCCACTGTCTGATGAATAAGCAATTTTTTTTTAGTGAATGAAATTAGGTTTCAAATTTGATTGGCAAATGTGTAAAATGAAGGCTAAAATATATGGGCTGTATACTGCTTGAGCAATGGTAATAGATCCCAGGGAGGCCAAGATAAAATAGACTTGTTCCAAATCAAAAGCACAGGAAAACCCTGTGTACTCATCACCTATATTTGTATCAACCAAGCAACAATATAGCATAGAATATAGCTTAAACTATGATGAGGCTAGTGATGTTCACCACTTTCTCCCAGCTCAGAGTCTTTGATACCTTTAGAAACCTGAGCCAAAATCTTTTCTTTTTTTGAGATGGAGTTTCGCTCTTGTTGTCCAGGCTGGAGTGCAATGGCACAATCTCGGCTCACGGCAACCACTGCCTCCCAGGATCAAACGATTCTCCAGCTTCAGCCTGCTGAATACCAGGGATTACAGGAACCCACTGATACATCCCGGTAATTTTTTGTATTTTTAGTAGAGACAGGGTTTCACCATGTTGGCCAGGCTGATCTTGAACTCCTGACATTCAGTGATCCTCTGGCCTTAGCCTCCCAAAGTGCTTGGATTACAGGTGTGAGCCACCTTGTCTGGCCCAGAAACTGTGTCTAAGTCTTTCCAGAACTAAGATATTTGAGGTTTCTTCCAGTTCTAACATCTACAATTTTATCTGTTGAATTGAGAAATGTTGTTCTCAGTAAAAGATACAAGGATATAAAAATGCACTATTAGGTGAGTTTTCTTACTATTAAATAACAGTGAAAATATCTAGCAAATCATCTAAATAATCTATTTGTTACTCATAATTTTTCTCTAAAAATCATTTAAATACTTTAAATAAATTTTAACATTCTTTGTAATGGAAATAAACTTAATGTTAAGCGAAAAAAATAAAACTTTATGTAAAATTCATATGATTTGTCTGTGTCCCCACCCAAATCTCAACTTGAATTGTATCTCCCAGAATTCCTATGTGTTGTTGGAGGAACCCAATGAGAAGTAACCAAATCATGGGGGCCAGCCCTTCCCATGTTATTCTTGTGATAGTGAATAAGTCTCACAAGATCTGATGGGTTTATCAGGGGTTTCCGCTTTTGCTTCCTTCTTATTCTCTTGCTGCCACCATATAAGAAGTACCTTAGCCTTCCCCTATGATTGTGAGACCTTCCCCAGCCATGTAGAACTGTAAGACCAAATAGATCTCTTTCTTTTGTAAATTGCCCAGTGTCAGGTGTGTCTTTATCAACAGTTTTAAAATGGACTAATACAGTCAATTGGTACCAGTAGAGTGGGACATTGCTGAAAAGATACCAGAAAATGTGGAAGTGACTTTGGAACTGGGTAACAGGCAAAGATTGGAACAGTTTTGAGGGCTCAGAAGAAGACAGGAAAATGTGGGAAAGTTTGGAACTCCCTAGAGACTTGTTGAGTGTCTTTGCCCAAAATGCTGCTAGAGCTATGAACAATGAAGTTCAGGCTGACGTGGTGTCAGGCGGAAATGAGAAACTTGTTGGGAACTGGAGCAAAGGTGATTCTTGTTATGTTTTAGCCAAGAGACCGGTGGCATTTTGCTCCTGCACCAGAGATTTGTGGAACTCTGAATGTGCGAAAATTGAGAGAGATAATTAATGTATCTGGTGCAAGAAATTTCTAAGAAGCAGAGCGTTCAAAAGGTGGCTTCAGTGCTGTTAAAAGCATTCTCTTTTAAAAGGGATATGGGGCATAAGAGTTCAAAGATGATGCAGTAGAAAAGAAAAACCCATTTTCTGGGGAGAAATTCAAGCTGGCTACAGAAATTTGCATAAATAGCAAGGATCCGAACGTAAATCTCCAAGACCATGAGGAAAATGTCTCCAGGCCATGTTAGAGACCTTCACAGAAGCCCCACCCATCACAGGCCTCCTTTCCTGGAGGAAAATGTGGTTTTGTGGGCCGGGCCAGGGGTTCCCGTGCTGTGTGCAACCTAGGGACATGGTGTTCTGCATCGCAGCAGCTCCAGCCATGGCTGAAAGGGGTCAACATAGAGGTCAGGCCATGGCATCAGAGGGCACAAACCCCAAGCCTTGGCAGCTTCTCCATGGTGCTGAGCCTTTGTGTAAAGAAGTCAAGAACTGAAGTTTAGGAACCTCCTCCTAGATTTCAGAAGATGTATGGAAACACTTCGATGCAAAAGTTTGCTGCAGTGACAGTGCCCTCATGCAGAACCTCTGCTAGGACAGTGCAGAAAGGAAATGTGAGTTCAGAGCCCCCCTCCCCCCCCAGAGTCCCTGGTGGAGCACTGCATAGTGGAGTTGTGAGAAGAGGGCAACCATACTACAAACACCAGAACGGTAGATCCATGGACACCTTGCACTGTTCGCCTGGAAAAGCTGCAGAAACTCAACGGCAGGCTGTGAAAGCAGCTGGGAGGGAGGCTGTACCCTGCAAATTCATTAAGGTCAGAGCTGCTCAAGACCATGCATATCCACCTCTTGCATCAGTATGATCTGGATGTGAGTCATGGAGTGAAAGGAGATCATTTGGTAACTCAAGATTTGATTACCCTGCTGGATTTCAGACTTGCATGGGGCCTGCAGCCTCTTTGTTTTGGCCAATTTCTCCCATTTAGAATGGCTATATTTACCCAATGTCATAGGCAGAAGGGATTGGCCTTATCTCAGATGAGACTTGGGAAACTACTGGCAAGGTATAATTGGTACTGAAATGTGCAGACATGAGATTTGGGAGGGGCCGGGGTGGAATGATAGGGTTTGGCTCTGTCCCTGCCTAAATCTCAACTTGAATTGTATCTCCTAGAATTCCCAGGTGTTGTGGGAGGGTCCCAGTGGGAGGTAATTGAGCCATGGGGGCCAGTATTTCTCATGCTATTCTTGTGTTAGTGAATAAGTCTCACCAGATCTGATGAGTTTATTACTGGTTTCCACTTTTGCTTCCTTTGCATTCTCTCTTGCCACCACCAGGTAAGAAGTGCTTTTCACTCTCCACCATGATTGTGAGATCTTCCCCAGCCACGTGGAACTGTAAGTCCAATTAATCCTTTTACTTTTGTAAATTGCCCAGTCACAGCTATGTCTTTACCAGCAGTGTGAAAATTGGCTAATACAATAAATATCTCACGTTTATTAAAAGTACTATTTCAAATATTCAACCCTTGATCAATAAAACTAATATGTTTCAGGCACTATGCTAAGCACCTTAGATCAGTTAATATGTTTTATCATAAAAGCAAACTCATGAAGTAAACATTATTATTGTCATCCTTATTTTCTAAGTGGATAAATCTGTAGAGGAAATAAATTAATTAAAATGTCCAAAATCACAGTTTATCTGTGCTAAAGAAAGTATTTTATGATCATCTACTATAGTTTTAAAAGGAAATCAGTAAAGATGATAAATCAAACATGAAAATATAAGTTGTTTGGGATAGTACTTATATGAAGAGATTGAATGCCATCTTTTGTATACATGACACGAAATATTTGTAGTAAAATAACATATATATGATTAGGAATTTTTTACACATGTATGGGGTGTGTATGTATGTGTGTGTAGATCCTTTGACCTAAAATTTCTCCTTTATTAACAAATTATTAGTAAAAATAATTACAGATTCAGGATTTCATGCAGGGATAAAAATATTAACCACAGTACAATTATAATAAAAACAAATTAGAAACCAAATAATGTTTCTTGCCAAGAGACTGTAAAGGAAATTATGATATATCCAGAGGCAGTCCCTGGTAAACTTTTTGCAAGGATCTTTAATTACATTGGAAACTGTTTATAGAGAAAAGTTCAGTAAAATATACTGGATTCAAATATTTGTAATCAATATAGTCGTTCATTTAGTGACATTTTACTCATTACTATTTATCAGGCAATATTCCACTAAAAAGGAGGACATGGTGCTGAGAAAAGCAAATGATATCCCTGTCCTCGTGGGAATCTATGTATTTATCTACCTATCTGTGTACCTACCTGCTTACCTATCCTCTTGTATCAGTCAGCCCTTACTGCATAACAAACCATACCAAAACTCAGTGGTGTAAATCAACTACGGGCCATCAGATTCTTGCTTTTATATCCAAGGGTTATCTGGAAAAAATATGCAGTAGAAATTATTAAAATGTCAAAAGTCACAAAGTTAATCTGTTTTAACAAAGAAATTTTATAACCGTGCTATACTTTTGAAAGGTCATAGGCTAAGATGTTAAATGATAAAGGAAAACAGTGTCTCTTGATAGCACCTATGTGGATAGATTAAATGACATCTTAAATATTCTGGGCATAGGGAGGAGCAGAGGTAATAAGAAAAAAATCTGCTGGGCAGCTGAAGATACAGCAATGGAAAACTCTAGAAATCTGGAGAAATCTGGATGTCTGAAGAAGGAAGAAAGTAACTGAACATCTGAAGTAAGTAGAAGAGATTTGTTCCTTCCTCATGTGTATAACCCCGGCAAAACTTCTTTACCCTGAAAGTGACAGCTGAGACCCAGTATGGTGGCTCACACCTGTAATTCCAGCACTGTGGGAGGCCAAGGTGAGAGGATCACCTGGTCAGGAGTTTGAGACCAGCCTGACCAACATGGCAAAACCCCATCTCTACTAAAAATAGAAAAAGAAAAAAAATTAGCCAGGCTTGGTGGTGTGTGCCAGTAATCCCAGTCACTCAGGAGGCTGAGGCAGGAGACTTTCTTGAACCTGGGAGGCAAAAGTTGCAGTCAGCTGAGATCACACCACTGCACACCAGCCTGGGCAACAGAGAAAGACTCTGTCCCAAAATGAATAAACAAATAAAGTAGCTTATAGTTTTTCTGAAATTCCCCAAACCAGACTCATTGTGTCCACTTAGAAAATACCAGCACTAGGTGATCAAAGCCTCTTTCTCAGAATTTCATTTCCTACTCTTAATAAGATACTTTTTTTAGACCTAAGGCATCATTATCAAATGAATAGTGCCCTTTCCTCAAGGTCTCAAACCAAATTCTACACAATATTTCTTCACAGGCCTTCAGGTACCAGAATCAAACTTATCAGGAATCCAGGTCCCATTTTAAAGAGGTCTCTCCTCCAAACTTCTATTATTAACAGTTTCAGTCTCTTCCGTTTTTAACCTCCAGCCTTAGGGATAGTAAGTGCTTTCGACAGCTACTCCATGAAAATGTAGTGTTTCCTTTTGCTTTTTAATTAAGTTGCCAGTAATATCTAATGATGAAGATTCATTTATATGAAAATATCTCTATTCAAAGAGCTGATGCGGATTATAGGTTTTTTTTTTTTGTTTTTTTGGGGGGGTTTTTTTAGATGGAGTTTTGCTCTTGTTGCCTGGGCTGGAGTGCAGTGGCACGATCTTGGCTCACTACAATCTCTGTCTCCGAGGTTCAAGCGATTCTCCTCCCTCAGCCTCCTGAGTAGCTGGGATTACAGAAATATACCACCATGCCCAGCTAATTTTGTATTTTTAGTAGAGACGGGGTTTCACCATGTTGGACAGGCTGGTTTCAAACTCCTGACCTCAAGTGATCCAACTATCTCAGCCTCCCAAAGTGCTGGGATTACAGGCTTGAGCCACCATGCCTGGCTGTGGTTTATAGTTCTTGAATAGCTTCTGACTAATTTATATTAGATTGGTCAAAGCAAATCACATGACCAAGCCAATATCTCTGGTTAGAAATACATACTTTTCCTCTGCTAAGAAATTCAAAAATCATATATTTTTATCCTTTTGTGTCATAAGAAGGCAGTAATTGGAAATATGGTTCTGAATTATTGAAGGAAATAATTCAATGAATCCATTATTTTGTGCCAGGCATTTATATAGTCTCTATTTTCCATTTGTGAAAACTTATGATAACAACAATAGCTGACATTTGTTAAATGCTTGCCAGTACAGGCACTGATGCCTAATCTTCATGACAATCTCATGAAGTAGTTACTCTTATTGCCCCTATTCTAAAAATAAGACAACTGAGTTTGAATCGTGTTAATTCGTCATGGTCCCGCATTTTTTATGTGACATATCCAGGATTCGGAAGCAATGGGCTGTTGGAGAGCTCACATGGTGAACCAACACAAAACATAGCGTCAAAATAAGATGCTGATGGCAGCGGCACCCCGTCTAGTGTGGCTGCTGCCATGAGGCTAGCTCAGTGAGCGGGGTGGGGAGGTGGGGGGTGAGAGGTGGGGGTGGGGAGGTGGGGGTGGAGGTAGGGGTGGGGAGGTGGGGGGTGGGGTGGGGGTGGGAGGTGGGGGTGGGGGTAGGGGTGGGGAGGTGGGGGGTGGGGTGGGGGACGGGGAGGTGGGGATGGGGGGTGGCGGTGGGGAGGTGGGGGTGGGAGGTAGGGGGTGGGGGGTGAGGAGGTCACAGCATGGACTGCAGCTCCGTGGAGCTGATGGGAGCTGATGGGAGCTGATGGGAGCTGATGGGAGCTGATGGGAGCTGGGAAAGGTGTAAGCCCTACCCTCCTCCAAGTTGGAGGGTTGGGAGCCCCGCCCTCACAGGCACAGCTGCATCTGCCTAGGGGTGGCTGTGGACCTGGGTATCCCTACACTTTGCATCGGTGGGAGGTGCGGGAAGCTCCCCTGCCCCTGCAGCCTCAGAAGTGCTTGCTCCTGCTGCCTGGCCTCTCCCCATTCCCAGTGCCTGCTCCCATTTCAGAGCCATGTAGAGGCTGAGCCAAGGCACTGTCATGCCAGCCCCTGCCACCTTGGTGCCCTCTGGACTTCGGGCTCCAGTAACCATGGGAGGGAAATGGAAGGGCGGCTAAAGGGCAGCTTGGCTTGGGCCTGTAGGCTCCCTGAAGCAACAGCCTGGACACCACAGGCACTGCGGATGCCAGGTTAATGATGGCAGGAGGCAAACAGGATGCTGGGTGGAAAGGGCTGGGTCCCTGGTGAAACCACACCTTCAAGCCAAGGAGGGCCTGAGGCCTGGGCTCCAGGCTGCCTGTTCCGTGGCCTGGAGTGAAAACTTACGTGCTTTTTCTTGGCCTGCCCATGGCTGCCCACAGACCAATCAGGCACACATTTCCTCTCCTCTGAAGCCCATAAAAACCGTGGACTCATCTAGACTCAAGTAGATGACAGGGTAGCCTGCCTGTCGGGAGGAGCTACCCACTGTGGATCTCCTCTCTGCTGACAGCTGGACACTCATTGGGACGACCTGACTGTGGAGAGGAGCTACCCACTACAGATCTCTTCTGTGCTGTTCGGTCATGAAATAAAGCCATACTTTGCCTTACTCACCCTCCACTTGTCCACATACATTATTCTTTCTGGATGCAGGACAAAAACTCAGAACCCATCAATTGGTGGGTCTGAAAGAACTGTAACACAAACAAGGCTAAAAGATGTCCCTTGCATGCCATATTGCAGGTGACAAGGAGATATGAGGGAAAGAGAGAAGGGCTATTGCCAGTCAGAGTCCAGACCTGGGAGCTCCCTGAGCCAGGGCTGTGACACCCTCTTTGGGGCTCTGCGGTTCCTGGTGTCTCTAAGGTCTGGGTGCAACCAGGTTCCCTGGTACCAACCACAGAAGCTGCTTGTGCCAGATCCAGCTGCAGCCTTGCAGGAGCCAGTCCCCATGCTGGCACTTGGAACTACCCACCCCACCACAACTGGCATGCCTGGCTGTATGCAGTGACCAGACCACATGCTCTCTCGCTCACACACCCCTCACTTCTCCACACTTGGCTTCTCCTTAACAGGCATGGGAACCAGGCTGGTAGCATGTGCCAAGGGCAGCCTGCCAGGCTGAGTGGGTAGAACAAGCCCAGCAGGCCTGAGCAATACTCAGGCAAAGGTGCCACCGGCCACAGAGACTTCTGGTCAGAAAAGTGACACCCCAAGGGTCCTGTGACAATATTACTAGAAATAGCAGTCACTTGGCTTCAAATGTCCATCTAATCCATTGGGTAGTTATGTTTATGCATATTTAAAAATGATAATTTTTTAAAATATTATTTTAAATTCTGGGATACATGTGCACAAGGTGCAGGTTTGTTACGTACGTATACATGTGCCATGGTGGTTTGCTGCACCCATCAACCCATCATCTATGTTTTAAGCCCTGCATACATTGTTCTAATGCTCTCCCTCTCCTTGCCCTTCACCTCAAAAAATAATATTTAATAAAAATTGCCCTTGTTAAAAGCTTTTTATCATATGTACCAGAGAGCATAGAAGAACATGCATTAACTTATTTACTGAATCCTCACAGTGAGTGATGTGTGTGTGCATATGCACCTAAGTAATCTCATAATCTATTTTGAGCATCTATTATTAAAAGAGATATTTGAAAATCGCAAGATGTTTCTCTTTATTATGATTCTAGACAAATTTTGGAAAGTTCCAATTTAGACAATATGTTCAAAATAAAAATACATTGCATATTTCCATGTTCTAAACTAATCATGACAAAAGTACAATTTAGGAGGATTGTGGGTAGGGGAAATTAAATGGATTATAACCTTCATTAAGCATAATTTGATCACTGACTCTTTATACTCCATTAGATTTTTACATTTATGTTCTTTCAGATCTAGATCAATTATGTCCCGATAGTGTGTGTGTGTGTATGTTTGCGTGTGTGTGTGTGTGTGTGTGTGTGTGATCACCAACGGTTTCTGTCATTTTGAAATGTCATGTAAAAGGGAAATGACAGTACCGGACAATCTATTATATGTGTACCAGAGAGTACACAAGAATTGGCATTGACTTATTCACTGAATCCTCACAGTGAGCGACATAAATCAAAACTCCCTGTGACAGTAGGGAAGGCTGGTAAATTTTAGTAGAAAAATGATACAGGTATGACTTTCAGAGAATGAGAGTAGATTCTTTCCATGGTACTGTCTACAGTACCTACTTGCAGGGATGTTTTTCCTTAATGAGGGTTTCTTTTAAGACATAGGTACTTTTTGTGGTGCTAAACAGAGTTTATGATGGGAACAGAAATCCTAAGATGGACTGATGAGCAGATTGGTTTGCATACACCTCTTAAGGCTAGAAATATGTAGGTAGTACATAATTTTTAATGTAGTTAATGATTACTATTTGCAGGAATACATGACTTATTTTATATACCTTAAGTTCTGGAGTACACGTGCAGAACGTGCAGATTTGTTACATAGGAATACAGGTGCCATGGTGGTTTGCTGCATCCATCACCCCGTCATCTACATTAGGTATTTCTCCTAATGCTATCCTTCCCCTCCTCCCCCATCCCCTGCTATCCCTCCCCCAGTCCCTCACCCCCTGAGGTCTCAAAGGGGAAAGATGATGAATTCTGTCTTTTGGCAAAAATTTAACATTTGTGTATCAATTAGTGTCAATGGAACTATCTTGTCGACCTAACATATACAAAGCATTACATATAAAGTGCTTTGAAAGATACAGTTGTGAATAAAACGTAATATTCTCCCCATGATAAAAGAAGTTCAAAAATTGTTACAAATCTGTATAGAGCAAATTTGAGTTTTAAGTAAATATAAAATGCTGTAAGATTCAAAAGCTGGGGAAATCACATTTATCTGGGTGTAATTCTGGGTAAAAAAATTTTACATCTTTCAGGCATGTTAAACCAAATAAAAAATAGTATATTGTATTTTACAAGTATCACAACACCACTGGCCTTTAATCAGTCTGAGTCACCTAGTACTCAGATCCCCCCAGTATCACGAGCCTCAGTGTGCATTTCAGAAACACACACTTATAGTATATCTGGTGAGCCATACTTGTTCCAAGTCATACCTGTGTAGTCTTTATTAATAAATAATACTATATAATAAATTTAGAGGTCAACCAAATGGATAAATTAGTTCTAGAAATACCTGGAAACTTTAATGGGCTATAATTCATTATTCTGTTTTGTCTTATCCTGAAAATCCCATGAAACCACCAGAAAATCCTGTAGGAATTTTAGAATCACTCTATTTTCTCAATAAGAACTCTAGTCTCCTCAAGTAACTTCAGCTCCAAATTCATTTGGTGTTACAGTTTTGGTTGTGTGCTTAAAACTACATTGTTGAATTAGTCTGCTTTATAAGATTTTCTGCCATATAAATTTGTATCATGTTCATTTTTTACTATAGTAACCAAGAGAATGTTAAACAAAGTTACTACAAAAAAAAAAAAAAAGAGCAGGGAGAAGAAGAAGAAAACAAGATGAAGACAATTATAACTGATTTAAAAAGTGGGTCCATGCTTATGGTTAAGAAGAATCAGAATCGTGAGAATGGTCACATTGCCCAAAGTAATTTATAGATTCAACACTATCACCATCAAGCTACCAACAACCTGCTTCACAGAACTGGAGAAAAAAAAAAAAAAAAAAAAAAAAAAAAAAAAACAAAAAAAAAAAAAAACAACAAACAAAAAAAAAAACAGTTTAAACTTCATATGGAACCAAAAGAGAGCCTGCATAGCCAAGACAATCCTAAGCAACAGGAACAAAGCTGGAGGCATCATGCTGCCTGATGTCAAACTATACTGCAAGTCTACAGTAATCAAAACAGCATGGTACTTATACCAAAACAGAAATACAGACCAATGTAACAGAACAGAGGCCTCAGAAGCAATACCACTCATTTACAACCAGCTGATCTTTGACAAACGTGATAAAAACAAACAATGGGGAAAGGATCCCTTGTTTGATAAATGGTGTAGGGAAAACCAGCTAGCCATGTACAGAAAGCAGAAACTGTACCCATTCCTGACAGCTTACACTAAAATTAACTCCAGATGGAGTAAAGTTGTTTTTTGTTTGTTTGTTTGTTTGTTTGTTTTTTCTTGTGGAGTCAAGATTTAAACATAAGACCTAATATCATAAAAACCCTAGAAGAAAGCCAAGGCAAAACCATTCAGGACATAAGCATAGGCAAGGAATTTATGACTAAAACACCAAAAGCAATGGCAACAAAAGCCAAAATAGACAAATGGGATCTAATTAAACCCCAGAGCTTCTGTACAGCAAAGGAAACAATCATTAAAGCAAACCAGCAACCAACAAAATGGGAAAAAATTTTTACAATCTACCCATCTGACAAAAGGCATTTAATATCCAGAATCTACAAACAACTAAAACAGATTTACACGGAAAAAGCAAACAAACCCATTCATAAGTGGGTGAAGGATATGAACAGAGACTTCTCAAAAGAAGACATCTATGAGGACAACAAACCTATGAAAAAATGCTCATCATCACTGGTCATTAGAGAAATGTAAATCAAAACAACATTGAGGTACCATCTCATACCAGTTCGAATGACAAACATTAAAAAATCTGTAGACAACAGACGCTAGAGAGGATGTGGCAAAATAAGAACACTTACCCTATTAGTGGGAGTATAAATTAGTTCAACCCTTGTGGAAGACAGTGTGGCAATTCCTCAAGGATTCAAAAATAGAAATCCCATTTGACTCAGCAATCCCATTACTGGGTATATACCCAAAGGATTATAAATTGTTCTATTATAAAGACACATGCACAAGTATGTTCATTGCAGCAGTGTTTACAATAGCAAAGACCTGGAACCAGCCCAAATGCCCATCAATGAAAAACTGTACAAAGAAAATGTGGCACATATACACTATGGAATACTAAGCAGCCATAAAAAAGATGAGTTTGTGTCCTTTGTAGGGACATGGATAAATCTGGAAACCATCATTCTCAGCAACCTGACACAAGAACAGGACATCAAGTACTGCATGTTCTCACTCATAGGTGGGTGTTGAACAATGAGAACACATGGACACAGGGAGGGGAGCATCACACACTGGCGTCTGTTGTCGGGGCTAGGAGAGGGACAGCGGGGGTTGGGGAGGGTAGGGAGAGATAACATGGGGAGAAATGCCAGGTATAGGTGATGGGGTGATGGAGGCAGCAAACCACCTTGCCATGTATGTATCTAAGCAACAATCCTGCATGATCTGCACATGTACCCCAGAACGTAAAGTACAATAAAAAAAAAAAAGTGGGTCTGAGATCAATGTCATAACTCATGATCCTCTTCTTCCACAATCATAGCTATTGTTTCAAATGTGAACCTCTGGCCCAGAGAAAATTATTTAATTGCTGTACAACAAACAGTATAGTTATCTCATTTGGTAAGTTGAACTAACTAGTACAAATGTACTGATTTAGTAAATTGCAGCTAAGATCTCGATACTGCCAAAATACCACAGTGAAGATCTAAGAATTTCTTGGACTGACACTCTCACAACTGCCCTGGATTCCACTTTTTCTGAGGCTTCCTGTGTGTGATTCTTTACAATAAATTGTCCATTATTTTTTGAGCTGTCGACAGTACTGACTTAAAAGCAAATGCAACCTAATAAAAACGGTCAACTCTTGGCATAGTTTTACCTGTCAAATTAAACAGTCCTAATTTATTATTTCTATAATCCTTAGTGGAATTTATTGTATTAGGATTGAAATATCAAAAGTAGTTATAAACGTTGGTATTCTTTGGAATGAATAACAAGAAAATACATAATTTTATATAACTTGATGTGTATGTGTGTGTTTATTTATGTGTTTCATTATTTTATGCTATCTGATATTTGAGGACCTTAATGTAATAAGAATCTGTTATCTCTTGTGTAAGATGGGATACTGATGGTCTCTGGATTGTCAGGACAAAAGTTACATCAACTATCAGTGGCCAGAAATGAAGTGCCTATGAAAGACAATGCCTCAGCACCAAATAACTGCTGCCCTAGATTTCTGTGGGAGGAATGATACCGATAGATGCACTAGATTTTTTCTGACTATACTGGAATGTTAACAACAACAATAAAATGACAAGTTCAGACCTTTGAATACTTACTTAAAGGCATAGTCAGATATCATGTTTCTATGGTTTATCGGAGAGCTTTTTTTTTTTTTTTTTTTTTTTTTTGGCAGAGTTCTTAGAATGTATTTTTGTTCACCTGAAAAATAAAACTTTTTAAAAATATACAGGACTTTTTGAGTACAGGTATATCTTAAATGGCTGAATTATAAACAATGTCTCTGGTCACGTTCACAGCTAGGGCTGGAGCAGACGTAGTTTCACTCTTGTTACCCAGGCTGGAGTGCAATGGCGCCATCTCGGCTCACCGCAACCTCTGCCTCCTGGGTTCAGGAAATTCTTCTGCCTCAGCCTCCTGAGTAGCTGGAACTACAGGCGTGCACCACAACGCCCAGCTAATTTTCTGTATTTTTAGTAGAGACGGGGTTTCACCATGTTGACCAGGATGGTCTCGATCTCTTGACCTTGTGATCCACCCGCCTCGGCCTCCCAAAGTGCTGGGATTACAGGCTTGAGCCACCATGCCCGGCCCCGAAAGCATTTTTATGTTTTATTTAAAAATATATATATATTTTTGTTTCAAAACAGATCCAAAGTTTGATTCTGCATAACAGATTTACAAACAAGTTGAATGCAGATCTGCTCCAGATTTTTCATTAATAGGGAAATAGTAATAACCTGAATATCATACTGGAGACATTTGAGAGGACTGGGGTGAACATGAGTATGTTGAATGCCTAAACTCAACAATCCTACCTTACCCACTTTTTCTTCTGTGTGAGGAGGCTACAATCCTTTCATTTGAATATTCTATATTTTCCTCACTTGAAGCAGTCACTATTCTTCATGATATAATATCCATTTCCTCTCTTTTTGTTACTTCCAGAACTGTAATTAGAGTTAGATTTAAGCATGGCTGAAAGAAATGGGCCCAAAGTCTACTTGGAAGAGCTAGCATTTGCACCCAAAGTCCAAGGTTTTGACACTTTAAATCAAGTAGATTGTGGGGGAATTGGAGAATATGTGTGTAAACAAATTCTTAAAGTGGAAAAGCTATTAGAAAAGAAAATGTGTTTAAAATGGGCTGAATGTAACAGTATGACCTTACTAACTAGAGATTCTGGAATACATGTATTGCCTTATTGTGCTTGATTGCATAAACCAAATCCAACCTAATGATACCCTATGTTAAAGGAATTTGAGATAGTGTAACTTTCTTAATATAATGCTCGTGAACAAATGTCAAAGCTACAACATATAGGGATGTTTAAATGGGTTTATTATTTCTATTATCTCTTGGAAGATCCTCAGAAGACATTCATGTCACTAAAGCTTTGAAAATGTATTTGTGAGAGAAGTTACAGCATCCTTGAAGCATTCGGCATTGGATGTATTCATCAGGTATGGATTAACAAATGAGGACTGGGCTCCTTGATGTTAATGGGAATGCCAGTATCCCAGAGTAGAAAAAGCCAAATTATAGCACTCAACAGCCACTGATATAACAGCTAATGTGGTTACTGAAATGGGCAGCAGTACTGAAATAGCAATATTAGTTATTTTCACGTTGGGTATCTTTGGAAGTAACAAATTGATCATGAAGACTCTAGAACTGAAATAGATGAACCATTATACCAAGATGTTATGTAATGTTTTTTGTTTGTTTGTTTGTAAAAAAAAAAAAAAAAACACACAGAAAATCTTCCATCTGGAGATAATTTGAGTTATCATACTAGGGAATAGCAAAATAAATAAATGAAAAATTATAATTATCTGACCTATTTCATAAGAATTCCATAGGTTGCATTTTTGTTGGTGTCTATAACAAAATAAGACTGAAGTGCTATCTTATTATTCAATACATCCAACATTACATACACTATCTATGCAAATTCATATGAGGAATAAAAACCTGGCAAACTTCTAGGTTTAGAAGAAAAACCATGTCTTTTTCTACAAACAACTCTTCTATTAAAAAAAAAAAAAAAAAGACTTCAACTTTGCTATTAAACAGACAGTAGAGATTTGATGTGACATCTTATCTAGTTACCATATGGTCTGAGCTATCCAACATGATTACGATTAGCTATTATCAGATCCATAAATCCCTAGAGTTGGGCTTTTATAGGTTCTGATACCACAAATAGTTTTATGATCAGATATTTCAGACTCTCATGAGCCCTATTTTGCCTGAATTTCCACATCTTCTTCAATACATATCCAATGGCCTCATAGGGAATTTCATAAAAAAACAATTGACTGGTACAGAAAAAGTAAATCCATTCTGAAAGGAATTGGCTTATGGGATTATAGAAGCTGCTATGGACCGAATGTTTGTGCCCAACCCCTACATTTATATGTTGAAACTCCAAACTCCAGCATAATTTTATCTGGGGGTGGGGCCTTTGAAATGTAATTAAAATTTGATTAGATCCTGATAATGGAGAGTCCTCATGATGGAATTAATACTCTTATAAAAAGAGAAGCAGATGAGCTCGCTCCCTCCCTTTCTCTCTTTCTTTCTCTCTCCCTCTCCATCCCCCTTCCTTCCTCGCTCTATCTTACTCTCTCTCTCCTCCTTTCTCACTCTCTAACCCACTTCCCCAGCACACCTCCTTAATCAGTATGTATTTATTAAAGAAGGCCATATGATGATATAATTTGGAATAAAGAGGGCTGCCACCAATAACCCAACCACTCTGGAATTTTAATCTAGAACTTCCAGCTTTCAGAGTTGTGAGAAATAAACATTTGTTGTTTAAGCCACCTAATCTATGGTATTCTGTTATAGCAACCCAAACTGATTGAGACAGAGACTGAGAAGTCTGAAATCTGCAGTCAGCAAGCTGGAGAACCAGGAGAGTCAATGACGTAAGCCTTTAGCCTGAGAATGCATAAGCTCAAGGTCAAGAAGAGCTGAGTTTTAGTTCAGGTCCAAAGGAAAGAAAAGGAGATATCTCAACTTAAGCAGTCAGACAGGAGGAGTTTCCTCTTAAACATGGTAGGGTGAGCCTTTTTTTTTTTTTTTTTTCTCTCTCTCTCTCTTCAGGCCTTCAGTTGATTAGATGAGGGCCACTTACATTAAGGAGGATAATCTGCTTTACTTATTCTACCAATTCAAATGTTATTCTCACTCAAAATACTCTTACAATACTTACCTGGCAGGGGAGATACCATGATCACGAAGGTGGTTTTCCCAGGGCGAGGCTTATCCATTGCACTCCGGATGTGCTGACCCCTGCGATTTCCCCAAATGTGGGAAACTCCAAGGCATAATCTGTGGTAGTGGGGGACTGTGTTCACGCTCTCCCCTGTTTTTTTTGTAGTGTTGCACTAGCCCAAGCATAGAAAGTCAGCACCAAGACAAAAGTATGACAAATTGCAGGGTCTTTAAAATAAAATGTTTTTCAAAATATTAAAAAATATATATTTAATTTTTAAAAAAGAAAGAAAAAGAAAAACACTCTTACGGACATGCTCAGAATAATGTTAGGCCAAATAGTTTGGCACCCTGTTGTCCACTCAATTTCACACATAAAATTGTCCATCATAAACAGAAATATAACAGTGAAGGGAATTCCCCTTGGGTGCAGAACTTTGAGTATAGAATCCGTTCACTTCACTTGTGAAAAAAAATTCCCCAAAAGTTCCAATAATTCATCTAAACCTTAATTCATCCATGCCAACAATCAGATGTGTTGATTAATAATCAGATGTGTTGATTAATAATTTACCCAGATGACAAATACCTTAGAAGCTCAACAATTATAAGACTGTGAGAAAGTTTACTGTAGAAAATTAAGAAAAAAAAAAAAAAAAAAAACTCAAGAATTGGCAAAGTAGGTAAAGATATATAGTACCTGTGTAAATATTTTCAAAAGGACATGCTGTGAAAGAAATCTGCAATAATCACGTAGATAAGATTTGTCATTCAGTGAATGTCCATCAAGCTCTTTGCCTGTCACCTTAAATTTAATCAGTGGGCTCATTAGCAAACTGAGAAAGAATGCTGGAAGTTGTGTATCCTCGAATACATAGGCTTCTCCTCACCAAGGTAAATCTGGCTACCTCCACTGCTTAATGACCAAAATGCCCACAGCAAGAGTCAAAGAGAAGCCCTATGTATGGTGTGTATTCCTGAAGGAAAGTAGAGCAGTAAGTTCTGGCATCAATTTAATAAACTTTAACTTTTCAGTCACAGAGATGGCAGCAATTTGTCTCCACTGGTATTGTCATGTCTCCATCTGCAATGTTTGGACCTCATTCTCATCTATGAATTCACAAAATAAATTATTCACTGCCATGATAACTTATGTTGCTTATACGAAGGCATTCACTGTACAGCAAGGTAGTAAAGCAATAGATTCATTCTCAGAGGATTCACTCATATCACTATGTACCTCATCATCCGGAAGAGGTGAGCCTAGCCAGGCACAGTAATCCCAACATTTTGGGAGGCCGAGGCAGGTGGATCATCTGAGGTCAGGAGTTCCAGACCAGCCTGACCAATAGGGTGAAATCCTGTCTCTACTAAAAATAAAAAAGTAACTGGGCATTGTGGCATGTACCTGTAGTCCAGCTACTCAGGAAGCTGGGACAGGAGAATTGTTTGAATCCCAGTAAGCAGAGGTTGCAGTGAGCCAAGACCTTGCCACTGCACTCCAGCCTGAGCGACAGAGTGACACTCCATCTAGAAAACAAAAAAGGGCCAAATAATATAGTGGAATGACTTACAGAAGACTTAAATATGACATTTTCTATATAACAACACTTGGTAGGTTTGGAGAAATGTTCTACAAATTTTAGTTTATCCTCTGATAACGAAAAAGATGCTTCTTTCTCTTTCAGCCAAAATAAAAACAAAAACAAACCAGATTGGGAAATAGTTCAAATGAGAATGACTTCTTTTATTATAATCCTGAAAAATTCCATCAAAAATTTTAAAGTGATGATTCCTATAATTTACTGTTTTGATGATTTAGAGATCTTTGTTCCTAAGGGAAATACTTTTACAACGGTACAATGATGATTTCAATAAACTGGAAATTGTGAAAACTACCTCACCATTATAGGTTCTTAATACACCAGAACCAATAGGTCAAAGATGTATTAACTGTTTGCAGTCTTAATTCTAATCCATGAAGAAGCAGAAGGGTTTGTCTTAGTCAATAGAGTCTGAAAGGATTGTGTTTTTTAACTAGTGGTTTTTGTGAGGTATCTTTCAATATTTCCATATCTAGTGATACAAAATAATAAATGACAACAATCAAATACAGGCAAGATCAAACACTTTGGGAATAAAAAATTAAATCACCTTACTAGGCAACATATCATAAACTTTTGAGGAGTTAACTGTGGACAAGTGAAACATGGAATTGAATGGAAAGTAAAAGAGAGAAGTTTTAAATAATAATTAATATCCTGCCTATGCAGATAATTGCTGGGAGACTCCAGGTCAGGCTTGCTCAACTTCATTCCATATCAGATTCTAAAAGAGCCCTGAATTTTAGATGTACCTCTTTACAGCTGCAGTCTGGGAGCAATGCTGCCCACATAGAGATATGCTAAGAGTCTCGCCCACCAGGGACACGGGCTACATTTGCCGATTTTGGTTTCACAGAAAATTCTGAAAATAACTCAGAACCTCAGTTTTAGCTATCTTTCAGCTGTGATCTGAGAGTAGTTTTGCCCAGGAAGAATTCTTCTTGGAGGTGTTCCTAACTGGAGTTCCTGTGGAAGGCTTGGCAATTTGTCCCACAGCAGATCCTCAAATGCCCTGGATCTCAGTCCCAGTCCCTCTTGTTTGTCTACTTAGAGAGTTCTGTCCACCTGGAGACCCAGAGGGAGGCATGTCCAGTAGGACTCTGCAGGCTGACACACTGACCTCAATCCCACGTTGAATCCTAAAGTGGCCCGGGAAATTGGCTCTAGCATTTCTCAACTACAGTATGAAACCAGGCCTGCTCACTCAGGAAACTACTGGAAGAAACCTATTAATGGCCTTAGAGACAGGTCTAAGGATTTTGGTTTCAGCTGTGGTCTCATACAAAATTGTGTCTCAGTTCCAGCCTACTTTAGTTATCAACTTGAAAAGTACAGCCAGTCCAAGGATTCATCTAGTGATATAACAGGAGCCCTTCCGGAGACCTGGAGAAAGCCACATCCATTATGCATGTGGTAACAGATCTGCCATTTGCAAACCCTGAGGTGGGACTTAACTATATCAAAAATCCATAGACCAAAAAGCTGGACAAAGTCCAGTCTACCCAGGGACTAGATAGGACCCACAGGCAGCAGAGCCCCTGGTAACAGACCTGCTCACTGCATTCTCTATTGCAGACTCAGTTTCAGCATGAGACCCAGATGCAATCTTACTCAACTGCTATCCCGGAGGTAATCCCAGATTATTTTACCTTGCTAAAACTGGTCTGTAAACAAAAAACTGAAGTTCAAGAACATGAGACTACTCTTATGAGAAATGCTAAAGGGAGTTTTCACATTAAAACAAAACAATGGTAAGCAACAATATGAAGCATATAAAAGTACAAAACCCATTGGCAAAGGTAAATAGACAGTCAAATTCAGAATACTCTAATATTGTAAAAGCAGTTTGTAAATCACTCTTTAGTATAAAAGTTAAAAACAAAATTCATTAAAAAAAACTATGATTGGTTAACAGGTATACAATATACATCAATAGTATGACATTGATATAATAAAGTGTTAAAGTAAAATAAAACATCAATAGCATAGCCTGTGGAGGAGGAGAATTAAAAGTGCAGTGTCTTGTATGCAAATGAAGTTAAGGCACTGTCAGCTTAAATTAGAGCATTGTAATATGACAGTGTTTTATGTAAGCCTCGGAGTAATCATAAAGAAAATAAATCCCTACAAAATACACAAAATACAGAGAGAAAGAAATAAAATATACCACTACAAGAATAAAACAAATCAGAAAGAAATACAGCAAAAGTGAAATAAAGGAACAGAAGAATTGAGAAACTTTAGCCTAAATGTAAATGGATTAAATTCTCAATTTAAAAGCCACAGAGGAGCTGAATGGATAAAAAAATAAATAAAAGATAAAAAAGAAAAACAAAGATCTATCAAAATGCTTCCTGCAAAAGATTTACATTACCCTTAAGAATAAACATAAGGCCAAATGCAGTGGCTTATGCCTATAGTCCCAGTATTTGGGGATACTGAGATATGAGGATTGCTTGAGGTTAGGAGTTTGAGACTAGCCTGGGCAACACAGCAAGACCCCATCTCTACAAAAATTTTTATGTTAACCAGCCATGGTTGTGCATGCCTATGGAAATAGAAAAAAACAGTTTCAAAACTCATATGGAACCACAAAAGACCTCAAATAGACAAAGTAATCAAGAGCAAAATGAACAAAGCTGAAAGCATCACACTACCATACTTCAAAATTTATTATGAAGCTATGGTAATCAAAACAGCATGGTGCTGTCATAAAAGCAGGCACATTGACCAATGGTTGATTAAATAACACATCTTTGCAGTTAAACAAAAGATATAACTTCAAGAGATCTATTGTACAGTATAATGATGTTATAGTTAATAATGACATATTGTATTACTGAAAAATGCTAAGAGAGTGGGTGTTCGGTGTTCTCATCACAAAGATAATAATTATGTGAGGTAGTGCACTTGCTAATTAGATTTATGTCATCATTCCACAATGTCTAAATATTTCAAAACATAATGTTGCATGATATAAATACATAAAAGTTTATGTCAATTTTAAAATGAATAAATTTGAGAAAAAAAAAGACACCAGACACATTGGTCAATGGAACTTGATAGAGAGCCCAGATATAAACTCGCACATTTATGGTTAATTGATTTTTTATAAAGTGCCAAGAACATATAATAGAAAAAGGACAGATTTCAATAGATACCATTGAGAAAAATGGATATCCACACACAGAAAAATGAAATTAGATCCACATCTCTCACCATATACAATATCAACTCAAAATGGATTAAAGACTTACACATAAGATCTGAAACTGTAATACTACTGGAAGTAAATAGAGGAGAAATGTTCCAGGACATTTGTCTGGGCAAGGATTTCTTTAATAATACCTCAAAAGCATAGACAACAAAAGTGAAAATACACAAATAGGATTGCATCTCACTAAAAAGCTTGAGCACAGCCAGGGGAAAAAAAATCAACAGAATGAAGAAACAACTCATGGAATGGGAAAAATTATTTGTAAACTGTATATCTGAAAAGTTGTTAATATCCAAAATATGTAAGGAATTCAAACAACTCAACACAAGAAAGCAAACAACCCAATTAAAAAATGAGCACAGAACCTAATTAGACATTTCTCAAAAGAAGATACACAGATGGTCAACATATATATGAAAAACATGCTCATCATCCTCATTATCCTAAAAATGCAAATTAAAACCACAATGAGATAAGACCCCATATACAGTACAATGGCTATTATAAAAAAAAATACATGTTGATTAGAGTGTGGAGAAAAGGGAGCCCTTATACACTATAAGTAAGCATGTAAGTTAATAAAATTATTAGGGAAAACAATATGAAGATTTATCAGGAAACTAAAAATATTATTACCATATGATCCTGCAATCTTACTTTTGGGTATATATCCAAAGGAACTGAAATAAGTATGTCAAGAAGATATATACACTACCATCTTAATTATAACATTATTCCCAATAGCTAAGTTATGGAATCAACCTAAGTGCCTATCATCATACAGATGGATTTTTTAATATAGTATATATTTATATAATAGAATTATATTCAGCCTTGGAGAAAGAAATTCTGTCATTTGCAGCACGATGAATGTGGAGGATATTATGCTAAGTGAAATAAGCCAGGCAAAACAAAACAAAACAAAACAAAAAAGCAATTACTACATGTTCTCACTTATATGTGGGATCAAAAATAACAATAATAATAACTCTTAGAAGTAGAGAGTAGAATGGTAGTTAGCAGAAGCTGAGAGAAGCAATTGGATGGGAAAGGGAAAAAATGAACAAAATTTCAGTTAGACATCAATAATAAGCTTTAATGATCAATTACAAAGATGGTGAGTGTAATAAACAATACTGCAGTGCACATTTTCAAATAAATAAATGCCAATTGCTAGATAAGAACTATAGGAATATACACATTTTCTTCAGTGTTTTTGCATCTTTCCAATTGCCTTTTTTTCTACAAAACTACATATAAAGTGATTTGATAGAAGTGAATTTTATCATCCAATCTTTTGTTACCAGATACAGAAGTAGACTTGTGATTGAATTAGAAAAGAATGAACACTATCTAGTTCTACATGCAGTGACTAATGGGAATTTGACGAAGAGAGGAAAGACATTGCTGTTAGTCACATCATGTTAAGTAGTCATATGATGTTGCTGTCATTGTTTTGCAAATAAACATGAATAGAAGGTTATGTATTGACAGGAAGAAATCAAAAGGGATGATTGTGCCAGATTGATTACTGGTGCTTAGAAGCATTTTCACCCACACCTATGCTCTATCCTTAACTTAGAAACTGATGTCTGGGAAGTGAGTTTTCCAGAATGCATGTGGCAGGACTTCGATTAGATTATAATAACGTAAGAGATTCTTGTTAGATTTGGAAGGCAGAAGTGAAACACAGCTATCATTCTTTCTCTTGCCACAACAGTCAAACACGTAGATGGGATAGATGTGAGATTTTTTTTTTTTTGGTGTCCGTTGTCTATTGCCCTAAGAATCATTCACTTTGATGCTGCAGCCAGCACTGCAGTAACTATCTGCAATAATTTCCTGTATTTTTTGAGCTGGGTTGAAAATAGCAATTTTATAAGTCCCCAAAAGCTAGCAACAAACCTGAGATATATTGGTGGCTTTCCTTGACCTTTACTCATCAGTCCTTTCAACAGATTTGCAAGCATTTAATTTCCTGTGTTAAACTCCTTCCTGTTGCAGTGTTTAAAGAGGTTTATGTTACCTGAATCATCAATGGTAAGAGATTATAATTTCAGTGGCTGAGGACTTAAAGACATATAAAATAATACCACCTGTAAAAAAAATTGCTGTAGCTATTAAAATATTACTAGGCATATAACAAAATAGTTACTGACTTGTAGGTCATTTTACAAACATGTATTGATATGTATTCCATACAAATACACGAAAGATAATACTAAATTTTTTTACAAAGATAAACACTCTAAAGGACTTTCCAAATTGCCAAAAGACCCACATAAAATCAAAGTAAAAAATACTACGCAACACAGTATAGATAGATATCTCCACACATACACACTTAAGCACAAACATATACAAAATTTGGCAGTGGAGTCTGGTATGTCAGCAAGAAGCTCCTGCCCTCCCCGCCACTCCCAATTCCCAGCAAAAATTTGTGAAGACTATTAAAAAACAATGCCAACACTGAAAGTCTGTGGGGATGACTCTAAATCTGGACTAGTAGATCACATTAGTCAAGAAAAAAGGAGAATGGGGAAGAGGGAAGAGAAAAGAGAAAAGGAAGAGGAGAAAAACCCAGCTCCATAAATGTAATTTGCTTTTCCTGGGCTTTGATGAATCACAGGAAGCAGTTCAGTATTGCATTCACTTTCCGAGACTTGCAGGGCAGATTTTATTTGTTGCAGTTACCATTAAATCTATTCCCAGGTAAGTGCAGTATTTGATGTAAAATTATTAGATATAAGTGAATACTGCAGGCTATAAATCAATGATGAGTTTGAGGAATTAAAAATATTTTACGTTAACATAGTCTCTCTAGAATTAATTATTTAATACGTACTTTATCATTATCAAAGAGAAAAATAGCTTTTTTTGGGGGGAGTCAGGAGGATAGTTTATACATTTATTAAAACAGAATGTGAGGGGCAGGAAAATGTGGAAGTATGTTTTTGTTTTTATTACTTAACATATATGATTACACTAAGTATTAGCCTGTTTTCACACTGCTATAAAGAACTACTTGAGACTGGGTAATATATAAAGAAAAAGGTTTAATTGACTCACGGATCTATAGGGTTAAAAGGAAGCAAGACTAGGAGACTAGGAGGCCCCGGGAAACTTATAATCATGGAAGAAGGTGAAGAGGAAGCAACCACCTTTTTCACATGGTGATGGGGTGGGGGGGGTGGAGAGAGAGAGAAAGAGAGAGAGAGAGAGAGAGAGAGAGAGAGAGAGAGAGGTGCCACACACTTTTAAACCATCAGATCTCCTGATTTCCTGAGAATTCACTATCAGGAGAACAGCATGAGGATATTTCACCCCCATGACCCAATCACCTCCCACCAAGTCCCTTCCTCAACATTGGGAATCAAAATATGAGATTTGGATGGGACACAGCTAAACCACATCGTTCTATAAGTTGTTCAGTACTTTAAAATAAATTAGAATATTAACTGTTCCGTAAAAGTCTTATTTCTAGAGCGAAAGGGGGAGAAGCTTAGGTTAAAAACAGTTTGCTTGTTCTTAATAGTGTTTCCTATTAAATGAAAACACAGGCAGTTGTGAAATCAAGGTAGGTAAGCATTTCACAAAATAACACATGCAGCCATAAATATATGGAAAAAATATAATTATTATTTATGAAGATGGTAAAAATTAATAGGATAATGAGTAATAATTTGCCTAAAATATTGGAAAAAATAGCTGCTATTGTATATAACAAATTAGTGTTTGTAATAGCCAAAAGTTGGAGAAATATTTAAAACTCTTATAATTTTAATGCTTTTTATATCCATTGCCAAGTTACCTATTTATTTCCACTCCTACAAGCAGTAAGTGAGAGTGTCTGCCTTCTCACAGCATTCCCCAGCAACTGTGAATTGTGCATTTTCTTAAACTGCTTTCAGCTTACATAGTTAAGCAAATGTTGTCTGTTCATCAATTGATTAGAAGCAAGTCACAGGCTCTGTTCCCTGCACTCTGTTAAGGCTGGTCAGTGTGCCCTGCAAAGCTATGGGAGCATGGCCGCCCCCAGCTAGATTTCAAAGGACTGCTGGGTAAACTACAGGTCCATGCAGAGAACCTCTGGCACCTCCTCAGGGTGGAGAAGGGAGGAGAGCCAGTCTAGAGTGAGCGAATGAGGAATATTTAGGACATTACCAAACCTCAGGTGATATAATATAATTTCTTCATATTTCTAAATGTGGCTCCTTTGGGTCCAGCGCCTCATGAACTAAAAAGACAAAGCATAAGCCTACCACTTCTCCATTAACATACACAGAAAATACACAGGCAGGATAACCACATTAGGAAATGCAAAACTGAGACACAGGAACTGGTCCACAGACATTCTCTGAAATTGCTGTCAGGAAGACAAAGCAAAGTTCCTCTATCTTCAGGGGAGCAATACCAACTTCCCAGCAAAAGTGGGGAAACTATATAACAAACAAATAAAACTGAATATTTTAGAGTCTGTAAAAGGGCATAGAGCAAATGAAAAAAAAAATCACTAAGAAGTCAACATCTGTGGTATTTGAACCAATATGGTTACCAGGTTATATAGGATGATGTGGTCTACCAGGAAGGAACTCTTCAAATTATCGCTAGCTTAAGCCCTGATTTGGCTATCTTACAGGCCCTGCCTCTGAATCTATTTTTCTTGGTCCCTGGCTCCACCCTGTGGAATGTTCTTTCTATTCTATTAGTCTTACTGGCCACGTCTGAAGAGGATATTGGTGAATACGACCCTCTTTGTGGGCTACAGATATTTGTCAACCTGTGTACAGCCTTTGAGATATTAAAAATCAACTGCTGTTTTCAGTTTGAAACTGTCATATACTTTCTAGAGTAGATTTAATTAAGTCTTCATGGGCAATATGAATTTCTCAAAAATAATGTATTCCTATTTCACTGGTTTTATTTATTTTTATTTTGTAGTTCATTTTGTGTTTTGTGTTGGGGAGAGAGCATCTAACATGAGATCTACCTTCTTAACACATGTTTAAGTGCATAATACACTGTTGTTAACTATAGGCATAATGTCTATAGCAGATCTGTTGAACTTACTCCCCTTATGTAAAGGACACTTTAAACACATTAAACAGTAACTCCCCATTTCCTCCTCCCCCCAGCCTGTGACAACCACCACTCTATTCTCTACTTCTATAAGGTTGACTATTTCAGGTACTTCATGTAAGTAGAATCAGGCAGTATTTGTCCTTGTGTAACTGATTTGTTTCACTTAGCATAATGTCCTCCAGGTTCACCCATATTGTCGAATACAACATAATTCACTTTTTTAAGAGGCTACAATAGCATTTCATGTATATGAATGTGTGTGTGTGTGTGTGTGTGTGTGTCTATATACATATGAAATGCTATTTTATATGGTACAGCTAGTGCTCTACTTACGACCACGATTGGTTCCGACAGACCATTCGTAACATAATTTGGTCATAAGTTGAGTAGGCTATATATACAGTACTGTGAAGTAATGAATCTCTGGAACCAGCCAGTGCTTGCTACAAATTCTTGACTGTAATCTTCTCCAGCACGCTCCTTCAGAGTCTGAAATAGACTTCTCGCCTTCATCTGCATGGTAAAAAGACTTAACGGTGTCCATTTTTTAATTTGATCTTCCATCCAATTATATAGCAATTTCTCCCTTTCGTGGATGGGTCCGCTTCGTTGCTTTCTTATAACTGTTGATCACATGGGTGCAGAACCTTTCACAGCTTCACAAATTCTTTCTTTATCTTTCAAAATCGTCGACACGGTCGAGTGTGATAACTTTGTTTCACGTGTGATCACATTCACTTTCTTTCCTCCTTCGTACTGCTTAATTACCTTCATTTTCGTGTCAAGATCGATGGCCTTTCTTTCCTTCTTGGCAGGCTGAGGCGTAGACAAAGACAACTTCCTCTTGGTAGACATCTTGGGAGGGGTTTGATGAAAAATATCCAAGACCAAGACACAAAACATAAATTGCTGTACTGAGTCTGGGATAACAGGTGAAATGGTGCACACGGAGATGGTAGTGTTGCCGGAAGCTGGTAAGCACTGTCGTACGCCCAGCTGGGCAACGTTTGCGCTGCCAGACACAGAGCAGTCGTGGCTAGCGATTGTGGTTGTAAAGTTGAATGGTCGTAAGTTGCATAGGTCGTAGGTCGATCAATACCTGTATAGATATATATAGTGGTATATATGATTTATATATGTATATATAAATACACATTCTCATACATTCCGCTATATACATCTATATATCCGTATATACCACATCTTATTTATCTGTTCATATATAAACTGACACTTGGATTGATTCCATATCTTGGCTATTGTTACTTACGCTGCAGTGAGAGATCCTGGTTTCAAGAGGTAAATCTTTTAGATGTTTACCCAGAAGTGAAATTGCTGGATTATGTGTGAGTTCATTTTTGGTTTTATGAGTAAACTCTACACTGTTTTTCATAGCAACTGTACCATTTTACATTGTACACCAACAGTGCACAAGGGTTCTAGTTTCTCCACCTCCTGTCAACACTTTTTGTCTTTTATTATTTTGAAGATAGCCATTCTAACAGATGTGAAGTGATATCTCTGTTTTAGTCTGGCCACTGAAACAAAATACTACAGACTGGGTGGCATATACACAACAGGAGTTTATTTCTCACAGGTCTGGAGACTGGGAAGTTCAAGTTCAAGGGGCCAATAGATTCAGTGTCTGTTCAAGGTCTGCTTCCTCAGAAACAGTGAGAAAGCAGACTCACCTTATAAAAGAGGTACCAAGGCGTAAGTGGTCTCCACTTAACCTCTTTTGTAAGGGACTAATCCTACTTATGAGATCTCTGCCCCATGACCTAATCACCACCCAAAGTCCCTACCTGCTAACAGCTTCACCTTAGGAGTAAGGATTTCTACATACAGATTCTAGAGGCTCATTTCCTATCTTGTTGTGGTTTTAATTTTCATTTCCTTGAGAATTAGTGAAGTTAAGCCTCTTTTTATATATCTGTTGGCCATTTGTATGTATTTTTGGAGAAATGTCTATTTAAATAATTTGTCCAATTTTTAAAAGGATTAAAAACTTAGGTGTAACACTCCCAGAAGAAAACATAATAAAATGTTCTATGACAATCGTCTTGGCAATAAACCTTTATTGGATTCTGATTTGTTCTGGTAACTCTAGTCAGAGTTTTTCAGAGATTCTCCCAAATTATTTTCATTTTTGCATTTTTATTCAAATACATTTTTCTCTAAATATAATTCTGGTTACCTTGAGGCTACATATTTATAGTGAGTAGGGGACATCTTTATTTAATGCATATACAAGGATGTTGTATTAGATGAGAGATTTCTCTGGTGAAAGCTCTTAGTTTTATCTTTTTCCTGTAATAAATGTATCAAACTATATTTTTACCAAATGTTGGGTGAACACAGCAAAGTCCATCTCTAATTATATCGCTCCAAATGCAAATGGCTTTACAATTTTTGCAAGGCCTTAGATTACTGAAAACTCTCTAATCACTTTTATTTTTCTTTTAAAACTGGTAGTTAATTTGAAATACATATATCTCTTGTATTAGCTTGCAAATTCCATGATAACAACCAAAATACATTAAGGTTTTCAGTTTTCAATTTATTCCCATAAAGCCATTAGCTTATTAGGCATATGGTCTGCTTCCATATTTGTCTAGGTTAACAGTTTTAGCAAATATTATAATATCAGATTACATAGATAGAAATTTATTAATCACTGGTTTTTGCTTTTCTCATCACTTACTATCCAGTCGAGAAAATGAAACCAAATACATTATTATATTTTTTTAAAAGAGGCACCCTATTTCTAGCACCAATGTTAGCATAGACAAAGTATAGTATACATGACAGTTGCAAAAACATTTATAAATCTGTATGGTTAAAATAACATGGATTTGGCATTGGAGTCTGGTATGACAGCAAAAGGAAGCTCCTGCCCTCCCTACCACCCCCAATTCCCAGTAAAAATTTGTGAAGACTGTTAAAAAATAATACCATTACTTAAAGTCTATGGAGATTACTTTAAAAGTATCCCCATAACAAGAAAAAAGCTATTTGAGTTGATAAGAAGAACAAGAGTCTGTGGTACGTAAACCAATACAGCTCCCTTTCTGATACCTCCTGGCTCAGTGAGAAGGAACTTCTAGTCCAGAATGGTGAAGACAAGAATATAGAGCTTCCTCTCTCCCAATCTTGCAGTAAGAATGCTGTCAACCTGGATGATCAATACATTAACCTGTTGTCATTTTTCCCTCCTACTCATTGCTGAGGTTAAGTTCTGGGCAAGTATAGCTGAATAGTGGGGAAATCTCTTTTTATTCCAGCTTCCATTGGCGGGACAGACAGCACCTCACAGAATGCAATGGCATCAGTTACCCTTGCCCAAGCATGTAAGGCAAAGGTTCCACACAGCTTACCTGAAGACATAAGAAGTTGAGAAGGCTTAAAATTACTGCTCCTCCACCTAGAGCTCAGCTCATACAGTGATGGTGTCATTCAAAGAGAAGTATGTGGTTCTCTCTGTCCCCAGCTCCAGAGTGATTGCTCAGTGACTTTGCCTTGGTAAGGAAAGCAGGCTATACAAGCTATACAGGCTATACAGGCTATAAAGCTCCTAATCTCCTAAAAGAATTATTTGTACCAGACCATAAAGAAGTTCAATCCTAAGGGCACTTTCAGAAAGAGTGCAGGTTATAGTGAAAGGCAATTTGGAGGGGTTGGCAGTCTGAAGATACAGGTTAAATGGTACGGCAGCTTGTTTTCAAGAGACACCTGGAAAAGAAAAATCTGGAAGAACCCTCCTACGGTTCAAATTTCAAACATTGTTCATAGGGACTACACCTTCGAAGAAACTCAAATTTAATTGGATTAGTCTTTAAGCAGTTAATGCAACAGAGCACTATTTTTAAAATTAGAGCAATCAGCTGAAAATTAGAGAAGCTTAGTAACTGGATGTGTCCAGTAAAATAACCAGTCAAAGGGATTCTTGTCAAAACTTCTATTATCCCAGGGTGGTTGTGGCCATACACAAGATTAGGCCATAATTCAAGTATTCAGCAAAAATTCCTTTCAGTATTTTTTCAAAATCCTTTATCTCCTTCTCTCCTCTCCTTCTGATACTTGCATTATGTGTAACTCTGTGTGCTTAATGGTGTTCCACATTTCTCTGAGCTTTGTTTATTTTTAACTATTCAGTTTTCTCTCTTGATTGCAATATCTGTATCAGTTGATCTTCAAGTCTGGTCATTCTTTCTTTGCCCAGTTCATACCATCTATTGTTGAGCCTCATTGGTGTATTTTAAACTTCAATTATTACTAAAATATATTAAAAACAGTAGTCTTCACATACAGAAAATTCAGCAAATGCCAGGAGTATAAACCAAAAAAAGACCTTACAAACAGACACGAGAGTAAAAATTCTGAAAGCGAAAAACAGAAAACATTGAAAGTTGCAAGGGAAAAAAATGATTCATTTTTGATAAAGTAACTGAAGTAAAACTAACTGCTAACTTGTCGTTAGAAATAATTGAGGCCAAAAGCATGTATTTGAAATATTCAAATAAAGATTTCTAAACTAATAATTTCATACCCAACAAAGCTATATTTCAAATGTGAAGGTGAAATAAAGACAGAAATAGAGAATTATTTCCTGGCATTCTAGGTTTCCAGAAATTCTAAAGGAAGTTTCTTAGACTGAAAGCAAATGATTTCAGATAGTTGTTCAAATCTATACCCCAAATCAAAGAACACCTAAAATGTAATTTTGCCGAATATTGTAAAACTTAATGATAATTTTTTTACCCTTTTCCTCTTAATGGTTTAAAAAAAACTGTAATAAACACTATTTATATACTGTATTGTTTGGCCTATAACATATAGAAATATAATGTATTTAATGACACTCAAAGAAGGTAGGTGGAAGCAAAGCTCTATTAGGATAAGAAAATGGCAACAGATACTATCTAATCCACTTCTTTTAGAGTTGTAGAATGATATAAATTAATAATTACTATGATATATTATTGTGTTTAAAACATTTATGGATGCAATATGCATGATAATAATACCACAAGCGTAGGGGAAACAACAGAGCTATAAAATATTAACATTCCTGTATCTCATGGTAATTAAGTTTGTATAAATGTGGGCCTGATTCTAACCAGTTAAGACATATATGGGGAACTCTACAGCAACTGGTAAGAAAATAAGTCAAAAAATAGTTTAAATCTTAGTGGAAAAATTATTAAGTAGATTAAAATGCTACATTAAAATACTTAATTTAAAAAGCAGTAAACAAAGAATTGAAAACGAAAAAATATTTCAACATGTATAGAGAACAAAAAGTAAATGGCAATCCTAAAGTCAACTCTTTCAATGATAACATTAAAAGTTACTGAATTAACTCAATGTAAAGGCAGAGATTGCCAGACTGAATTTAAAAATATGATTCAATATATGCTGTCTATAAGAGGTACACTTTGAATTCAAAGACATGAATAGATTAAAAGTCAAATGGATAGAAAAAGCTGTATCATGGAAATATAAAAAATGTGAACACACACAAACACACAAAAGTTGGAGAAGATATACTAATAGCAGAAAATAATGGACCTTAAAACTGAAAATGATACTTGAAATCAAGTTAGACATTTTTTGTTTTGTTTTATTTTGTTTTAGACAGGGTCTTGCTCTGTCACCCAGGCAGGAGTGCAATGGCATGAACACAGCTCACCACAGCCTCAACCACCTAGGCTTAAGCAATCCTCAAACCTTGGCCTCCACAGTAGCTGGGAGTACAGGTGAGTGCCACCAGGCCTAGCTAACTTTTTTTATTTCTTGTAGAGGCAGGATCTTGCCATATTGCTCAGGCTAGCCTTGAATTACTGGACTCAAGCAATCCTTCTGCCTTGACCTCTCAAAGTGCTGGGATTAAAGGCATGAGCCACCATGTCTGGACTGGACATTTTTTTGATGATAAAAAGTCAATTTATCAGTAATATAATAATTATAAAGATATGTAAACACATATACTCCTAGTAACAAAGCATCAAAATGTATGATATACATAATGACAAAAATTAGGGAAATAATAGGTAATTCAATAATAATATTCAGAGATACCAATAACCTACAGTTCATAATGAATAGAAGCTCTAAAACAAAGATGAACAAAGTAATAGAACTCTCAAACAGCATAAAACAACTAGCTATCAAACATGCATACATAGCTGTCTTTAGAGGTTACCCCATCTTAGGTATTTTGTTATAGCAACAGAAAACAGATTAAGACAGAAAACTGATAACAAGAAGTGAGGTTGTTGCTATATAGATCATTTAAAGTGTGAATGTAGCTTTGGAGCTGAGTAATGGGCAGAAGTTTAAAAAGTTTGAAAGAGCAGGCTAGGTAAAGCCTCGATTCTGGTGAAGGCTTTGATGACAAGAAGATTAGGGAAAGTTGGGACTTTTTAGAGATTGGTTAAATGTTTGTAACCAAAATTCTGATAGAAATATGAACAATAAAGGCCATTCCAATGATGTTTCAGATGAAAACAAGGGGTATGTTATTGGGAACTAAAGTAAAAGTCATTCTTGTTATACAATTGCAAAGAACTTGGCTGCACTGGATTCATATCCTAGGGCTTTATGGAATGAGGAACTTAAAATTGATGAATTAGAAATTCTGGTAGAAAAAAAATATTAGCAAAATATAGAAGTATCTGCATGGATTCTTTCATCTACTGCTACTGAGATTTGGGAGGACAGGAATAATTTAGTCAGAATTTATAATCAAAAGGAAAGAAAACTAGAAAGACTTGGAAAACTCTCAGCCTGGCTATGTAGTAGAGAATGAAAGAGCATTTTCAGCAGAGGAATTCAAGCATGTGACCAAGTGATTGTTTGCTAAAGAGATTGATATGGCTAGAAGGCAGCCAGAGGTTATTCACAAGGATTCCAAAGGCATTTCAGAGATTTTCAAAGCTGCCCCTTTCCATCACAGGCTCAGAGGCCTAGCAGGGAAGAATGATATTGCAGAATGGGCCCAGATTGCCTTCCAGAGTCTCATGCCCAGAACTGCCTCATGACTCTATTCTCTGCATCCCAGTGGTGTGCTCCTCAGTCATTCCAGCTGTGGTTCCATTTGCCCCAGTTGTAGCTCCACCTGCCTCCCAAAAAGTGCAAGCCAGTTAACTGTGGCAGCACTATGTCATAGCTCAACTGGATCCAGATGTAGCTGATGCCACTGTTTCAGAGAGCTCAAGCAGAAAGACTTGGCGGTGTCCACATGGTGCTAAATCTGCAAGTGTGCAGAATGTGAGAGCTAAGAAGGCATGGCAAAGACTTCAAAGAATATATCAAGCAGCCCGGTGCCCAGAAAGGGACTTGTTGCAGGGTCAGAGCCCCACTAGAGCAATGCAGAGTGAAAATATGAGTTCAGAGCTGCTGCAGAGAGTCACCACCAGGGCAATACCTAGGAGAGCCATGGGAGCAGCATTGCTACTGAGAATCTGGAACTATACAGCTTCTAGCTCGCAACAGCTACCAGCAGCTACCAGCCAACCTATAAGAGATCTGAGCTAGCATGATCAGTTCTATTTTCATGTGATGCCCTGCACTGCCTTGCAGTTCCTACAAGCAAGAAGGCTCTGGCCAGATGTGGCCCCTAGATCTTGGACTTCTCAGCTTCCATAACTATAAGAAATAAATTTTCTTCATAAATTATTCAATCTAAGGTATTTTACAATAGCAACAAAAACAGATTAAGATAACAATCTTCAAAAATAAAATAAAGTTGAAACATTTACATTATCTGATTCTAAAAATTATTTAAAAGCTATACTATTCAAAAAAGTATGGTCATACCATAAGAATAGACTTGTAGATTTTTGGAATACAACTGAGATTCCAGACACAAAACCATTTTTTCTATGGTCAAATAATTTTTGACAAGCATGAAGTCCATTCATTAGGGAAAGAATAGCCTTTTCAACCAATGATATTGGACATAGACACATATAAAAAATATGAAGTGGGATCTTTCCTCATATCACGTATAAAAATTTACTCAAAATAAACCAAGCATCTAGATGTAAGATCTACAACTATAATCCTCTTAGAAGAAAACATAGGGTTAAATCTTTGTGACCATTTCGCAAATATGACACGAGAAGCAGCAGCAGGCAAGTGACGAGAGCTTGTGCAGGAAGACTCCCCTTATAGTAGCCATCAGATCTCATGAGTCTTATTCACTATCACAAGAACAGTACAGGAAAGACCCACCCCCATGATTCAATTACCTATCACTGGTTCCCTCCCTCAACACATGGAAATTCGAGATGAGATTTGGGTGGAGTCCCAGCCAAACCATATCACTAAATATGATTGACAGCTTTATCTAGAAAACAGACTGAAAGAAGATGAAGAAATACATTTAAATGTTCTAAATTCACTGAAAGAAAAAGGAAAACATAAAAATAAATGCAGATTCAGCAAGAGTTTTAATAGCTGGAGTAAATATATGTTGAAAACATGAAAAACGGTTTCTACTCTGCATTTATAGGTATGAATTTTTAAAGTTCTACAGTTTTTACAGTTAACATGAATTCTGTTTTGTCTTAAAAGAATAATTTAGCACATATCAAAGTTTTTGAAGTCAGTTACAATGGCTCAGACCTGTAAGCGCAGCACTTTTGGAGGCAGAGGCAGGAGGAATCCTTGAGGGCAGGAGTCCAAGACCAGCCTGGCAACAAAGCAGGACCCTGTCTTTACAAAATATTTAAAAATTATCCCCACATTTTGACATGAGCCTCTACTCCCAGCGACTCGGGAGGCTTCGGTGGAAACATCCTTCCAACACAGGATTTAGAGGCTGCAGTGGGCTATAATCATATCACTGCACTCAGCCTGGACAACAGAGCAATATCCTGTTTCAAAAAATAAAATAATAAATGAGTGAAAGAAAATAAATAAAAGTTTGTTTTTTCAGATAATACATGTACAATTTTGGACATTTAAGTATTTTAGTTTTCCAACTCTCACTGCTTTAATCAAGTTAACTCAATCAAAATAAAACATGTTTCAGTGGAAGCTATTTTCTATGCAGTCTTGTCTTCTCTATCACCTAAACATGTTGCCTCTAAAGAAAGAAATCAATGAAGAATATTTGAACCAGAATCTATTGATTTATGAAATAAAAATTGATTTGAGGTGCTCAAGGCTTTCTAAAGAGATCTAACAAGAAATCAGGCATGTGATGTTAACAAAGACACTTTCGCAAAGCAACATAGTAAGAGGGAGCAGTTGCAAAAGAGAAGTAAAATAATAATTAAAGGAATAGCATATTCATAAGCTAATGAGGATATAAGAGAAACATATACTACATAATATCAGGGGGGCAGGTACAGAAAAAAACACTGAAAACTTTTCAAAAGTATCCATGCGATAGGGCCAATACAGTTCTGAAATAGGCTACCAACCAGGTAAAAGCCAGTCTGCCAGCAGTGCAGGCAACACAGCAACAGGAAGTCACATTTATGTTAAAGACTATGGCTAATTCCAAAGCAAAAGAAGAATAACATGAGAAAGAACACGCATCAGTTATATCTCACAGAAGTGGTTCTTAACACAGCTGATGGAAGCAGGAAGAAAAACAATAACTAAAGCTAAGGTAACTCTAACAAAATGCTGAGTAAGAACATGGGAAATATTTGTAAATTGTTACAAATGTCTTAAGTACTATTTCAAAGAAATGGAGCTATAATTATATAGTTCTTTCATTTCAAAGAGAATAATTGAGAAAATAAAAGTTGTGAAATTTCTGATTAAAAAATTGCAAAACACCAAAGCTGTCTATTTGATCTGAAATGTTACAACTTTGAAATGAGCATCATGATCATTAAAGATTAACAATTTACAGAAACACTTTTTTTTTTCTAATCCAGAGCTTATAATGAAAAAAGTAAAATCTTAATGGAAGCTATGTAGAAATAAATGTCAAGACACATTTAGAAACACTAATTGAACAAAACATTGAAAGATAAACCCAAGATTCACCAGAACAGTTCATATTGTGATTTAAAATTATTATCATTTTAACGAAGTGATTTCTAACATTCAGTGTATAGTGTGTGTACACAGAAGAGAGGGAAGAAAACATTTAAGCACCTGTGCACAAAAAGAGATGTTATGCAAGTTATGATGTATTTTTTTCCAGATAACCATAAGTATAATTAAGGTTAATTTCATGTATACATAAATGACACATATTTTAATTAACAAAATGCAAGTGAAAGTATTCCTGCTTTTGCAAGTAAACTCAAAACAAAATAAAATAAAAGCCATTCTATCATAATATCTAACAAATATTTATCATATAATTTTCTATATTTATCTAATATCTTTTATATATTTCTTTCTTTGCCCTGCCTTTGTGGAAGACTGGCATGTGTACACCCAGTATTAAACTACCCATTTGATTCCAAAACCGAAAACAAAAGTCAACAAATAGTTTTTAGATTTAGTTTAGTTTAGGTTTTGTTTAATTTAGGTTTTCTTTAGTTTTTTACAAATTTAAAATGGTGTGCCTAACAAAAATCTCTTTAAAATAATTGAAACTTTTATTTTTCTTTTCACAGAAGTTTGATGGATCATGAAAACAGACTTGGATTTTTATTCAGAAAAAAATGCTAGTAATTAAAAATGCTTTTGTGAGTGTATCAAAAATGCATTTTTAACCAAGATAGCATACAAAATTATAGATACGTAAATATTTAGAAAATCAGAATTTGAGTCATAATGTTTAGTTGTATTCTCTTATGTTTTAAAAAATATGTCAAGTTCTAATATGTGAAACACCTGGAAATATCACACAAATTATTAAGCTGTTGCAATATTGCCATTTGATGTAATTGCTATAATGGCTGCTGTAAAATTATTTTAGAAAAAAAATTGTAGTCTGGGCGTGATGGGTCACACCTGTAATCCCCGCACTTTGGGAGGCCGAGGCAGGCAGAACACTTGAGGTTAGGAATTCAAGACCACCCTGGCAACATGGTGAAACCTTGTCTTTATAAAAATACAAAAATTAGCTGGGTGTGGTGGTGCATGCCTGTAGTCCCAGCTATTCAGAAGGCTGAGGCAAGAGAATTCCTTGAATCAGAGAGCAGGAGGCTGCAGTGAGCTAAGATTGCCCCACTGCACTCCAACCTAGCAACAGGGGGAGAATCCGTCTCAAAAATAGAAAAAAAGATTGTAAAAAAATCTTTTGAAAATAGTTTGAAGGAATATTATTATGTCCTTGTTTTACTTTATTAGATTTTCCAAGAAAAATATTTAATGGTATAAAATGTAATTTAATGGAACTAGTTCGTTGTTGCCATAAAATCCCCATTTCTGGTAAGTAAATGAACTGCTCACCAGTAAAACTTAGAAACATTTTGCCTTGTTTGCTAGAAGTTCTTCTACCTCAAACCCCCTCCACAGTAAATATATTATTGATTATACTTCCCCAACATGGTTTAATTTATGAAAAAATAGCAAGTGAAGAAGATGATAAAAATATTTTTTTAAATGCCTTCACACATTTTCTTTTTCTTTTCTTTTTTTTTTTTTGGAACCACCATTCATATATTCAACACTCTGTATCAATTCTCTTAAAGAGAAGGAGATATAGATGGGAGAGAAGGCCCATCTTGCTAACATTAAGACATTCCTGACCACTGGATTCTCTTTCACCACTGTCTTAAGCTGATTGGCTTGCTATAACAAAATATCATAAATTGTGTGGCTTTTAACCACTGAAATGTATTTCCCACAGTTCTGGAGGCTGGCAAGTCAAGATCAAAGCACGAGCAGATTTGGTGTCTGGGAGGTCTCTCTTTCCAGTTCTAGACAGTGCCTTCTCACTGTGTCCTCACAGGCGGAAGGGACAAGTGAGCTCTCTTAGGTCTCATTTATAAGGACACAAATCCCATCAAGGACAGATATGCCTCATGCCCTGACTATATTCCAAAAGTCTTCCTGATTCCGAAATCTTGAGGGTTGGGCTTTCACATATGAATTGGGGATGTGGGCAGAGGAACATTCACTTCACTGTAACCACCCACTATGCTGCTGGAAGAAGGTTTAAAATCGAGAGAAAGAGATCCTAGAAGAGGAAATGAAAATTTACTATGACTGGCATTTTGCAATTTGCCATATTAATTTATCCTCCATGAAAATCTCTATAGCCACTCTGCTCAATTTATCCTTCATTTCTAATACACATTATTCCCCTAGAATCACAAGCCCATGCTCTGGGCCACTAACCCCATCCCAGCTTCACCAATCCCACATTCTGTTTACAAGAAAACCAGCTCTCAGGCATAAATATCATCAGTACTTGCTAGTAGTTTAGGACATACCACCTTTCATGTTAGATAGAACCAAAGTTAAAAAAATGTGTTTTGTGGCATAAAAAAACACTTCCCAATGCATTATTTTATTTAATTTATTATTTTGAGAGGGAGTCTTGCTCTGTCACCCAAACTGGAATGCTGTGTTGTGATCTCAGCTCACTACAATGCATTATTTTAAAATAAGATGTTAGTCGGGTGTGGTGGCTCACATCTGTAAATTCAACACTTTGGGAGTCTAACGCAGGTGGATCACCTGAGCTCAGGAGTTTAAGACCAGTCTGAGCAACATGATGAACCCCATCTCTACCAAAAATAGAAAAACATAGCTAGGTTTGGTGGCAAGCATCTGTTGTCCCAGCTCCTTCAAAGTCTGAGGTGGGAGGATCCCTTGAGTCCTGGGGCCGAGCTTGCAATAGGGGAAGATGGCACCACCACATTCCAGCCTAGGTAATAGAATGAGACTCCATCTCAAATAAAACAATAAAATGAAATGAAGATTGTTGTACCTAATGATTTATCTGGTGTTTCCAATTACTAGATGGTGCTTTAGGTATAATTTTTACTTAAAATAGCTAACATGGGCTAACCTGGGAGATTAACTATTATATATAGCACAACGCTTCATGTGGAAAAAATATGCTATATTGCAGAAAAAAATTTTCTTAAAATTCTCAGTTTCTAGGATGGCATAGTTCTACTGCATTTCAGATGTCTCTTGTTGAGAGAACTCAATTAATTTAACATTTCTGGCATTTTCTCACCCTTTACTGGCTCCTTCCTTATGAAATTTGGGAAGAATAAATTGGAAATGCTCAACTGCCTCAAATCCTTTCATTCTGGATGAAGATGGCTTCAAAGTTCTATGTACTTTACTAAGTAGTGGCTGATCATCTCCTCTGCAGAAACACACACACACACACACACACATACTCCTGAGCAAGCTACTTCCTTCAACTCACGTCCTACTAGTATTAAGGTTACTATATTGGCTTCCAAATACCTATTATTTAACTTAGCTTTCAATTTGTTTGGAATCCCAACTGAGAAACAGCAATGATAACCACTGTCTTTCAAAGACCTCCAACATGGATTCAGAATTAAGAAACACTGAGAATACTAAACAAAAAAAAAATGACAATTTGTAGGGTAAAATATATTAGAGAGAGAATTTGGTGGAACCAGAATCAGTGTCTTTGTGCTTTGTACTCTAGGATATTTTGACCCAAACTGTGTATAGCGGCTTATATTGGGACTAGCGTGTATTTACAGTGATGCTATTGGCTTTTATCTGTGCACTAGGCAAGAGGCTTTGGCATACAGTTTATCTTGGCAGATGACAGCTGCATGAGTGGATTAGCACTAGCAAGGTCATGGGCCACACGGGCTTCAGCAAAAATCATGGGTGGTCTTTGCCAAATGTGGGGAACTTTATGATAGAGGCTGCTGCATATTTAGCTTGAACTATACCTAGAATATATATGCTGGCATTCAGGGTAGATGCTGACAGATCACAGAGAACTTAGCAAGCCGGAACAGCTGAGGCAAATATACAATTATAGGCAAAAGAGTGTCTTCATAGGCTATTTAGGCACTGGTTGGCAAAACAATCTCTGCTAGTTTAAAACTGCAGCTGTGTTACATTTATGCTAGCTACACTGTGGAGGTTCTAGCTTTTATGAATTCCTGACTTAGGAAGGTAATGTTAGATAGGGGCCCCCTTTCAGCTGAGTCTTCTAGAATAAAAAAAACAAATTAGATAATTGTAAAATACTAAAAAGAAAGCAAAAAAAGAAACAGAATATCAAACACTTATCACAGGGGTCCAGAAAACGCAGCAACAATGAAATGCTACTCAAAATTTGTAGCATTAAAGCAAAGGAAAAGACTATAGTTCATGCTTTGGTCCTATTAGGCCACTAGGGGCTTGACTTCAGAGACATCCGCAGCAGTTTCAGCTACAGAGGATGTCTTTTTAGCTGGATCCAAAGTTGAGGGTAAACATTATTTTAGGAAAACAGTCTCTTAGGTCTCAAGCAGTATATAACAAGCTGTGGAAATGATCCGGGAATGACAATCCTGTTCGTATGGGAGTGTGCACTCTATGTTGCCAGATGGAACCTGCACTCAAGAAACAAGGGACTGGAACAGCAAAGGCAATTAACGTGGTCATCACAACGCCATGATTAATTGTTTGACAGGAATGAGTTCTGTTCAGACGATTTTGGAGATACAGCAGAAAGTGAGTGATGTTTCAGTCTAGGGAGACTAAATTCAATTTTTCCTCCATCATCTCTCCTTTACTATCTTGACACTGAAGCTAACTCCACAATGGTCTCTTACGGAATGAAGAAAGAGTTCTGAGAACAAAATTTGGCCAGGGATGAACTGTTCTTGATATGCCGGACTGCTTCTAATCTACATTTGGGTAGCTTTGGTCTTGTACATAAAATATCATGTGTATGATTAACTCTTCGGACACTCTAAAAATGAGGTGCATCATATATGGCTAATACAACTCTAGAGGCTCTGAAGAACCAAACCTATTCCCATGACAGATAGTTCCAGTTGTAGTTACTAAAGAAACAAGATTCAGGGGCTGAGACCCAACTGTTTGAGAATAGACAAAATTTCTGGTTAGGCCGGGGAAGTTTTACATTTACTCAAAATAAAATATTATAAGAGTAAAGAGAATTTCAACTTAAACCTCAATTTCTCTGGGTTTTGACATTTTAGGACTTTAATTTGCAAGGAAGTTTATTCTTTCTGACTTTAATTCTCCCAACTCATCATTGGAAAGAGATTATATTCAAATTTGGGGCATCTCTTTGTTGCTAGAATTTTGTTGCAATGTCTTTATATATTTTGCTCTTAAAGTATGTGGCTTTCAATTTCACGGTGTGTCAGAAATGGGCTATATTGAACTAAATGAATTTATATTTGTACAGGAAAATGGAATAGGAAACAACTATTACGATTACTTTAATGAAGTCTTGAATTGGGTGTAATTAATGTGTTTTGATCCATTTGTATCCTTTCGTGATTCCTGGAGGATAACAAAAAGTGCAGTGGTTGGAATTGGGAACATGGCATCATCATGAAGGTGGGGGCAGAATGACAGTCAGTCTTTTTGCCAAAGGAAAATAGCCAAAACTCTGTTTGACCATAGATTTAGCAATGAAGCTCACTTAAAGGAAAAACAGCAGTGAAACCAAACCAAACCCAAACTGTGGCATATGAAGGTAACTATATTAAGAAGAGCACACTTTATAAAGTTTTTTTTTTTTTTTTATGTGTGAAGGAGCCTCAATTTTTATGAAACTCTAGGCTTCATCTCTAGGGAGATGCTATGTCTGTTTGGTAATTTGAGAAATAATATTTTTGACATAATTTGCTCCTTCTCCTTTTCCTCATTGTGGGAGTAAAATGCTCACAGGGAAAGAACATTTCCTTTCGTTAATGGCTTTGTTTTTAGTGTCACAGCATTACCCAAATTGACCACTACTTCTCCCTACGCCCTCCTCAACTCTCTCTTTAGAAGGCTTAACCTCATGATAGACAAGTGCATTTGATGATGTCTATAACTGTGAAAATCCAGGGTTCAATTAGACGACCCCCGTGACCAACGTAAATGCTTCAGCTTGTCATTTGCCAGGTAAATAGCTGAAATTTTGGCCCCCAATGCCTTATTCTTTGTCTTATTCATCAAAATTTTCAGATCCCAGGTGGTAATTAAAAGTATTATTTAATATTCCCCTTTAAAGACACAAAGACAACTAAATGTTTATGATACAAACTATTGTTAAGTTTAGGTTGCTGAGAATCAGCTAGAATTCTACAGTTTATCCTATGTATAAAGCCAGCAGAAAGACAACTTTGGCTCCAGGCTGTTTCTTCCAAAACACATGGTAGCTATGGGCAAAATTCACTCTCATTTAAATCAGTGTATCTCAGAATCTAGAGAACGATGCGATCAGTCTTTTACAGAATTATACAGGCATAGAAAGTAATCGTTCATATTTAAATAGACAAAAACAAACAGGATTTTAGATACTAAATTACACCAACTCTGATACTGTTTTTATTTACGTTGAAAAAGAAAAGTGACCACTTACTTCTATGGAAGAAGAATTTCTTAGAATTATAAAATCAGAATTTTTGGTTAAACATGTTATCTGTAAATTGTTCACATAATTATTTGAAACATAAGAGCTCTGTACTGTTATTAAATAAATGACATTTTGGAAAGTCCAAAGAGTGTGAATTTTTTTTTTTCTGAGTGATGCAAAGTAGAATATGTGGTCAGGATAAAATCCTTCCAGGATTTTTGGAATGCAGACTAGTAATGAAAGCACAGAACCTAGTTTATGATTTAGAAGGATAATATGCACTATAGAAATAATAGGAGGGCAAGTGGGAAAATTAAAAATATAGAAGCCATGTGTACCTAAGGAAAGGCATTGACATTTCCAAATGATATTTGGTAATGCCATTTCTGTAAATATGTTTTAAGTACAGAAACCGTTTGCATGAAAACCTGTGGAAATTTTTCTTGGGAAGTCTTGAGAGACAAGAAAGAAAACTTTCAAAAATAGTGCTGGTTTTCCCTTTGTGGAATGGATACCTCAGATATTCTAATGTATGCTGAGGTAAAGGATTGTTTTAGTATTCCAGCAACTTCTAACTTTCTTATTTCATTTTCTTCCTATTTAAGGACTCATTTCCTGGTGTGGGAAGTGTTTATCAGGCAGTGTGACCTGACCATGGTGCTGATTTTTTTTTTTTTTTTCAGTAGGACTTCCATATTATCACCCATGTGTAAGAATAATAAAACATAGTTTGTAATAGCAATAAATTCATACCTTTCTTTTGCTTAGGTTTGCTAAAGGAGAATATAATCAATCACAATATTCACGATTTAAAGTAATGTTGATCTGGCATTTACTACCTTTACAACTTGATAAAGTTATTTAAACTTTTGGAGTTCAGATTATTTGTTTATAAATTGACATTGATAATAGACATATTTTATTGGGTTGAGGATTATACATGGTATTAAAAAGCATCTTACCTAGGAAAATGTCACATTAAATGTCATATCTCTTTCTTCTTCACTATAATCATTTACTGAAGAACAAATGCCTAATTCATTAGTAACTTGTAGAGGTCTGGATGATTTCATTCCTATGATACTGCTTGCTGAGATAGTTGATCATATAAACTTGATTATACGTGAGACATTTTTAGACTGAATAATTTTAAAAACTGTCGAAATGTATTGGTGTAATCTGCATATGGTCTTTCAATTTTAAGGTGGATGTCATATGATAGAGTCATTTTTGGAGATAGATAATTTACCAGTTTTGACCAAAACTATCCAGTGAATAAACAATATCCAGCAGGACTTCAACAGTGTTTCTATTGGAACACACACCATCTTCAGCATTTGGCTATGCATCAAGAAGCATTTTGTTCTATTGTTGTCTTTCTATTTAAAATGCTCTGTATCCTTAGACAAATCATTAAAATCTTTATGTGCCTTTTGTAATATGTTCAATCATTTTATTCGATGAAGGTGATTGGTTAAAATAGTCGGTATACATTCATTCACTTCAAACACAAAACAAAACAAAACAAAAAATCACAAGAAAAATTTAAGCATAGATCTAGAATTTCCTGAATCTCATACTACCAGCTGAGAATTGAATCCCCCAAATTCTAAAACTTTTCATTTTTTCTCTAAACAAGGAGCCAACTAAGAATTCCATACATAAAATATATTTGACTTTTCATCAAGTTCTGCTCTTGTCCTGAACTTGGGTTTTTTTTTCTAAGATTGCGCTTTTTTTTTTTTTTTTTTTTTTTTTTTTTGAGATGGAGTTTCGCTCTTGTTACCCAGGCTGGAGTGCAACCGCGCGATCTAGGCTCACCACAACCTCCGCCTCCTGGGTTCAGGCAATTCTCCTGCCCCAGCCTCCTGAGTAGCTGGGATTACAGGCATGCGCCACCATGCCCAGCTAATGTTTTGTGTTTTTAGTAGAGACGGGGTTTCACCATGTTGACCAGGATGGTCTCGATCTCTTGACCTCGTGATCCACCCGCCTCGGCCTCCCAAAGTGCTGGGATTACAGGCTTGAGCCACCGCGCCCGGCCTAGTATTGTGCTTTTAAGTTCTGTTTTCATGTTGCTCAAAATTCTTTTTTGAGCCCAGCACTTTTGGAGACAGAGGCGGGTGTATCATGAGGTCAGGAGTTCAAGACCAGCCTTGTCAAAAATGGCAAAACCATGTCTTCACTAAATATACAAAAATTAGCTGGATATGGTGGTGGGTGCCTGTAATCCCAGCTATTCAGGAGGTTGAGGCAGGAGAATAGCTTGACCCTGGAAGATGGAGGTTGCAGTAAGCAGAGATCGTGCCATTGAACTCCAGCCTGGGCAACTGTGCAAAACTCCTTCTCAAAAAAAAAAAAAAAAAAAAAAAAAAAAAAAAAAAAAAAAAAAAAAATCCCTTTATGGTCTTCAACTTTGCATTTTGTTTTATCTTATCTTAAGTTTCAGGATTCTGGTCTTCACTCTTGATTACGAAACTCTACAGGCATAGAATATGTCATTTTGCCTTGCTGAACTTAATATTTTCTCTGCAAGCAATCCCATAAAATGTAGAGAGTTGTGAGCTAACACTATTACACCCAAGTCTAAATTGTTATCCAAATCCTAACAAATAACAAACTTTTCTGGAGTACGAGTAAGATAGTTTAAGATTGGAATTCTTATGACCTGTGTGTTGGTCGGGGGAGGTGTGTGAGCATGTGTGTGTGTGGTGTAAAGATTTAGGTAAACTAATTAAGAACACTTCTATTGTGAACAGAGTTTGCTTGGGTTGCTTTGATCTTTGAAGCCCAAACTAGAATTTAAAATGACCTTGATAAATTAGAGAAGTCATTCATCAAAAACAGTATGAAATTTAATAGGGACAAGTTCAGGGAGGCACACAGGGGAAATAACTATGCATGCAATAAGCACAGGGGTGACTCTAAGCAATTCTGAGAAAAATATGTGAAAATTGTAGGGGAGAAAAGCTGGAAATTAATCAGCATTTAATTGTTGTTAATTTTCAAGAACTGATATGACACTTATATACAAAGTATTATGAGCTATCATAAAAAGCAGAAAAATAATCTTTTGGCCCTGTAAAATCTGAGGATAATCCTCTTCTAAATTTTTCCAGTAGTGAGAACTTTACTACAGCAGGAGGTTTATTCATTCCATAACTATTTATTGAGACACTACTGTATCCTGTGTAGTGTTAAAAATTCTCATTTGCTACTTCCTTCTAACTATCATGGGTGACAAAATAACATTCTTATCACTATAAATGTACCTTGTATTAAATTTTCTAATTTTATTATATTCTATGAGTCTGAAAACTTGAGAACCAGTGTCGCTGGGGGAGAAGGAGGAGTGGAAACTGGTGTCAGTCCCAGAATCCAAAGGCATACGAACAAGGGGCTCTGAAGTGTGAGGGCAAGAGAAAAATGAATGTCCCAGCTTAGGGAGAGGGAGAGATCATTTGTTCTTTCTCCACCTTTCTGTGTCTTTTTGTTCTATTAGGGCCCTCAACAAATTGGAGGATGTCCAATTACATTGGTGAGGGTGGATCTTCTTTACTCAGGCAAATGCTAATCTCTTCCAGAAACACCCTCACAGATATATCGAGAAACCACATCTTATCAGCTATCTGGACATCTGTAAGCAAAGTCTGGTTGACATATGAAACAAACCATCACAAACTGAAATTATATAATCAGTTTTCCTGGGGCTTCAGTTTGCTAACAGTGAATCTTGGGACATCTCAGCCTCCATAACTATGTGAACCAACTCTTCATAATAAATATCATTATAATATCCTTATGCAGAAGAATGAAACCAGACCCTTATCGCTCACCATATACAAAAACCAAATCAAAATGAATTGTAGAATTACACGTAAGACCTCAAACTCAAAGTCAGGAAGAGTTCAGAAATAGTCAACAATCTGCTAGGAGTGGTGGCTCATGCCTGTATTCCAGCACCTCACCGGAGGTCAGGAGTTTAAGACCAGCCTGGGCAACATGATGAAACCCTGTGTCTACTCAAAAAGCAAAACTTAGCTGGGCATGGTGGCATGCACCTATAATCCCAGCTATTAGGGAAATTGAGGTGCGAGAATCCCTTGAACCTGGGAGATGGAAGTTGCAGTAAGCCAAGATTGAGCCATTGCACTCCAGCCTGGGCGACAGAGCAAGATTCTGTACCCTCACTCAAACAAAAGAGAAATGGCTGACAATCGTTGTGAATGGGCAGTGGAATAACTAACATATTTTCACTGGGTACCTATTGTATTTATCCCTGCATAGTTTATATTTGTAACAGCCCATATGGATATCTTTTGTAAATGAAAATTGAAATGAATGTTTTTAAGTGCTGAATTTTTTAGTTTAGTCATTCCACTTAAGAATACTCAGAATTGTTTACTCCCTTTAAAAAAGACACAAAGAAGAGATAAAGGAATCTGAATTTATACATGTTAAACCAGACACCCATTCCTTTAGCAAACACATATTGAGTGATTACTATGTTTATTTTTCGTGGCTAAAAATTGGGTCAACAAGCCAAAGTCCCTGCATTCTTCTGGCAGCTTACATTATAGTTGGGAAGAAAAATCAACACACATGTAAATAAAACGTTCAAGTTTTAAAAGGTTATGAAGAAAAACAAAATTAGAGGCATGAAGAGTGACCAGAGGAGGTAGAGGTAAGGAGGAAAAGGATTATCAGCAAATGCCTCACTGAGAATGTCACATTTGGGAAGACTCTTTGGTAATGTAAGGAAATGACAAATAGGATGATCTCCAATAGGAGTGTTCCAGGGAGAAAAAAGCTCCACATCAAAAAATAAAATAAAATAAAATAAAATAAAAATAAAAATAAACAACACACACACACACACACACACACAAAACATGTTTCAGGTATAAAATTGGTTTGAATAACTATACAGTCATTGTAGTGAGAGGGTTTTTTTTGTTATTGTTGTTGCTTCCCTGTTTTGTTCTTTTAATAAAGTCAATTTTCAAATATAGCTATATTCAAAAGTCGACAGTTGTCTTCAGGATGTTTCTGTTTGTACTTGATCATTTGCCAAACTTCCATTTTACATATTCCTTGCTATTAAACTCTATAATCATATGATCACTTATGAAGTATGGTGAATGTGTGCTTGTCCTGAAGAAAATGTAGAGAAAGGAATTATCCCTCTTGATGAGTTTAAGAAAATACATGATGGCCACATATGTTAGATCATTTAGATTCAATCATTGTATAGATAGAAGTTACACTACATAAGATCATTAGGTCATGCAGTCTACATATTGTGATTGTATATTTTAAAATGAGAGAAGGTGAAAATGTTAATCATATTGCTACTTGAGGTAGCTACATAAAAAGGTAGGAATAGCTCATCTTGAGGTTATAAATTTCTGAATATTTATGAATTTATCTTCATTACTTTTATATACTTTCATCAACATAGCATGAAACCCTAATAATAAGACATGTGGAGTTGAGTGAGGTAAAATAATACATCATATGTTGAAGATGGACCCTGAATGTTTTGTAAACAGAAGCAAAATGGTAAGTTATAAAACTATTTAAAGCAGTTAATATTACTATAAATGATACATATACAAACCATATACACACAACATATATTTTAATAATAATACTTATATTGTGCTATATTTACAATATACTATGCCTATAAATTCTTAACATTTCTGCAACACAGGCAGATTATTCATACTTAAAATGCTAGCAAGCAAGGAGAATGACAATCAATGTTTCCAGTACTCAATAAGCTAATTTTCTTCCACAATGGTGTACATTTTCACCAGGCCATGAAATTTCTTTTTCTAGGTCAATTTACTACAAGGGTCAATTTGCTATGAGAGTCAATTTAGCATGGATTTTTAGTTCTGGGAATGGCTGTATGTTAAAAACTTTAGATATTTCACCTAAATTTAGCATTTTAAAAGAGAAATATAAATGTTCTGGTGAACCATGTGAAATCCCGGAAAATTTATCCATAGTGATAAAAAGTGACCGTTGTTTTCCATTTTGCCATAATTAAAATTGTAGATAGTTTACTTGGGTCTCAAAAAAGTAAAATAGCATAAACATCACAGTCATGATAAATTTCAATACTCTCAACTGTGATAGAAATAATCATAAAATAAAAACTAAGTGTAGCCTCTTCTGTGATAACTACCTTAAAAAACAACAACAACAACAACAAAAAAAAAACTACTGTCTTTGGTACTACTGAGAGAGAAGGAGGAGGTCATCTTATTCTGTGATAGCATAAATGAAGAAGACCAACATGTTCAAGGCAGAAGAAAATATTAGCTATCTTTCATATAACATGTTCATTACTAATGAATGACTTACTTGTAAGACATTAATTTGTCTTCGTTTTAAAATTTGTTTCAAAACATTGGATTAAATATTTAAAAATATTTTTGCCATAAAGTGAAAGAGAAGACAGGGATTAGTTATAAAGAACGTAAAGAAAATTTCCCAAAGAGGTTTAATATTTCAAATTATTGCACATAGAGACGCATGGATAGATGCCATCTTTTGGCAATTTATGAAGCTAATTAATTGATGATTCATAAGGGGTAAGTTAATTTATACATTTACTGTCACATTGATGATATATGTAGACAAGATAGCCTTAAACCTATGAAATGAGGATATTTAAAGATATTTTATTTTCAGAATTGTAAGTTTTAAAAACGAATTTATTCATACAAGTCTACATAACATTTTGACGATGTCACATTTTTCTAAGCTATTCAAAGATCTTACAACCATTGAGCATTGGCTATTTTTAAATTAATTGAGCAATAGCATTTAAGAATAGACTATTTCAAAAATAGAGCATTATCTGTTCTTTGTACATGAATCTGACATTATTTATCCGAATGACCAGAGTGTATGTTTAGTGTTTTTGTCCCAGAAATGCAATCAGTGCACATTTCTCTTCTAGTCCCCTGGGTTTATGGGCTAAGGAGAGCCTTTAATCACAAGAAAGTTCATGACTCTCACTTAATCAAACTTTCAACTTTTTAAAAAACTTTCTAATTAAATTAATTAGTTTGTTTCATAGCTTACAAGAGGAGTTACTTTTGTGATGAGAATGAGACGCCTGGGGTTTCTGAAAATAGTAATTTACCAAAAATCCCCTAGACTTTTAGGCTCTTCCATTTCACAGATTGCCCACTGAAATTATCCCTGGGGGCAATTATGTGGCAAAACGTGTTAAAGACCAGTGCTTCTCAAACCTTGTGTGTGTACAAATCACTACAAATCCTGGTACCATGAAGATTCTGATTCCATAGGCACGGGGCAGGGCTGAGATTCTGCTGTTCTAATAATTTCTTAAGGGCCTGCTCATCTGAGGACCACATATTTAGGGGCAAGGCTATAGATTATGTAAGGTTACAAATCCAAATTGCTGTCACAGTTATTAACAAGACTCATAAGAGGACATTGTTTCAGAGTATTGATTACAAATCCCAAAATATTCATGCTCAAATGGGGTATTTTTTTGAATATAACAATCTTAATTTTTTTTTTCTATTGCTCAATGTAGCTTTATGCATAATTGAGTCCAGTTTCTTCATATTATAGTTGAGGCCAGTGAGGGTCGAGGAAGTTTAATATATGCCCAAGGTCATACAGCTAGAAGCAAGGTGTGCACTAGAATCCTGAAACTCTGACTACCATTTCAGTAAAGAAACCTTAACTTCTTTGGCATTTCCATTTGTTATATTCTCCCTGACACAAAACCTAAGCTTGAGTCAATAATGATTAGAATTTCACCTTTTGATCCTCACAATAGTTTAAATGATAGCAGTATCTGTGGACTCACTGAATTTCCTAACAGCTAAAACTCACAGTAGGCAACTATCTCCTACAATAACACGGGTATTCACACATCTTTCTTCAAGAATGTGCTTGCAGTTTTATTATGGACATTTTGTTCCTTAATTTTGAGAACCTGGGGAGAAAGGTGGGCAGAGAAATGAATGGGTCATTAGTTAAAAGTCAAGGGTTGAATTCGCAAAAGGTTGTGGCAAAGTAAGCCACAAATGGGAAAGAGTGAAGGGCATCAATATTGATCTTGCCTCTCATCTTTCCCTCTCTCTTCTTGCTTGCAGGTTTCTATTGTGTAGTCTCTCAAACAAAGCCGACTTTATTTATGGTGTGACTGATTTAACACTACTGAACCAGTCCATCATCTGCTAATTTGGTCCAATTAAAAACTGGTCACAGGGAAAACCCTGGGAATTAAGCTCATTTAGAAACACAACTTCTGATTCGTTTATGTCTTGCTCATTTATATCTCCTAAAGGACACATTTCAGGGAGTTGATTTAAAGAGGTGGTTCTTTCTAGCTTCTGAGTTTCTTTGACCCCTTTTGGTTGCGTCCATGAAGAAAGTGCATTTCTGCTTCTCTCCCTTCCTAAGGCTATTGTTAAAAAATTCTAAAGAGGCTTACCTAAGATTTCCTGCCATCCAGAATTAGAAAAATCCCACTAAACAGCTAGAGTCACCATTTATAAAGTACGTACGCATTGCATGGACTTACCCTAACATGATTGCTTTCTGACTTAATCCTTACAACTCTCACAGTTAAGTACTATTATCCCCGTTTTGCAGTTGAGGAGGCTTTAGATTTAAACTTTCAAGTAAATCATCAAATATTATGAAACAAGAAGCGACAGCTATGCTATTTGCACCAAGAGCGGCCTGATGTCAGTGTCAGCACTGCTACCCACCAAGCTCTACTGAGATCTATACCTAGACCAAGTAAAAACTCTGAACAACAACAACAAAATTTACTTCCTCCACTTCTTTTTCCTTCTTTGCAACACAAGTTCTTGCAGGCAGGTAGGTGTTCCACTCCCTATATTTAGCCTCTCCCACGCCCTCTGCAATTTTTCCCTTTTGCTGCTGGAAGCGTCAGAGATTGCTACTGCAGCTGGTGAGTGGGCAGGTGCAGCCACCATCTGCTCTAGGAGTCCAAACGCGCCGAAGAACCTCGCACCCAGGACCCGGCCCTGGCACCACGAATTCCAGAACGTGCCGGGGACGCGGCTCACCCCGCCCCCTCGCGGCGGCGATTGGCCGAACCCCGCCGGAGGGCTCGGCCCCGATTCACCAAGGCGGTCGTCTCCCCTGCAAGTTCGGGCGAGACGTCTGGAAGGAGGTGAGACCCGCCGGGGGCGAGCGCAAGGGGGCTTCAGCTCTTCCTGCCCGAAGGGTCCTTGAGAAGCCTGTTTGTTTTTCCCGGCGCTTGTCTCCACCCATCTCCTTCTCCGATTGGCCGAGCCTGGGGGGCGGCTGTGTTTCCATTGGCCGGGGGGCGGTGTCTGTCCCTGGCCGCGGTGGGGGCGGGGCCTCCGTCGCGCTGAGCTTGCCCTTGTGTCTGCCGCTCCGTAGAGCCGCCGCCGCCGCCGCCGCCGCTGCTGTCTGCCCTGCCAGGACCGCGAGACACCCCGGGCGCGAGCGGCGGTGCCGCCGGCTTGCCCCGCTCCCCCAGCCCTTCCCCTCCGCGACCCGCCCGCGCCTCCTCCGACACCCCGGCACCCCTGCACCACCTGCTCGGGCAGCCCCGCCGTGCGCGCCGAGAGGAAGGCAAGCTCCGAACCCCCGCCCGGCAGACGGGCTGTCACGGCTGCACCGCCGGCGGGCGGAGGAGGAGGAGAAGAAACTCTTTCGCCCAGCGACACCCCGTTCTGCGGGCGCTTCGCCGCCGCCGCTTCTGCCGCCGCGGATCCGCGTCCGCGGGTTCGAGCACCGCAGCGCCGGGGACGGCGGGTCCGGCGGGCGCCGGGAGGAGGACCCCCGCGGAGCCCCGCGCCCTCGCGCCGCGCTCGCCAGCGTCTCCGCGGCCCCTCGCTCCTTCCCCAGCCCCTCAGAGAAGGGACCATGATTTGGAAACGCAGCGCCGTCCTCCGCTTCTACAGCGTCTGCGGGCTCCTGCTGCAAGGTAACCCCCGCCCCGCCGCGGGGAGCGGCAACTTCTCGCCCGTTCCTCACCCTCCCCATTCCGCCCCGCGGTTCCCCTCTCCCCGCCCCGGCCCCCCTGTCCCCAGCGATCTCCACCCCCTCCCCCTCCTCTCCGGTGCGGCAGGGGGCAGTGGCCGTTTGCACCAGCCCCTCGGATTTCTGAGGCTGGCCCGGCCCTGCCTCCCCGGCAGCCAGCCCCTTGCGCGGCACCTTTCGCCTTTCCATTCACCTGAGCTGCCTTCATCTCACTCCATCCCCGCCGGCATCCGCCTCCCACGCCTTGTGGCTGGCAACTTGTGCCTCTCTCAACATTCCACGCTCGCGACAGCCCCCACCAGCCACCTCCCACATCACGCTCCTGACCGACCCTCTCCATGTCTTGTCATCTCTCTAACCTCCCCCTTTTCGGGTCGTCTTTTCTTTTCCCCGCTCTTCCCACCACCATCACATCCGTGTGTCTTTAAAAAGTGTGTGAGAGCCTGGGAGCGAGCTACCAAGACGTGGAGAGCAGCGTTAGCGGCGGCGGCGGCACCGTGTGCATGGCAATAACATCCCCGGGGGGGAAATGTGTTGTGAGACGTGTCATTCACCTAGGAAGAGAGAGGAGACTCTGTCTGGGATTTAAAAACAAAGAAAGAAAAATAGAATAAGAAAAATGAATGAATGAATAAACCAAGAAATTAAGAAAGGGGAGAAAAGAAAAAAAAAAAATTAAAAGACCCAAACCCACTTTATCGACACATTGACTTTTTGTTATTCAGTCTGTGTCTTTTCTTTTCTTTTTTTTTTTAACCAAAGAATTTTTTTTGACCTAGCAGTTATTTTACTGCTAAGAGATTTTCACTTAGATTTCCTACCTCTCCATCCTCTCCCTGCCGCTTCTTTCCGTAATTAATATTATTCTTTCACGTGAAATTTAAGAACCCCTGTGACCGCAGTGGAGGGAAGCCGCACAAAACGCTGTTATTATGCAAATCAGTGGTTTTGGATGCCAGGTGGCTAGGGAATCTGGGTTCACTTTTCTCCAGACCCTCCTTTTTGGAGGAGGGCGGGAGGGGGCTGTGTGGAATGGGAGGACGATGCTGATTATGAAATAAATGGCAATGCATAGTATAGGAGTGCATGGAGAGAGGACACTTCGGGTGGTGGAGGAGGTAGAGGCGGCGGCGTGCTAGGGCTGGGTGGGCAGGGGCTGTAAGGCGGAAGATTGTTGCTTTGAAGAGAATAGTATAGGGATGTGGCTTGAGTGTGAGATATAGCAAGGATGGATGGAAAATGATGGTTGATAGAATGTTTTTAAAGCTAGGTGACTAGGTTTTTTTTTTTTTTTTCCTTTGCCTGCCTCTAACCCTTCTGTCATTATTTGCGTATTTGCAGGAAAGATAAGTTGATCAAATTAATTTTTCCCTGGGTAAAAGGGATCTGAAAGTAAGACACACGTAGACTCACTGGCGTGCAAAACCCAATCGGCCTTTGGAGGATTTAAATGAGGTCAATGAACCATCTTTCAGCAAGTTCTTGGAATGCATCCTCTCTCCTGCCCTCCTCCGGGATATAGACTGGGGACCGAATTTTATTTATGCATATTTATGAATGTGAAACAAGAGGCGGTGGGCAGAATTTTCCTGAATTGATTAACTGACCTTATAGAGATATTTCATAGAATATTTTTGCGGTACTTTTGTGTATTTTACAATGGGTATAAATTTCAGATATGTCATGTGTGCCAGAATCCCCGTGAAGGCAGACAGCACATTCTCCCTGCTTACGCCTCCTGGTCCCATTTCTCACCGTTCACACCCCCATCCTCACACAAGTAACTCGGGTCTCTGACACGTTACTTAGGTTTTTAATCCGCGCTGAGGCAATCTCCCAGAGACCCTACTTCACCTCTCTGTAACTTGCATTTCTCAGCTGTGCTGTGCTCTGTGTGTGTGTGTGTGTGTGTGTGTGTGTGTGTATGTGTGTGTGCGCGCGCGCGCGCCAGCGTGCACCGTGTTGGGGGAGTGTGATGTGGGGAAATCAGTTAATTTGGTGATTGCGATGAAAATTCGACACCGCCAGATGTATTTTCCCTGCCAATCTGTGTGTGCTGGCCCCGGCCAGTCAACGCACACACTGCTGGGCTGCTGCGAAATTATTTATTATAGAGCATGTGGGCCATGGACTGCACTTGGGGTCGCCTTCTCTCTTCCTTCAACATTTCCCTGTGAATTGTCTATTCAGTGCAGTGCAAAATAACTGTTTGCTGGTGCCTCTCTCCCAGCTTGGAGGAGGATTTAGTCTTTCTGTACCCGGAGAGATTCCATCAGCAGCATTCAGGCATGGGTCTCTTTTATTGAGTATGTAAACCAGTGATTAAGACAGTGCTGCTTTTTACAGCAGACTGGGGTTGGGGGCGGTGCGGGGAAGGGGTGGGAGTATAGCAGGGAAAATGCACCACTGCAACCAGCAGCAACACCAGCATTAGGTCCAATAAATAAATAAATAAGCGTCCTATACAGCAACCAGGGAAAGAGCACTAGTCCAACCATGTCTGTGGACTTAGGAGCATCTTAGATCAGGTCATATGAATACACTAAAAGAGATAAGAGGATTACAAAAAAAAATAAAAAGAAAAAAGAAAAAAAAAAGGAGGGGGCACAAAGCACCATAGGATTGTCTTCTCATGTTTATGGCTGCCTCACATTTATTCATCAAACACTGCTCCACAAACACATCATACTTTGTTGATACTGTCAGTTTTTGCTCAAACAAATTGCTCATGCCTTCCTTGTCTTAGGCTTGGCTGAAAACATTGCTTCGGGGTTCAGATTTATGTTTCTCCCACTACTCTACCATTTTATTAGGACTTGGTTAGGTTGTAAAATGAAGGCTTTATTTCCTGGACATAGATTAAATACTTAGGAGTCTTTCCTTTCTATGTGCAGGGAGAACAGGGTGTCAGGGGAACTAGTGAGCGACTGATTTTGGCTAGAGGGAGTCTGCCCTGCCTGCTAGTAGTTATGACTAGGCAAATGCTATAGTCAGTCAGTAGCTTCTTTTTTTAGCTTTATCAGCAGTATAGTGATATTCACTTAAGTAATACTAATCAGTTTATTTATCACATATATTACTATAATCTTCCTTGCAGTATACATTATTTAAAGACAAGAAGACTCATTGGAACGTATCTTCTCCACGTTTCTGTGTTTTAACTGACTGTATTTTTTATTGCCACCTTTAGGTATTTTTCTGGGAAGCAAAATCAATTTTCTGGTTTGTTAGCATGTGGGGTGATAAGCCGGTGGGGAGAAGTCAATGATAGAATGAGGTTTTTCTTTTTCTTTTTTTTTTTTTTTAAGGCTTACTTAATTCTCTAACATCTGCCAGTTTGTTTGTCCTCAAACTCATCGTTTCTTCAGGAAATGAATAACAGTTAAATAGAAAATAAACGTATGTTTTTGGCCAAATATTTGTTTGGCCAAAGTATAACTTGTAATGCAGGCCACTTAAATAGCAAAATTTGATTTAGTGTTAAGCTACAATGCATCTTTTCTTAATTTCCCTCATCATAAAAAGAGGAAAATCTGGAGTAAGGGCAAGGGACACATTAGAGAAATGAATTTCTTTGCAAGGATTGCAGAAGCTTGCCACCTGTAACTAAGTCCTCTCTTGGCTATAGAGCAGATCCAGTTCAATTGCTAACCCTTGCTGAAACGTTATCCCTTTTCATGCCTGAGGGGGCACTGCAAAGATGGAGAGAGTACCCTGGGCAGCACAGGAAACAATTCTGGAAAGGGCAATAAAGAAACAAGGGCAAACTATAACAGGAAATAGTCATGCATACATGCATGCAAGAGCTGATTTTGCTGAGAACTGTGTTTACTTTTTGGAATTAGTCATATGCAAAAACACCTCCAACACAGATACTAGGGATTTAGTTTGTGTGTGGGGGTTGGGGGGGAGTTATTTTCCCATGGGGTATTCTGGTAAATTATTTGTTATATTTAGTAAAAATTATATTCAAATTGAATCTCATTGGACGTACATATTACTTGCCTCAGTATGTGTCATGAACCTCACCTTACAATTTTAGAAAGCACATTATAATATATATTATACTTATATATACTTAATGAAATACCTGTGCTTCCTAAAACCATGTCTGTCCAACTCTTTTACCTCTATATGTATTAACTTTAGTCTTGTCAAGCTCATTTCTTATGCCAAATGCAGTTCTTGAAAGATAGTTCACTCACTCCTTCTTTTGATTAACAGAAACTGAAAATTGGAGCCTATGTACTTAAATGCCAACAACTGTGCCTTAAATGGTCAAGCATCAGACAATTGGTAATTAAGAAAATCTTTGCAAATATGAGGAGTGTCTAGACTAGTTTTCTATCAAGATGTGGAAGCTTACTTCATTGTTTTTTCCCATTTCTATAACTACTAGAACTCCAGAAACATAATATGACAAAGCCAAATACCAACTGAAATAATATGTTCTTGTGTCCTTCACTAGAAGATAAGACACTTGAAAACTATTTGTCACACAATTGAATAGTGGTAGAATGTCATTTTTCTTAAAGAAAAAAAATGACTTAAATCACTTAAAGAGCAAAATGGAAGTGCAAAAATGTTGGAAGACATCCTAAGCATGCATTTGAAGGTGGCCATGAATCAACACCAAATGACATCAGTTTTCTCTTTAAGTAATATGAGGGATATCAGTGGCTGAGACAAGTAAACTTTACTATGAAGGATTTGGAGGTACATTAATAGTAGAATATAGACCTAATTGTCACATAGATGTTTTATTTGATCTCGCTGACATACACTCGATGATATTTATTGAGAAATAGTCCTTATCTTATTAGACTTTATGAAATCCATTGGCTAAGTCACCCATTCTATAGCAGTTTAAGTAGCTTGAGGAAGCAGAGAGAAGGAAAATCACAAACCGAGGAAGCAGACTCAAAAACTGAAATCAGGAGCCCTTCGTTGAATTGGTAGATATTGTCTGTTTTACTCGCTTAAATTATTATACTTAAGTTTCCTGAGGGCAAGCCCTGTACCTTATGTATCTGTGCAAATTTCTTATCCTCAGTTTAGCAGATTCATAAACAGTTGTGTTGGATTGAATAGCAGGTATGTCCTAATTACTTCTGATGGAGTTAAATGATCTCTTCTTTTCATAATATGTAAGTACTCATAATTGGTTAAGTCACATGAGTTAATTTTGACATTTTGTAACTTCTATTGACTTATTAAAATTTTCCTATATAAAAGTATCACATAAATAAGATACTTTCATAAATCTTTAAATAAATTCAATCTGATCAGACATTTTTTAACATTTTTCCTACCCATTTTTTTTTTCTTTTCCTTGATTAAAAACCCCAGATACTTTACCTTAGATTAGATCATAAACTAATTTCATAAAAAATGAAGGACATAATTTAAATTTACTCATTTAACCTAAAATATTTAAAAGGACACATTCATTGCCAACATTTTATCTGAAAATGTCAAGCATTTTTGGAGTGCAATTCTGTAGTATCAAGAAAGGCATCTTCTGCAAATTCCTTGTGTAAAGAGGTGGGTGAGGATTAACCTAGAGCTGTGGCAGCTGAAGCCCCCTGCTGTGTGATGATGCAAATGGCATCTCAGGCCTAATGTGCTCTGCAGAGGCAGCAAACTCACAGGAAAGCAGTCATGTGGCATCAGAGTGAAATGGGAAGCCTTTCAGAGCTTGTAGTGGACATAAAACATCCTTTAGCTTTTTATAACCAGAAATGATCCATAGTATTTGTAATCACATGAGCTTATGACAAAGCAAAAGAGAGACCATATATTTTGTTTAGAGATTAATAAATAAATCCTACTAAAACTATCAACATTTTCATCCATGAATGGTGAACATTTAATTTTCTTTTAAACTATCAAGAACAGAGGTCAGTTTAATGAAGATGAATAGCAACATTAAAATAGGATTTCTTTGCTATTTTTTACATGTGTTGGACCTAATAACTGTTGAGCTGGGAAACATTCTGTTATCCAGTTCTTTCTTTAGTAAAGAGTTAGTCCCTTAATCTCATTCTTGTTAGAGCATTTCCTGTGCTATGAGAATATAGTAGTTTCTTTTCAAAATAGGAGTTAACTGTTCAGTGTATGTTCAGTTTATTTTGTGTTGTTAAGTATAATTTGTGTTATATCACATCAGTAGAGAATGTCTCCTATCTGAACAATATTATTTATCACATAGGCAAAGTCATCTGATATGTTCTCTGAAAAAGTAAGAGTTGTAAACCCGTTGTTATACCATTAAAGCCTATCAGATAAAGGGAACTAACGTAGCTTTGTATATTTTGATTCCATTTGCCACAGAACACAAAAAAACTGAAAGTGTTATGCATGCTGATTTTTATTCAAGCAGTGAGCCCAATTGGTCCTGTTAATGTGTTCAATGGATTTCCTTAAACATACATGAAATTGGTTTCATCTTAGAAGTTTGTAGCCTATTTAAAAATTAGTGAAGTAAATACTCTGCTTAAGTAGGGATGAGTTAAATATTAATGTCAAAGTCAGAGATGTAATTATTGAGAAAGGAAATATTCCAGAGTCACTTACTTATGCACATATATACACATTTAAAGTTTGTCATTATTTTTAAAACGGAAGAACATCTTTATTAATTTTGTACTTAGAGTTTAGGGCTTTCAGGGATGTATAATAGAATGAAGAAAAAAGTAAGAATTTGTTTTGTTTTTACTCATTGTGTTCTTTTACTCTTTTAATGAAGATTAGGAATTTTTTTTCAGTAAATTTTCTTGGGCTGCAACAATGATTAACAAGTTTCCCCCTTAACACACACACACACAAGTATTGCAATTAATGGAATAACAATAGGGTTGAGTATTCTGGATCTATTTTTGTGCATATGAAACTGATAATAACTTATTACTACTTGAATAGATACAGAACTAAGTTTGTAAGATCTACTATGGAGAGAGGGGGCCATTAGCTATTCACATTATATTTTAGAGGTCTTTGAAGTAAATATTAAAACAGTCATTATTCAACTTTGGGAATAAATCTTTCTGAGGCAGCAAGTCATTTTCACTTAAATATTTAAATTATCTTTTAGCCATTTCAATGTTGAAGAGGAAGTCCCTGTCTAGTCATGGTTAAGGAGTTATTCCGGGGTTAGATCATGACATCATTACAGATTGTTTAGAAAATAAAAATAGGCATACATTTGATTTCAGGGAAAAAAATCTAAAAGCTAAATGTGATCAAATAGTACAAATAATTTTACATTATAAGAAAACAAAGTCCTTTGAAAAGTCAAATTTAGTTTCTAAAAATTTTACGTATTTTAGGATGGTTAATTTACAGTAAGGATACACTTCCTTTCGAAAGTTGTCCTTGAGAACAGAGTGAGAAAGCACCTTTCCTGACAAGGATGTGCTGCCGTCTGCTAAGTGTATAGCTGTTATATTGATTTGCTGTAATTTATAAAGCCAATTAATTTGTTCTTGTAAAGAAATATTTTTAGCTTTTAGGCTACAATTGCTTGTATTTTAAAATGCAGATGCCTTTCATAATGCTTATTTAAACATCAAGGCTTAAAATCTATAGTGTGTAAAATATGTCCTAATTTTCTTAATAAATTCATATTTTACATTAGCTTGTCCTATATCCCCCATAGGGGAAAATGTCCATGACATTCATAACTTCCGTTCATTCTCATACCTTATGCATCTCTGTTTTTTGATCCGGAGTTATAGGCTTAAGTTTAAGTGAAAGATAATGCATCAGAAATTAGAATATTTATATTTAAAAGCAAATAAAAATATGTAATAAACTTTTTATTTAATTGCCATTTCTTTACTGCTCTCTATTTTATGTGCTGAAGTCTGAATAGTAACTCAGCTTTTTTTATACTCTCCAGGAATATAATATCCCTCCCATTCCCTGCCCATGCTGCCAACTTGAAAGATCCATTAAAATAAATTAATGGGGAATGCAGAATAAAGAAGTGGAATTGTGCTAAAGGATATGTACCAAATATGTATAGCTTGGGTGTTTTTCCTTTCGACCCCCAAGGAGCACACCCCAGTGTTTTAGCAAGGATAAAACGTGTAAGGTGTGTAGAATTGTTTTTATTATTATTATTGCATTTTTGAAAGCTCCATTCCACAGTCTCTTAATAAAAATGGCAAAAAGAAGAGGAAAGGAATGTGAGTCAGCCAGCCAAACACAGAGAAACGCCTGGCAAAGCCGACTAAATTAGCATATGCTAGGCTGAGTATTTCCCTCTGTTGTTACATAATCCCTGTCTAATACAAAATCGGTTCTCATACTTAACCCTTTCAGGAGGTTTCGAGTTCTCCCGCTGTTACATTTTTATTTTGCTTCATTTATTTTCTCATGAATTGTGTAAATCGTTCAAGGCCTTTTAGGTCAAGTTCTTTTTATTCCCTCTCTAGCCTTTCTGTATACAAATGTTCCATTCTGTGTCCAACTTCAGGATTCAAGAGTCAACTTTTCTATAGCTTCCACTGAGAGGATCTAATTAGCATTTTAGTCTCCCTTTACTCATGTGCAGCTTTCTTTAGAAAATGTATTAGTTCTATGAGGTTCCCCTAAGGATTCATAATACTCTAGTTTGTTACATGTACTGTGATATTCAGTGTGACTTAATTATGCACGTGTCCTCATTTCAAAGCCTTTTCAGGGATCATGTGGGATAGAACAGGGGTCTGGCTGTAAGTTCACTGTCATGTATTAATGTGTAGGTGGTATTCAGAGAAGGATGTTTCTGAAGGCAATTATATATCCATGACTCCAATATAGCAAGCAGTTACTCACATTCTGCACTTACTAGTGCCCAGCCAAGGCAGAATTAAATTCACCATTGTGATATATAATAAAGTGTCTGTTATTTCTAAATAACAGATACTGCTCTAGGAATGAAATAAAATAATGACTGAAAATGTGTATCCCCTACCCTGAATAGAGATTGTTCCTTTCACTTTCCCAAACAAAAAGAAGAATCAGAAATTGTTCCTCAGTCAATACTCTATTCCTTAACTAGCCCATTAACATATTTTGCTATGGTGGGATCTTGAAGTTTTGCTGGTTTTTATGTGAGGCTATAGATATTTAGGCAGTATTAATTGCCTGCAGTCTTTATGGACTGCCAAATGTCAGTGCATTGCCAAATTTGAGACATTTTGTTTTTGGGTTTTAATTTAGATGCAATTTGAATACTGGTAAGAATAGAGAGTATAGAGAGACACTGAACTCAACAGAGAGAGGCAGACATCTTTTTCTTAAAGAGACTTTATTTGTGGAGAGATTCCTACCAGAATTGACTGGTTTTGTATGTGTTATCATACAAACTTTCACATTCTTCTATATTACATGAGTTTCAGAGTGTATTTATATTAATTATACCCTTTGACTTACTCTGTGTCTTATGTGGTAAAGAGGAGGCAGACATCTTTTTCTTAAAGAGACTTTATTTGCGGAGAGATTCCTACAAGAATTGACTGGTTTAGTATGTGTTATCATACAAACTATCACATTCTCCTTTATTACATGAGTTTGAGAGTACGTTTATATTAATTATAACCTTTGACTTTCTCTGTGTCTTATGTGGTAAAAAAAATGTGGTTTAATTTGTAACTGCAACTTGTGTCTTTTATTCTTTCATTTATGCATATGGCAATAAAAATATTTTATAAGCTGATATAATAAATTTTTTTGACATTTTTTGTTTGATTATTTTGTACAATAGCATAATTTTTGAAGCTATAGTTTTAGTAGACAAAAGAATGCCATCTGCCCTCTATTGATTATTTTAAGCATTTATGTCTTCTTAGTTCATGAGAGAACTGAGCATTTGATTTTGTCTATTCTATGATCTATAGAAATCTTTGTATATTATTGCTATAGTGTTTTGAAGGTTATGTGTTTATCTGCCTGTCTCCTCTAGTGGACAGTAAGCCCCTAGTGTACAGGGATGAAGTCTTAGGCTTCATTATATTTCAATTGCCTAATCAAATGTCTGGTCTGTGTCTTAAAAAAAAAATGTTTTCATTGCACTGATTGATTAGTTTTCTTCTAATAGATTTCTTCTTGACACAACTCTTTAATTGGATCCAGATAATATTTAAGTATTTACATTATAACTGCCAAAATGCAAATACAGTATTCCAAGTAGAATAAATATTTTCAGTGACTTTTCATTTGCATGTAATATATAGGAAGAAGACAGAAATGCACCCCAGGAAACAAAAAGAATTCTAAATAATGGTGTACCTCACAAAATATGAATTCATTGCTTTCAGTCAGGTCAATCAGTTCAAATATGCACTGTAAACATTTGTTTGAATCTTCCTGATTTCTTTGGGTATTTTAACCCCTTATCTTTTATCTGCTTTCTAAAGATTTTATCTCTAGCTTTAAAAATATTCCTGATGATGACTTTGGCTAAATGTGAAGCCACATTATCCTTGTTGTTCTACTTTGAGTAGCTGGCATTTCCGGATAAATGTATAAACAAAGAGGAATTACAAGCTGACCTTGATCCACCAGATTATGTGTGGACTGACCTGCTTTTTTTACTGCCAAGCTACAGAGTAGAGGATCTCTGATTAGTCCCTGAAGTAAAGATTCAGGATGCATTTTTCTCAGTTAACTGGAAGAGATTCTGTCAGTATTATTTAAAAGTTCTAAATACTGGTCTGTGTTTTTAGTGAGTAGTTATTTATGCTTATGCAATTGATGACACATATTTGCTGTGATTGAATTTGATTTTTTTTTTTGCATTAGAAAGACAGAGGTAGGATGGAAATATTATATGCTTTTTAAAGAAAATTTAAATATAGTTATTGGAAAGCCAAAACCAAGGGAGAAAAGACTGTACAATTTGTAGTGACTGTATTTTCACATAAGTGTTTTAAGAATACTTTTTCTAAAAAATCCCAGTGAAATGTGGCTTTTCTTAAAAGTCATATAGTTTTTCTTCATATTTTAAAAATCAATTTCCCTGATGTCTTTTGGATTTTTGACTGTTTCGTGACTCTTAGCATTTGAAAAGATATTTTTAACTAGGCTAACTTAAGATTTACCTGAATGCCAGTTGCTGAAATCACTCTAACATCCTCACAGAGAAATATGTATTCTGTGAATAAATGTCCAACGAAGATAAACTAGCTCAATTTATTAAGGTTCTTGCCACTTTAAACAGCTGATATTAAGAATTATATTCTCTCAAAGCTTCTATTAGCACCCAGTCTTGCTATATATTATAACATGTCCGTATGTTTCTATAGCTGCAGAATAAACCTTCTTTTTGAATGTGGCTTCTGTTTGGCCCCTGCTGATCAACTTTCCAGAGACTAGTGAATTAAAGGGAAGGTAGTTTTTGTTGAAATTTTTGTTGGAAGCAATTTTTGTTGACTATTTTACTGTTGCAATGAAGCATTATTTAATATGTTACTGAATTTATTCATTATATTGAGGATTTTCCTGTAAACCTATTATTAGATATGACATATTTTAAGTTTTTGTGTGTAACCACATAGTATCTAAAACTGGAAATTTGAAGAAAAATTATACCTTCTTATTTCTCAAGACTGTTAGTTATAATGATTCACTCAGAAATTGAATATCAGTTTGTTATAAGAAAGAAAATCCTTTACCTGATACTTTACGTGCTAAATCATTTCAGACTAACGTTCTTGTCCAGAGACATCAAATTAAACACAATATTTGTAATATATATCAAATGAATATCATACTGAGAGTACTTGTTTTACAGACAGAGTATTGTACAAAAGGTATTGACTTTACAGTAAGATTTCATGGAAAGATTTAGAAAATTGCATGTTCAACAATATTTACAAACATTTTAAAAATCAAGTGAAAGTTATAGAGCATAGTTTTATGTTCACTGGTTTGCTTTTTTATTAACATACAAATTCTATGAATGGGGTAAAACTAATGGTGTTACCATTTAGTAACTTCATTTCTCCATATCATTTCCTTCCATGAAATTTCCAATGCCACGATGAAAGTATTACTAGAGAGATAAGAAGTGCGTAGTATTTTAGAGGTCTGATGGAAATCACTAAAGTCAGATTTATCTTAAACTTTGTCTTGCTTTATTCAATTTTACTGACTGTACATATATAGACTATCAAGAAAGCAGAACATGCTATCCCTGAAGTCTGTGACAACATAAAAGTACATGTTTTAATAAAACATGTATCCTCCATGGGTATGGACAGGCTGGGGAGATAAGTATATTTTATCATTTGGTCTAACTATACGGTAAAAGTAAATTCCATGAGGCATTAGGGATATTTCCTCCCAGGAAGTCTCATCACCTAGTCATACCATGTTGGAGTATAGAGGTGGATTAGCAATAGAGGAATGGGGCAGAACACAAGAAGACATGGTCACATTGTGGTTCTTGTAGAAGTGGTAGTGAGATTGGCAGCGGGGAGGCCTTCTATTTTGTGGTGAGAGTTCTTTATTCTGTAAAGGGAGGAGCTATCAATGAACTAATTCAAAATTTGATTTTGGAAGTGCCTTGTAGCAGTAAGACATGATGGTAGGAAGCCAGAGATCTAAGTTCTCGTGCAAGTCATGCCACTGTCTCACAGGCCTTGAGCAAGTTACTTCTCTTGCAGCTGAATTTTTTCAGCTGTAGACTGAGAGGTTGGAACCACATCCATTCTTTGGTGATGTAGAAGAAACTTATGGATGATTATAAACTGTAGAAATGGCATTTTTCTTTTTCCTTTCCACCTAAAGATGTTTTATAACATAGTGCAACATAAACTGCATGCTCTTAAAATAACGTTTACTAAAATTTGACTTTTTGTATCCATCTATGCATCGTTTAGTGCTTAAGGTTTTTACAAATGTAAACAGACTTTTTATTTTGATATATGTGCCTCTATAAATTTCAGGGCTTTTCTTTCTCTGTCAGTGAAGCTTATGAAGTACTTTTGTAGTCATCATCCTGAATTTTGAGCCATACATACTTTTCTCACAAAATCACATCCATAGATCAACTCTGCAAATTAGGAAACTGTTTTTCTTGTTGGTCATTTTTATTATTAGGAAGTGGACTGGATTAGGTTTTTCAATTTTGAGTATGATTGTATATTTCTGTGTATTTAATGTACTTGTAAAATTTCTATGGTCATTTTATTCTTCATAGCCTTTGTTTTTTTTAATCATAACTTATTCGTTGATTCATCTTTCAACAAATACCTATTTGAAGGCAGAGTTTTACAGTGCTGGAAATATAAATGAACAAGATGAAAACAATCTCTACCCTTATGGAATTTACAGTCTAGTGGTGGCCACATAATAAACAAAACAAAATATGTAACACCTTTCCTTTTTTTTTTTTTTTTTTTTGCTTTTTTGAGGTAGAGTCTTTCTCTGTCACCCAGGCTTGAGTGCAGTGGCGTGATCTTGGCTCACTGCAACCTCTGCATTCCGAGTTCTAGTAATTCTCGTGCCTCAGCTTCCCATGTAGCTGGGACTACAGGCGTGCACCACCATGCTGGCTAATTTTTGTATTTTTAGTAGAGACAGGGTTTCCCCATGTTGGCAAGGCTGGTCTGGATCTCCTGGCCTCATGTAATCCACCCAGCTGGATCTCCCAAAGTGTTGGGATTTCAGGGGTGAGCCCCTATGCCCAACCTGTAATGCCTTTCTGAATTAATATTAGAAATTTTATTTTTATAGTAATATCTTTTCAACAGCAACAGAATGTAGATGTATCAATGAGGTTGTGAAATCGCTGGTTTACAACAATGGTGTAAACTTCACTGGGCTTTTTAAATTTAAGATTAAAGAGCTCTCATTTCCTCCAATCGTTTATCCTGAAAATGTTCTCAGTATGATGCCAGTTTCTTTTTTATTATTATTATTATTAATACAACTTGGAAGAACCAGACAAGTGAACAAGAAATATTCAAGCATTTTCTATTCTAACTGATTTGTTCGAGAGGATGATTCATTTAATTTCATAAAGGCTCAGTGGGCCAGAACAGTAGATGACCAGGTCAGCAGAGGGAATGTAGAGGAGAAGAGGTCTGTGAGAAGGATCTATGTAACAAGCAACAATATTTAGTTTTTTAGAGCTGGAGTTCTGCTTGAGCAATTCTGATGTTAACAGCGACATTCATTTAAAGAGCTCCTGATGCCTCGGGGAAAACATTTTTAAAGTGTCCTATCTAGAAACAATGCTCCTTATACTGTGTCATATATATTAAAAATCCCTCCCTTGCTTATATTACAATACATCATGCTTGGTTAAAACCTGTACTGACATAGTTTAGCTTTTTGAAAGTGTCATTTTAGTGTTGTTGCTGAAACCCTTCTTCCTGTTCAGTATAGTTGAAGTATTAGCCGCCTGGTCAGCAAAGCTGAAGAATAGAGATACCAATTAAGAACTTTAAAAATGAAATGAATTTTATAAACAATTATTTAAAACATTGGAGAGAAACACATCATAGGAACCAGCTACAAATATTCTTAGTGTCATTATTTCACTTCCTTTAATATTTAACTTTGATGACCCCAAGATGGGAATATCACATTTCTAACAGATTGTATGGTATTTTTGAATATTACTATTTATTACTAGTGATATCGCTGGAATGTATGATGTACATGTTTCAGTAGATAAGCTAACTCTTTGTAATTTTTTATATATACTTTGGAAATCATAATAATGGTGGACTAGCATTTATAATAGTTCTGCTTAGAGACTTACTTATTTGGATTACACACAGTAATACAGAACACTGTTAGAAAAACTTTCCTTACCCATTCACTTTAATTTTACTTTCTTTTGGTTTTAAAAGAAACTTTAATTCAAGTTAATGCTGTGTTTCAGGTGATAAATGGCTAGAGTATAGTTTCATATTAAATGATTTATTTTGAAATATATTCAGTTTTCCAAAGTCAGAGATGCACATGTATTTGGAAACTTTTATAAAGGGAACTAGGTGGCGCTGCTCTGTCATCTTTGTGTCTTAGCATTTCTTTGGTTCTCTTCATTAAATACTCTCATCCAGTAAGTGCATTAAGTAAGGTACAGCTTTGATCTCCTAGTAGTGTTATTTTTTTATTAACCAACTAAGTTTAAATTGATTTTGTTTCTTTGTTTTCCATAGTATTTTTGTACAGTAAATAAAAACCATCTTTTGTACAGTAAATAACAACCCTATCACACTTTATTACTTACCTCATTTCTGTAAGGTTTAAGATAATATATTACATTCTGATATGTTCAGATGTTTGTTAGGTTTTTTTAAAAAACCTTGTACTTGGCTTTTTATTTGCCAAATCTTTGATGATTATTAGAGCTAGAGGTTAAAATAGTAATATTTTTGTACAGTTTAAGATGATTTAGTATAAAATTCTGCAAATAAGTAATTTCAAGAAAAAACATTTATTTGTAACCATTATTTGAAATGTTACAGATTGCATTGTCTTTAGAAAAAAAAAAAGAAAAGAGAAAGGTTTCTCTTGAAAGGAAATTTTGTTTGCCTAATTTACCTCTCTTTCAAGAAAAGTGACCTCAATTAGGCTGTCTGTTAATTTTTTCATGTTTCAGGATGTTATTAAGATAATTATGCCTTCCCATAATCTTGGTGGTATATGATAGTCCAAAATAAAACGGTTATTTAAACCAAAATAAATAAACAATAAACAAAGTTATTTCACTCTCCATATATGTTTAGGGTACTGGTATCTCTGTGGTATATTTTATTGGTAATGATAATAGCTTCTTTCAGATACCTTTACGTTTTGGGAAGGTAAATAAGAGAAAACTTACAAGGGATTGAAATTTTTTCATCAGTAATCATCATGTATTCTGTAGAAACAATTGCAAGTTATGTTTCTTAATGATTTTGTAATGCAATTTCTGAAGTGTATATTTTATATTTTCTAATGAAAATCTGGATATAAAGTAATGAAGTACTTTAAGAGTTCTAACCAAGTACCTCCTTGTAGAATCGTAATTCTGCATACCTCTCATTTTGAGTGGGGAAAGATAATTTATATTTTTTATTTCTGGTATAATAAATCCTCCTTACTGCTACTTAGATCATAAAAGCTTTAAGTTTTACCTTAATAGAAAAGTCAAGCTTATATAGAAAACTCTTTGTGTTTTTTGTTCTTTTCTAAGACTTTTACCTGTGGAAGACAGAATCAATACAAAATTTCAAAATGTTTTCACAGGATGTCATCTTACAAAGTAGAGAGATAATCTCCAAGATGAACATCTTCTAAACTAATAAATATAAGTGAATGCACTGCTAGACCTCTGTGCTCATGTCTGACCTCCATAAACAAAGAGAAAGTCAAAAGTATTATAAGAGTTTAGACCGGGGCATCTGCATAAAAGAACTGGGCTATAGATCTTTATCACCTTTAAGTATGTATTTCTTTATTATACTGAAAGAAAACAGAATCTCCAAAAAAGAATTGATAGAGAGTTATAGCAGATGTCAGCAAATCAAGGATTGATGGACCCAGTGGGTACAGACATCATTGCACATGGTGAAAGAGATTTGAATATAACTAGGTAAGAACATAGGATGATCTTTGGTGCAGCATGTCCGGCACCTGATTTCTTAGAAGAGCACTGATAATGAAGAACCCTAACACAATTGAGAGGTGGGTCTAAGTGATAAGCACCATATGACCAAAAATAAAACAAGAACCTTTGGGAAAACTATCTTACCGCAAACTTAATATACTCTCACATACAACTTATAAATTGGGAAGTTCCTGGTTGGCTTTGTGCAAAGAAATAATTTTTCTTAAAATTAGTACTTTACTCTTTCTATGTTGGCATTCATATGAATGGAGGTGACGGGGTGCAATAATTAGGGCATGCTTTTGTTTTGTAGATGCATCCAGAGGCTCCTCTTATTAAAGCTTTGCAGTTAAAAACTGTCAGATTTTCAAAAGCATCTTACTATTTGCTACATAGGTTCAGACATGAAACTGTAAAAATACCACAACAGAATAGTTCTTAATAACAGAGAGCAATGGTTTCATCCTTGATTTATTTTCATACAATGTTGACGTCAACAAAAAACAACACTTCCAAAAGCAGCATCTACATTTAATTCCGGATGTGTCAATCAGTAGGTATTTCAAAGAGAACAATGCTTGCTTTAAGCTAAGATCTTTAAATTTGGGGAAAACTTGACATTTGGAGGAGCCATATTCCTTATGCAAAAGTTTAAAATAAAGACGATTGAAGGAGAATAAAGGCATCCGCAAAAAGTTTGTCTTTTCCTTTCACCTAAATATACAAAATATATAGAGTAAATTAGACCTTCATGGTAAATATTTAGAAATGATAAAGGTGTAGTTGTTCATCTAAACATTAAGAAATTAATATAAATGTGCTAATATTCTAAAGTACTTTGCTTGATATTATTTAAGATATTACTGTCATTATCAGGAAATACATATTGTTTTCTTGTTAACTTATGCATATTTTCTGTCTTTTCCCTACTGGTTGATAAGCTCAGTGAATGCAGAGTTATCTTTTACTGTTTTAATATTCCTCTTCCAAAATATTGTCTGGCACACAGTTGTTCAATACATTTTTGTTGCATTAATAAATATACTTATCATGTGTTATTTTAAAAATAAGATTCTTTACATTTTGAGTAGCTTCCTATAGTGAACAGAAACCAAATTAACACCTGTATTGAAAATGTACCTATTTAATATTAGTAAAGATTAAGTAAAGTTCTTTCTCAGACACATCATTTTCCATATTTGACAATATATCATTTATTACTTGAAAAACATTTGTAATTGTGTTTATGTGTTTATGGCATAAGACTTAAAGCACGATACCACTGTTTATTTAAAACAATAAAAGGAAAATAGAGTGGAGGAACTTACCTGCTGAAATGCCATAAGAAGACTTTTCTAAGTCTAAATGTATTTACTGTTTTATTGCTTAACATTGCTAGGAATTCAGTGTGTGTGTGTGTGTGTGTGTGTGTGTGTGTGTGTGTGTTCTTTATATCAGAAGTTGAAATTCATAGGATTATAGCTGAATTATATGAAAACAATAAAACCAAAGATCATAATAGGCCATAGAGGAAATTCTCCATAAGAAATATGTTTTAGCAAAATTGAATGTAAGTTTCAAATAAGTTCTGTGGCACTTTAGATTTAAACATGATCTCATTTCAACCCTATTTAAATCTTATTTCAAAGGAAGCATTGTGTAAATGGAAAGTACAAAAGACAGGGCATCAAGAATTAAAGTTCTGATTATGGCTGTGCCATTGGCTCTTCCCCTCACCCGGGGAAACAGCTCATCTCTCTAGAGGTCAGTTTATCAGAGGGTGTTAGGCTTGGATCATCTCCAAGGTCTCTTTTCAACTTGAAGCCTGACTCCAATTCAGCAGCTAAAATTAAGTAAATGGATATGCTTTGCAAAGGTTAGAATATGATTATGTCTTTGTCATTAGGTGAAAAAGTTTTAATCCAACAAAAGTGTTATAAAATCATGAAATATATCATTAGTGGTGTTTGTAAAATTCTACTGATGCAGGAGTCTTTCATGTACTTTAAAAATATATGTGTTTGCTGCTTATAAAAGGGAGGAAAATATATGTGTGTATATTTATTAATGTATGCATTCATATATTGGCATATTTATTGATATCTAAGTGTATAAATCAGTAAATCTTATGGTTACAAGATTCCATTTGTTTAAAAAATGTGTGTGCCTGTGTACATACTTCACTGCATTTCTGACTTTTCACAGTATTCTCTGTAAATAGAACCATGAGTAACTAGAAGAGGTATCTTTGAAGAAATATTCGATTTTGTAAAACAGTTCTTCTAAGAAAAATCTTAAATTAGTAAAACTTATCATCATTAAGGGGGAGAGAAATAGATGATTCCAGGAATAAACTTCAATAAATGAAGATCATTTTACACTCAGTGCCATAAACAACTTTTTTTTTTAATTCATAAAGACTCAAACAAATATAATGTTCTTCAACTACTCGAAGAATACCTTAGATTTTTATTAAGAAATAATTTCCAGGCAGGATTCCTAGGCTTTAAAATTAAAAGTGGTGAAATGATTTTTGGTGTCTAAAAAATAGATTGAATTTTTCATCTTTCTTGAAATAGTTAAAAGTGTGCTGTCTTCAAGATAAAGTAATAGAACTGAAGGACTTCAAATCCTAAGATTCAAATCTTGAAACCAGTTTGCACATGTAACTAATCCCAAATTTCACCTTTATTACATAGAATTTGTGTTAAGAAAGCCAAAAGCCTTATTTCCTTTGTAAGTATGTCATTAAAAGTTTTATTGATTAATTTAGAATGGATTTCATAATAACCCTGATCATAGTCATGCAAAGAGTTAAATTCTCTTCATTATGGAGCCAGGCAAATGCGTAGTGTTTATAGGCGTTCTAGAAGGTCAGTCCTCAGACTAATTCACCGACAGCCCCAGATGCCTGGCTTAGCTGCCAACACAGTTGCTTTCGAGTCTGCCAGAAAGTCAGCTGCAGCTGCAGAGAACATTCTTTTTTTTCCCACCCATTGCTAAGTCTGTGGATTTTACAATTGCCATGAACAGAACAGAATTAAAAAATGCAATTCAGGGTGATGATCACCTCACTTACCCTATTAATGGGTTTCAGAGTAATTTATTATGAACAGCAAAATATTAACAGATAAAAGAGTTTTTGAACATGTGCATGTTCTCCAACTATTTAGTCACATTTTGGAAAGATTGCTTTTCATAATGTGGTGAAGTTGTTTTCCAGTTTCAGATTCTATCTTACTCATTTTTTGAATTCCTGACAAGATAATAAGAAGACCTAGCATTTTCGTTGTACTGTTTTCTGCAATTGGAGGAACATAACCACAGGTTACTGGTACAGAGAGAGCTAAGATGGTGTGGTTTTGAAATCTAACAGGCATGACCTGTGTTCTTTCTTTGCTGTGTATCTTCAAATAAGTGATGTTACCTCTCTGAGTTTAAGGTATTTCAGCTCAGAAATGAACATTGTGATATCCAGTTTAAAGGATATGGTGAGCATTAATAAGTTAACATAGTAAAACGCTTTGTATCATGTCTAAAAACTAGGAGAACTCAATAAATTATAGAGATATTGTGAGAGGAAATAAAAAATTGTTAGATCCAAAATTTATATTAGATTCCCAGAATTTTGGATGCACAATGTGCAGTAGTATTTTGTAAAATATGCTTGATGAGTAATATAGGAATTTTTAAGTAAAGGTAATCTAATGAGAAAGATTAGAAAATCCTGTAATAATTACAGAACATTTTTAAAGGATATGACATAGTCTTTCATTTTAAAGTCTAAGCTTGTTTCGTCTAGGGTGCCAAAGAAAGGAGGGGCATAGAAGTCAGAAAACGGAGGAATCTGAAATTGTGTATTACTGTTTGTAAATCTATACGTAAGCATTGAGAGAAAAGTGGCCATAAAATCTTTAAAAGCAATTTATGGTTAAGCTGCATTACTTGAATTTTGGATCCCCTATAGCTGTAAAGACAACCTGAAGAACACTTCTGTATTTGCGTGTAAACAGCTCCTACTTTTTCCTTCCTTACCTTCCTTTCATTTCCCCCTCCTGCCCCTCGGTCCATCTCTTTCCTTTCTTCCTCCTTCCCTCCCTTCTGTGTTTTCTTCTTTAAAAGTAAGTCAGAATATACTGCAAAGAGTCTTTCTCTTTGTTGGAAGTATTAAATATATTCCTGGAAAGAGTCATCTTATTTTGGTATAAATGTATTTCAGAAACTAAATGAAATCAAATATCAACATCATAGCCAAAAATTGTGCCACACAAGTAGAAACTGTTGCCAAAGCCTATGGGTGATTATATTCTGTTGCTTTTCTGCTTTCAAGTATAATTACATTTTAGTGAAAGACATTATTTTAGACAGCAAGAGAAACCTGCTTATATTGTCTTCACATTTGTTTTAAGTGAGGTCCACAGAAAATTAACAGCTTTTAAACTGTGTTTTTTAAATAATCTAATCAAATTTAAAATTGCCAGCCTCGTTCTTTGAGCTGAGAAGCTATGCATACATTTGAAATGCCAAGATTTGACATATTTTCCCTCACATGAGTTTTGAATAGGGTGGATTTGTTTGTCCTTCTGATGTTACATTAGAAAGACACTTTTTCACTGAGAAAATAATTCTTTTTGGATTAATCTTTTCAAGGTGATAGAATTTGTATATAGTCAATTTTTTTTAGTAAATTAAATATTCATTTGTGTTTCTAGATGTCGACATAAAATGGACTCCAATTTTTCATATTTCAAAATAAATATAAGCCTGTAAATTAAAAGTAGCATTTTAAACAGGTAAAAATTTTTATGATTTAGGCAGATAGTCTATACCAAGATGAACTAAATCTCTGGATATAAGTCTAAAAATCTAAGATCAGCATTTCTACTAAGGAGATAAACTAATTGCATTTTTAGATTTTTATTATTAATATACACACAAAATTTTCTTTAAAATTTGAGCTGGAATTTTATAAACAGTACTAGTCTAGAGATGTAAAACTAGTATCTTAACAGACAATACAAAATTACTTTGCTGAAAATAAAATAGATTACTTAGCATGGAAAGTGTATCAAGCACTAAAATGTGAAATGGAAATATAGTGTTTTGACATATGCATTGAAAACTACAAAGAAACTATGTATATGTATATATATGTATATATATATATATATATGTACACACACACACATATATATATATTCAGGATTCATCTTTTCAATTTGATAGAATATGTATATAGTTGGGGTTTTTCTAGTAAATTAAATATTCATTTGTGTTTCTAGATGTAGACATAAAATTTTAGACTCTAATTTTTAGTATTTTTGAGACAGTCTCGCTCTGTCACCCAGGCTGGAGTCCAGTGGCACAATCTCAGCTCACTGCAACCTCCGCCTCCCAGGTTCAAGCAACTCTCCTACCTCAGCCTCCCATGTAGCTGGGACTATAGGTGTGTGCCACCATGCCCGGCTAATTTTTTGTATTTTTAGTAGTGGCGGGTTTCAGCCTGTTAGTTAGGATGGTCTGGATCTCCTGATCACGTGATCTGGCTGCCTTGGCTTCCCAAAGTGCTAGGATTACAAGTTTACTGTGAGCCACTACACGGGGCCAAGAATATACATTTTTAAATGCTGTAACTTTAGTTAAACAGGCCATTCATGGCACCCTATTTAAAATGGCATATTTGTATTTTCATATATCCTATTTGAATAGTAAACACTTGATCTTTTATTTTGGAATGTATCATTTTTGTACTCTAACTGAAAGACAATTAAAAATAAGTATAAAGTTTTTTTTGTCAGGTTTTATTTTTCCATCAGATATTTTGGGCATCACAGCTTCTAATCTGTAAATGCTATGCTAAAAATAAATCCCAGTAAAATCAGTTTGTTTTCTTCTCCTGGAAATTTCTTGTCTATATCTTTTTTTTTTTTTTTTTCATTGAAAGTCCAGATTTTATTATTCCTGTATAGTAGTTTGGAATTTGACTATTATGCCTAGAATTCCAAAGCCAATTTTTGATAAATTAATTTTATGAGAAATCCCATGGGTATCTTTTAAGAGAGTGCTGATGAAATAATACGTGCATATTGCAGGGAAAGCTTTTTTTCTGTTCAGAGTTCTTAGAGGTGTCAGAAATCGTTGTCTGCCTCCTTTTATTTCTGCCTGGAGCCAAGCAGGGAATTAGGAAAGGAAGAGAGGTGCTCTCCACACAATGGCCTTCAGTGAATACTATTGATGACTAGACACCTGCTAGGATGTAAAGGCATTTCATCCATATTATTTTCCCTTTTAACTTGTCAACTCAGACATGGCAGCCAGAAGAGTTTTCTGTCAAACATTAGCCTTTGCATTGCATTACAATTTTTATTTTTCATTCTTGAAATTTCAATATGCCACACAAGTGGGGCTTTAAATAATATACTTAGCTGCATGATGATAGACTGGAAACGTATGTTATCTGAATATCAAAACATTCAGCAAGCATGATATACATGGGGCAAACTATCAACTTCAAGAAATTATTTTATAATGAAGATGCTGAGTATTGTAAATCACTTTGAGACTTCCTATTTTCACAAATGGTTTATTCATTGCGATTAACCACCACCTGCTACTAAAGCAACATTAAGAATTTATTTTGTTTGTATTTATTTTGAAGGATCTTTCAAAAAGGAATTAATAAATATATATATATATATATATATATATATATATATATATATATATATATTTCCCCTGATAATAGACTTAATCACATATTCTCAGGAGATGGAAACAGTGAGTTCCTCTATTGCAGAAATCTTTGTCTCCCATGCCTAGGCTAAAGTCTAATACATGGTAGGCTCCCGATGTTAGAACCTGAGAAGTCAGCTCACTCAGACATTAAACAATGTAGGTTTTATTAGTTTTTCTACTTAGGAATGTAAGCGTTATATTAGTTAACCTTTGATCCAAGGGCAAAGTAAGGTATCCAGCATCTTGGGGAAATGATTTGTGACACATATAAGATTTACAGGTAATTAGAAAAAAAAAATTATCACTTAAATAGAAACCTTTGTATAATATGTTATGTCTTCTCTTGCAGAAAATGCTAAAAATAATTTAACTTTTCCCAACATCTCAAGCAACGTCTCATCTGGTATCTGCTACACTAGATCACAGAGCTCTGCAAATCCTTTTGAGCTTTTCCATCTCTCACCTAATTGTGCATTATGCTTGCCTTTTACAGTCACTTTCTTGAATTATTTTTATAATTCGATGTTAGGAATGCAGGTTAAAAATGTGTTAAAAATCCACTTAACATACCTATATGTGAATATATATGCGTGTATAAATACTCTTATTTTAAAAGGCACAAACGAGCAAGAGGGTTAGTGCTAATTAATACAATACATCTAGATATCTAGGCCTGAGCTTTTCCCATGTTGCAGCCCCTTATTTTGAACTGCCTCCCGTATTTCTTCACCAAAAGATGTGTAGGCACACAAAAGTGTAACATGTCCAAAGACTGAACTCATTATCTTTTCCAGTCAGCTGCCTCTCTCCAGGCCTTCTGCATCTTTGCAATTCCCTAGCTCAGTTAATGCCCTCATAGCCACCTCAACAATAAGCTAAAAAAAACACCACTTGAGGCTGTCGTAACCCCTCCATCTCCCTTACCTCCCATGCTAACTTAATTCACAATCACTATGTGGCCTTTTCTTTTCACCCCCATTGCCATAACCTTGTTTGAATCATTGAGTTCTTTCATCTTTACTACTGATACATTCTCTCTTTCAACAGCTAGTCCCCACTGCCTCTCACCCTCCACAGTCTCCAGCTTTATATTCCTTAAAAAAAAAAGGGGGAAGAAAAAGGGTCAGGTTACTTTTCCCTACTATGAAAAGCTCTCTACAGGATCACTCTTTTCAATACTAATTAAAGAACAAACTATTTAGCTTGATGCAGAAGACATTCTCTTTCTGACCCCCCACGCTGGCTACTTACTGCTAGCTACTCCACCCACTCTCTCTGAGAGTTCTATTTCCATTCAACTTGAAGCATTTTCAAAAGCACACACATCTTTGTATCACTTTAAGCCTTTACAAATGCCAAACATTAATGGGTAAAGGAGTGTACTAATGATTTCAAGTGTAACTCGAAGTAACCTTGAAAATAAGCCATATTAGGTACCCAGAGCTTTATGAGACAGTGTTTCTAATACTGAAATGTAGTAGATAATAAGATTGTGAAACTAGTTTTCTATAGAAGCCAGTAAAAGAAAAGACGAAACCAGAGGAAAGAGATTCAAATTAATTTTTGGTATGTGGGTTCATGTTTTTGGATCAGGAGTTATTGCTCTAAATATAATTAGCTTTGATGTAATTATATGACCCTGTTACTTAAGTGAAGCCCAAGGTGTGAATTTTTACAGGGCTATGTATATGCATATAGCTCTATATTTTAGTATATTGCCAATAATCTTTTATAACCTTATGAACTATATTATATAAATTCAGTATTTGAAGTTATTATTCAAAAAGTTACGGGCACTCTGGACAGCAGATACTTTAATTCCAAGCAGACTTACGAGTTCCAAATCAAAATGTGGTTCATCAAAGCTAATATTACAAAGTTTTAACGAATATAACTTTTAGTTATATTAATAGTCAGGTAATATCACAAGGATTTTTAAAATAAACTTTTTTTTTTTTTTTTTTTTTTTTGAGACGGAGTTTCGATCTTGTTACCCAGGCTGGAGTGCAATGGCGAGATCTTGGCTCACCGCAACCTCCGCCTCCTGGGTTCAGGCAATTCTCCTGCCTCAGCCTCCTGAGTAGCTGGGATTACAGGCATGCACCACCATGCCTGGCTAATTTTTTGTATTTTTAGTAGAGACGGGGTTTCACCATGTTGACCAGGATGGTCTCGATCTCTTGACCTCATGATCCACCCACCTCGGCCTCCCAAAGTGCTGGCATTACAGGCTTGAGCCACCGCGCCCGGCCCAAAATAAACTTTTATTAGGTTAAGCTAATAGAGGTAATATACAAAATTTTGGTTTGTACTTTGTCAGAGAGATTTGAATCTCTCTAGAGATTAATATTTAACCATGGTTCATTAATAATAATTAAGATGAGAACAAGAAAAGTGCACATTCATTGATGTTTGCTTCTTTGATGCTAAATGATTACACGTACTCTGTTTAAAATATTTTAATATGTTCTTCGCTATTCCAGATGTATGGGAAATGATCTACAATGTTACTAAAAGCGAGCTTTTCTGTAATATTTTTTTGCTCTTTAATAAAAGCAGTTATTTTAGTAGAATTGCTGACCTGATAATTGCTAGTGGGTCTAAATTGAATGTACTTCAGTTAATGCATCAGTAAGTGAAGTACCTTCAATGCAATTAAAAGATTCTAATCTAACCGAATAAAAGATCTTGTTCATATTGACCAGTTTAAATTCAGACTATGATTTCATATTTTCAAAGTGGCCCATGGCTTAGCTGACCCCATTAGTGGGAATACAGCTCTCCTTTGCCATAGCCAGTTGCTGCTGAGTAAGCATTTCTGAAAGCCTCTGAATGAAATTCATCAGACAACTACCATTGCCTAATTTCAGAGAAGGCAACACTAAGTAAAAAGTCATCAAGACATTTAACATGGATACTTAGGAAAGCACTAGGTTGAAATAAAGGCTAAGAAATAACTTATCAAGCAACAATAGTTACTGCATTTTAAGTGAACTTGGTTTTGACTTTTTTCTTGATATTAATGTTTTTCTGCAAGACATTAAATATGTTTAGGCATTTGTGACTCAACTTCCTGAATAATTAGAATTTTTTAGTTGTCCTCTTGTGATTAATTTAGTGATTGATACTTTTGTGTACCTGCCCAGAGAATTGAATTTATGGGGGTTATGTCTTCCTGAATGCAGAGCAGTTGCCTCACTCCATCTCCCGCTACTATTACGGGGAATGCAATTGTCAAATGAATATAAAAAGAATGCATTGCAACGAGTACATCTAAGGAGTAGTAGCTTGCTTCTGATTGTTAAAATGGACCTTGCATTTTTAAGTTAAAGAGCAGACACTGGGGGAAAGATAAAAAACTTCCTGCCCACTTTAAGAAGGATAGCCACTTTAAGAAATTAGTTTGCACTAACTGCATTTGCGGTCCAGTTCAATGGAATGTGTCAGGGAGCAGAGCAATCTTCCCAGATGGTAGCCGTGGGTATGTGTATCTGTGGCTTGGCTGACTCACCAGATGCCCTCTTTTTGGTGGTGTCTTCTGTTAGCATTTTCCAAGAAGTTGAGAGAGGCTACACAAGGAATTCTTTCAGCCAAATGCCATTTTCAACTACTAGTCTTCCATTTGTTGCACAATGCAAGAAAAATTGCTGAGTATAAAGGATTTTTCCTACTAGCTGTGAAGAACTAGAGTTCAGCTCCAATTCTCTTCCAAAAAAATTTATCTGACACCCTGAATTCCTTTTCTATGGGGCTCTCAGTATATTTCAACATAGTCTTGTTCTTGTTAGTAACATGGATATCTTGCCCAACAGATGATAGACCTTCTGGAATTTAGTTTTTCATTTTATTCCTATTCTGCAGCTACATTATCTACTCAAATTTGATAGGCGTTTAGTCAGTGGAGCGAACTGAATTAAAACTAGCTAATCTGGCCCAATTGTGTTGATTCTTCAACCACAGTAGCAATAACTGTGATTATTAATGTGTGTTTATTAAAAGCTGTGGTGTATATAGAACTTTCCAAGCAGTCAGCAACTCATATTTGTTTATGCCTAGCCCAGCTGCCTCCCCAACTTTTCAGACCATGCAATGCCTTGCCATCTACTAATGTACCAGAACTGTTCTGGGATGCATCTGTTTTCCTAATTGGTGGAACTGATAAGGATAAATGATCCCAGTTCTCCTCCTGCAGGGGTGTGTATGCTGTCGTAAACTCACTGAACACAGCCCTTATATATGGGGATGGAAGGATGAGAATTACCTCTAGGGAAGGTCCTGATTTGGACCTGTGGCCACAGATGCGTAGAAAACAAAACAAAACAAAATGAGAACACCTGACTTGCTTTAGTAGCACTCTCGCTCCCCATCCGCTTTTTGACCACCATCCAGCCAGAGCCAGGTTGCATGCTGCTGTTTCATGTTCACCCTGCCTGTTTTGGAGTGTCTGGGAAACAGAGAGAGAGGAGCGTTTCCTTCCCCTAAGGAACATTTTTGTTAGATACCAGGTCTTAGGGTCCTTTTGCTTCGGCACTGGCTTCCACGGTGCACATTGTTCCTACTTCTGTTTCCTTTTCCTTTACAGTATCTTCTGTAACTTCGGCCTTAGGCCAAGTTCTAGCCAATGCTAACCTGTGCTGTTTCTGTAACTTTCTCGTTTTGAAATGCTCCTGTCTTTATAGGATAATTGAGTAGCAGATTTATTAGCTGTTTTATTTATTGTTCCACCCATGAAACTTAGCAGATAGTAAAATTTCTGTAAATATCTGTTGTCATCAATAAATCGATCTCTCAATAGCTTTAGGTCTCCTTTAACTGAGTACATTCTTAGGATCACACAATATCGTTATATTTATTATACAGCTTGTTTTGACCTCCTTGGGTTTGAAACCCTCATTGGCCACCTACTTTATTTTTTCTTTTATCTTTCATCCTATTTATTGACCTATTTTTTGTAAAACTTATGTTTATTTGAATTAGTTTGATCATCTGGTTCCTATTATTCAGCATGTTAGTGTGCTTTAAACATTTTGTTTATCCTATCTTCAACTCAGCAACCCTCTTCCATATTTTCTTAAATGCAATCTTGAAATCCTGTATTACCTATAAACTGTCTCTTCACTTAAATAAAAGATAGAGCTAATTTCTCCTTCTACTGCCCTTAGCTGTAATGTGCCTAAATTGTTGTACCACTAACATTTTTTATTTTAAAAAATTATTAATTTAGAAAATGTGTTTTGAGGGCCCGGTGCGGGTGTTCACACCTGTAATCCCAGCACTTTAGGAGGCCAAGGCAGGTGGATCGCAAGGTCAGGAATTTGAAACCAGCCTGACCAGCATGGTGAAACCCCGTCTCTACTAAAGATACAAAAATTAGCTGGATGTGGTGGCATGCACCTGCGATCCCAGCTACTCAGGAGGCTGAGGCAGGGGAACCATTTGAACCCAGGAAGTGAAAGTTACAGTGAGCCGCGATCCTGCCACTGCACTCTAGCCTGGGTGACAGAGTGAGACTGCATCTCAAAAAAAAAAAAAAAAAAAAAAAAAAGAAGATTGAGAGAGAAAGAAAGAAAAAGAAAATGTTTTTCGAACACTTGCTGTGTTTTCTATATAATTCTATATTTTGGGGAATATATGGGAATAAGAGACAAAGTAAAGACAGGACAGGACCAAGTTCATGTGCCATTCATGGCTGACCTGGAGTTCCATCTCTGCCTTTGCTTTCTGTAAGTTTGGAAACCAATTACCTGTTTTGCTGAGAGTTTTTTAAATATGAAAAAGAAGTGAATGATTGCCCCACATCTGAAGCAGTTGGGGGCTTTAAACTTTAGTTATCTTTGTGTTGAATGGCAGAAAATTTCTTAAAATCATTTATACTTAATAATTCAAAACAAAAATTTATAGACTTTTTAACCTAGATTTTGCTTCACTTTCTGCCTTTTGGGAAAGGTTTCGTTATAGTTGACCTTAAACCTGCATTAGTTTCCCACAAGATTTATCAGCTTAACATTTAACATTATGTAGTTATTGAAACAGATAAGTCATTAACAATAGCAATTAAAATATATTCTGTAAATAGTTTAGTAACTGATTTTTGTGCATTTATAATGAGCAAACTATCTCTGATATTGGTAATGCTTAGGTGATTTAAAGTTTTAGTCTGCATTTCAGGAGAATATATTTTTCTGCTTGTGCTTTTTTGGTAGTGTTTATGTTGATGTATTTATAAACAAGTGCATGTTTAGCTAATGCATATTATAAAAACTATTACCATTTTGGTTATATGTTTCCAAATTTTTAGTCAGAATTAAAACTCTTAATAACCTGAGTTGCTTCTCACTAAATTACGTTAGGTTTTGTGTATACATCTTATGTTCTTCAACTGTAAAGGTGGATTTAATAGAATTATCAACCTCAAAGTGATAAAGTGAGAATTAGCTGAAATAATTTTTTTCAACTTAGCACCTTGCTTGTCTCGTGATAAAGACTCCGTAAATATCAACTATTGTGATTATTTTCTTTCTCAATCCATATCATTCTCCCATCTACAGGTTTTTGAAGCAAAAATATGAAATAAAAGTGCAGTAAAATTTTTTTAAAAAGGTATTTAAAAACAGGAGAAATAAACTAAGAACAAAATTAAATAGGGTTACAGATTCTTATGAAGACAATTGATGCATATTTAAGTATGGAACTTAATTCATGAAATGTATATACTGACAATATTCTACTGAAAGAAGTTTTAATATTTAATGATCCTATTAGATTTAATAAAACATGAGCAAGTATGGATTTCAAGAATATAATTCTATCCATTAACAGGAAGATTTCATGTAAATGAGTGCCCATATAATTATCCTTAAAGACTAAGTGTATTTACAATATATTAAAAGCACCTCTAATATCCATGTCTGAATTTTTTAGTAGTTTAAGTTATCCAACAAAACATTAACTAAAATAATTTATATATTATTTTAATTTGAGCGTTTGATCCAATATATTTTTATATAATTTTGCTTTGAAGCACTGTTTTGTTGAATTTTAAGGAGACTATAATACTGGGATATCAGTAGATTTTATTATATTTCAATATTATTGTATAAAATATTAATTTTGAAGTAGCTTAAAGATTTCTTTCCTGCATTAAAAAATCAATTTATAATTTTAATTGATTTAGTCCTATAGTATTATCTGAAAATTGTGGCTTCCTTTTGACCTTCAGTGATACAAAAATTACAGTTGTTTGGATTATTTATTAAGATTATTTTTAAATACTGAATTAAAATACAATGTTATAATTTTTTAATATGTTTTTAATGAAAACGAGTAGGAGGTGGTATCCCTTCATAGGAATCAAAGTGATTGCTAATTTACAAATAGGCTTACATTCCTTAGTTTCCAACTAGTATCACTGTTCAAAGGTTTAAATAATTCCCTCATTAATTCACATAAGCTTACTAATTCTTATTTCTATTTTCCAAAATGACAAATCACAGATATAAAAAGCATCTGACTTCATATTGATTAGGTATTTCACAAATTTTTTGTTTGTTTGTTTTATTTGAGAAATAAGGCAAAATAATTTATAGACTTGTGTGGTGGGTTACACATCTCTTCATCAAATTTCCGTTTCGGTAAATGCCAAAATAACCCGATAACAACTGCATTTTACTAACTTTTACTCATTGAATGAGCCAAATCAACTGCTCCAAGATAATTTCCAGGCTACCAGGTTTGTGTACTTCATTTCTAAGCTCTTTTGTAGTTATGCATCTATACTCGCCTCATGGCCTGAAAGGATCTTTCCAATATTTCAGATATCGGTAGAGATCTTCTAGGAGTTTTTGTATTTAAAAAGTTATACACCTAGGGAACTCTGAATTGCACTGAAAAATTCTGGAATGTGACTCATACTTTAAACTTCCTAGATTACACCATTTATACAGTAGGTTTGTCCTGGAAATAACCTGGGGGCAAGGTTGTGAAATACCAAAGTGCATTTGTGGATTTGTTACCTTTCTGACTGGCAATTCTATCTCTGTAAAGCTATTATAGTCTCTACTATATCATAAAGCAACTTGATAAACAAAATCAATAACAAATCCTAGGGGAAAAAACAAAACAAAACAAAACAATAGTCTTCTACGCAGCTATTAGAATGGCCAAAATCCAGAACACTGACAACACCAAATGCTGTTGGAATGTAAAATGGCATAGCCAATTTCTTACAAAACACACTCTTATGATACAATCCAGCAGTCAAGCTCCTTGGTGTTTTCTCAAAGGAGCTGAAAACATGTCCACACAAAAACGTGTACACAGATGTTTATAGCAGCTTTATTCATAATTCTTAAAACTTGGAAGTAACAAAAATGTCTTTTAGTAGATGAGTGGATAAACTGTCATACCTCCAGACAATGACACATTATTCCCTACTAAAAAACAAATGAGCTATCAAGCCATGAGGAGATATGTAGGGAACTTAAATACATACTATTAGGTAAAAGAAGCCAATCTGAAAAGGCTACACATTGTATGAGTCCAACTATATAATATTCTAAGAAGGGTAAAACTATGGAGACAGTAAAAACTTCAGTGGTTACCAGGTGTTAGGAAAGAGAGAAAGATGAGTAAGTAGAACACAGAAGAATTTTAAGGCAGTGACACTACTTTGTGTGATACTATAATGATGGCTATTTGCCATTATACATTTGTCCAAACTCATAGCAATTCAACTCATGTCTAACTCAACAGCAAGAGTGAAACCTTATATGAACTATGGACTATGGGTAATAAGGATGTGTCAACGTAGATTCATCAGTTGTAACAAATGCAACACTCTGGTGGAGGATGTTGATAGTGGGGGAGTCTATGGGTGTGTTGGAGGAGTAAAGGGTAAATAGGAAATCTCTGTACCTTTACTTTAATATTGCTGTAAGTTTTAAACTACTCCAAAAACAAAGCTTATTTTTAAAGCCTTGATTTTACCCGTATTTATAGAATTTACATTAAAAAATGAAGCCTTTAGAAAATGCTATTTAACATTCGGAAAGGGGATCTTTAGTTAAAATAACTAGTTTCTTTGGTGCCTGGGATTGAGCTAATACTTGGAGACTTTCAGTACCTGAAATCATATTATGAAGGCTTCTTCTAACCAGTAAGAGCGACTTTATTATCAGACCTGCAGTTTCAATGCAATGTCCACTAATATCTCAAAAGCGGCAAACAAAACAACAAAACAAAACCTGAAACTTGCTGTGTCATGATAACAGGCAGAATATGAGGATTTGTGCAAGAGATAGAGGTAGAGAAGTGCAGCCTTTTCGTGTAATAGATTTCATGTCCTTGAAATTTAAGTTGATTTCCATGTTTAGATTGGATGTTGAAGATTGTAAACCCAGGATGTATGGTTTAATAATCTCAGTGACTCCAGTAATTTTAATTCTCTTACTACTCATTTACAAGTGACAGATACCTAAAATAAACTAGCTTAAGAAAAAAAAAATACGTGATGGATCATAGAACTAAGGAATCCTTTCATTACCCAGGCTGATTTAATATTTTACCACTATTCTGGGGGGTGGGCCTGTTTATCAGGCACAAGAAGGGACCCAGAGAGTTGAGGATGCAATTCTGAAAAAGAAAAGGAGTTTGTTAGCAAAAGGAGGATAGGAGTATGCATAGCTACTATATAGCCCATGACAGTAACATACAGGATTTAGAATGTTAACTGGAATATTTTGATGTCCATTGCTTTGTGAAGCCACCTTAATGGCAAAGCAATGCTGGCTCTGTTACTGTATGGAGTAGTTTTTCTTGACAAGGAAAAAGGAACCCAAAGGGAGGAGATACTACAGACTGTGGGAGAGGAAATGGTAGTAACAGTTAAGATCAAGTTACTTCGGGTCCTAGTTGACACTGTGATAGTCAACTTTAAAGAGTAAATCTCAAGTGGTGTACCATCAGGAAAGGATGAGCAGAAAGTCATAAAGATGTGGTTTTTCCACAGAAAAAACCCTGACTACAGCTTCCTAGAGTTAAAATCTGAAAGCCATTAGCAGAAACACGCTGGCTGATATGAACTGTTGTATTTCTTTACAGACATATTCTAAAGGAGTTAGTATGCTTTGTTTGGCTCATTCCATGCTTGGTAGCCTCAGGGTGCGGAACAGAGAGTATACTATGACCTTGTTTCTTACTATTATCTCTAAATGAATCTGAACGTCACACCAAATATTAATGTTGCCATGGGAATTGAAACACCAAAGTAACAAAATTAAGGTTGAAATTCTTTTTCTTCTGTTAAAATCCTATTTCATTAGTGATACACCCCCAAAATAGTACCTATTCTTTGCCATTGTTATACTTGTTGAAAAGCTTGCAAATTAGTGTAAACTCAGGACCTGCAGAGCATCCTCTCAGCATTATGAGATTCCAGAAAATGTGAATAGGGCGTTTCAGTTGTTAGGTAATTTCCAGATTCCTTTTTTTTTTTTTTTGTGCTCAGATAATTCAAATGCTTCTTTTCAATACTTCAGGCTTGTCATATACACTGTATTAGAGTGTGTAACATTTTTGAAGGAATTTGGCACAGACTTCGCTTTTCCACTTCTAATTCTCTAAGTTTGAAGAGTGCCTGCCAAGATCGTTATAAATGCATCCTAATAAATATATTTTCACCAATTTTTGAAGTTCCCTTTTACTTCAAGTGTCAATATTGTATGTGTTATGATAAGAGTAGTTTAATTAGTTATGGTTTTTACTGATATTTTGAATAAATATACTTAGGCTATATTTATAGCAAACCTCAATATTTGCAAATCATACAGACAGCGTGATTTATATACGAACATTAAGATGCACACTTAGCTTAATTTCAATCATTATTTCTGTGTCCTTAGGTAAGTAGGAAGGTAGGTAAAATTCCCTCAAAATTATAGACACAAAATTTAGAATATTTCTTTTGTCTTCTTTATTGCTTTTTTGGCTTAGTTGAGTCATAATTGACATTAATGCCGTTTCCTGTTTCCTTACCTTAACATTACTTTAACAAGAAAATGTGTAGAGTATGCCTTAATAAACTACACAAAAACAAACTTTATTATTTTTGGATATACATAAAATTTTAAAACAATTTTAGAATATATAAGTGTTTGGCCAGGCACAGTGACTCACACTTGTAATTCCAGCACTTTGGGAGGCTGAGGCAGGTGAATCACTAGATCAGGAGATTTGGGAGGCTGAGGCAGGTGAATCTGTAGATCAGATTTGGGAGGCTGAGGCAGGTGAATCAGTAGATCAGGAGATTTGGGAGGTTGAGGCAGGTGAATCAGTAGATCAGGAGATCAAGATCATCCTGGCCAACATGGTGAAACCCCTGTCTCTACTAAAAAAAAAAAAAAAAAAAAATGCAAAATTAGTCAAGCGTGGTGGTATCAGGTGCAATCCCAGCTACTAGAAAGTCTGAGGCAGGAGAATTGCCTGGACCTGGGAGGCGGAGGCTGCAGTGAGCCGGGATCAAGCCACTGCACTCCAGCCTTTGAGTGACTCTGTCTAAAAAAAAAAAAAAAAAAAGCACTTAAAAAATTCTCTCTATCTCAGCTGTGTTTAGAAGATACACTATGCCAGTTATTTCCTTTAATTTGTCCAATAAAACGTAAAATTATTTTACTGCCTTCTGGAGCTAAGATTTCCACAAGTTGTACTGAGTTGAAACCTGTTTGCTTATGTTTGGAATCCTTTGCTTCGTAAAAGGGTATCACTCTCAATGTCATCACAAGATTTACATGGTGCATTTTTAGATGATGGAGATCATAAACCTCTCTGATTATGTGGATTAACAAATGTCTTAACTTTTGGACCGATATTTCCACTAGTTTGTGTATTACTTGAATTATTAATACAAATAATTATGTTTCCTTTGAAAATTTATTTGAAAACCAGAGTATTTAATAACATAGAAAATATGAGCTTATTTTTCTAATTTTTTGTGAATATAGAGAAAAACACTGGCTATTTCTTATGAAAATAGGAAGACAAAATTATTTGAAATAAATTTATTTTTCTCCTACATTTTATTGATTTTATATTTATTTTACATATTATTTATTTCAGAATATCTACAGATTATCAATTTGTATAAGTACTTGTGATTTTAAATACTGCCAAATGTATTTTTATATATGAATATCAAAAAACTCCACAAATTTTCCAAGTGGAAATATTGAAATTAAAGAAACCAATATGGTTCTCTTGTATGAGAATGAGTTGGGTGACTATGGCTCATTTTTATTTGATAATAATTCAAGTATCCGAGCAATGACAAAAGATAGTGGCAAGGTCAATATAAGTAAGCTATTGCTGACTATTAAGGGAAAACCATTCTGAAAATCTTTTTCCTGATTGTCATCCTGATGAACCTCATGTTATTTAACTGTAGGAGCTAGATTTTCCCCAAGTAAAATTGCAAGCAGCCATTTTACTTGATTTTCCTGAATTCTGTGTTTTCCCAAAGCAAGCTATATCTTCTTAATTTGTTTATTCTATGAAAAGGCAATATATAGATTTTACAACAAACATAAAATCTAACAGAGCTTTCCTTATCTGTTGTTTCCCATGAAGGTTAATTTTGAATCTACTTGAACTATCGTAAGCTATTTTTTTTTAAATGAGGCTCACATAATCAAATAAAAATTCTGTGTGATACCTGGTCTCAGAGTATGATCTTCCAGAGGGTATCTTTAGATTAGAATGACTTTATAAACATAGAGATAATTTTGCATTCATATTTTAAACCACTAGTTTAAATTCACAAAAATTTCCCTGCCAGTTTTAATGTAGCAAATATGTTCTCTGGAGCAAGTAATTCCCATCCAATTTTAAGATCCTGACGTTCCCTTTTTAATGCCTGAAGTACAGAACTGAAAGAAAACATTTAACAATAAAGAACAGGTACTGAGGAACAAACCTCAGAAACTACATGATTATTGATCAAAATTCAAAGAGTTAACATTTTCTTTTTTTTAATATTGTTTATAATTGAGCAAGAGTAGATTTGACCAGCATGCAGCTTTGTAAACATTTTGATAAATTTTGAGACTTGCAACTCCGGCTAAGAATTGTTCAGGAACTCCGGATTTCTCAGGCTTGGTAGAGCCTTATAAAAAGTTTAGCTTGGGCGCTTCCAGGAAAGGACACAGAGCAATGCATGTTTTCTTCTGTGATCAGGGGCAGGCAGCCAGAGCTCAGATTTGCTAATCTCAATTTGGCACAAATAACCACCTGGTTGACTGCTAGTTATAATAGCTTTCATTAAACAGAAGTGGATGCAAAAAACTACTTTATTTGTTAACAATATTTTCTTTAGATATTCCCATAACTATTTGATCTAATAATGTGGGAATAAGGAAAATATTTAGAAAGTCAGGTGTATCTGGAGAAGGGCGAGATTTTTCATCAAGAAGCTAGATAACTTTCCCTGAAAATGATTGCATTACAACAGATTTAAAAAATGACAGTAAGAATACCAAGCCATGAGTTATTTCTTCGTGAAGCTAATTTTAAACTACAGCCTTTCTTCTTCCCAACTGCAACAGTTTTGGAGAGATTTATGTATGCAATATTAGCTTTATGTAGGAGAATACAGTCAATTCTTGTTATGTTCTATAAAGTCTCTGGAACACTGACTTCACAAATACTGAACTATTGCTCCTTGGGAAAATACAGGGTTAGAATCCTGTAAACCACTCTGGTCATAATGTTTTTGTCAAGCAATCAATATATAACCTTGTTGTATGTGTGTTTCTATTTGAAGACACCGTATTTGATATATATATTGTTGAGTCATTATCATTGAACTCATGCAGACAGAAGTATAACTCATGCCTGAACACAGCTTATCTAACACAGATGTTTTCTCCCTGAGTTTCATCACAGACTTCTTGCCCTTAGGAGCACTAGAGAGATAGTACTTACTTACGCTGCTTGGAGACTATTTTAAACAGCAAAGTCATCTGCATAAAGCACAAAAATGGGAAAAATGTAGCATGAAATAGACCTTAAAAAGGACACTTGTTTACAGTATGAAAGCTAAAACAAGAAGGCAGAGCATTGCCTTGTTTGACCTCAGCTGAGAATGTGCATATCAGGCAACTTAAATTTTTTAGTGCTCTGCACATGTCGTCAAATAACCATGAAAGCACTGCAAGGATTGATTTTAGGGCTGCAAATAAGTCTTACTGAATAGGCAAATTGGCAAATACAGAATCTGGAAATAATGAGGAGTGAGTCTACAACGTATTTTGAAAAAGAATGATTTTGAAATGTGTTTGTATATAAGGTCACTCTATGGAGTCTCTTAATTCTGAAAAGTGATTTTATCATTTTAGAGTTTGATGAGATCTTAGGGGCCAACTAGTCCAAACTCCTATTGCATGCAGCAATTTCCTATAAAATATTTCTGAAGAATTTACATCAAATTTAGGTTTTAATGTTTACCATATTTACTGTGAATGAGACCTTACACATTTCACAGGCACATTAGGACTATGGCGGTTTTAATATAACATACAGGTTGCTTCTACTTCTCTCTCTCTTTTTGTTGAGAGATAGGGTTGACTCTCTTATCCAGGGTTGAGTGTAGTGGTGCAATCACATTGTAACCTTGATTTTCTGGACTCAAGCAATCCTCCCACCTTACCCTCTGGAGTAGTTGGGACTACAGGTGCACATCACCAAGGCCAGCTAATTTTTTGCTTTTTTATTTTTTGTAGAGAAGAGGTCTTGCTATGTTGCCCAGGCTGAACTTGAACTGTTGGGCTCAAGCAATCCTCCCACTTCAGCTTCCCAAAGCACAGCTTCTCATCTTTTAAAGCTGCAGAGAATATAGGTCCTTTCCTTTGTTCACATGAAAAATAATCTTTTACATATTCCAAGGTTGCTAATATGCTGATACTTTTCTAAGTGAAATATCTTAAGATGACTTTTTAATACTAGTTTTGTATCCCTTCATACAATTGTTGAATAAATACTAAAAGCTGAATAGGACAGTCACAATGTTCAAAATTTTAAAGCCGTGATTGAATATAACTCTTGGTTCAACATTCTGCATATGAATTTGCTGATACAAATTCACTCTTGATTGTTGTTTTTATTTAATGTAGTTGCTTTGTTCAAATGCTTTTTTGAAGCACATATACACGTGTGTATGTATGTGTTCATGTGCATGTGTATACATATGTGCGTGTGTATATACAGAAACAAATACATATATGTGTGTATGTAAGTGTATTTGTATAGATATATAATATAATTTTGTACTCCTGGTTAGCCACTGTGGTGACTTTGTTAATAGGAAAGCAAGGTAAATGGCTTCACTGATGAAATTTCATTTTACAAAGGATTAACTCCATGATTGTGCTACATGCCAGAATCAATGCATTTCTCTTTACCTTCCCTGTTATACAAATTGAGAAACATTGTGGATGTTGTTATTGTCACAATCAGATTAACCTAGATCACTTCTTTAGTTGTTGGGATTTTAAAATTTTAATTAACAAATTGAGTTGAATCAAAAAATATCTCTTCAGGATGATCTGTTTGGAATTCTGTATCTTGCAACAGGCCATTAGACATCCCCTTTTTCAGGCCGGGCGCGGTGGCTCAAGCCTGTCATCCCAGCACTTTGGGAGGCCGAGGCGGGTGGATCACGAGGTCGAGAGATCGAGACCATCCTGGTCAACATGGTGAAACCCCGTCTCTACTAAAAATACAAAAAATTAGCTGGGCATGGTGGCGCGTGCCTGTAATCCCAGCTACTCAGGAGGCGGAGGCAGGAGAATTGCCTGAGCCCAGGAGGCGGAGGTTGTGGTGAGCCGAGATCGCGCCATTGCACTCCAGCCTGGGTAACAAGAGCGAAACTCCGTCTCAAAAAAAAAAAAAAAAAAGACATCCCCTTTTCCTTTTCTCTCTTATCTCCTTTATCTACCCATCTAATTATCCACTTTCTCTAGAGATAGTCAAATTTTTGAAATTTTTTTAGTTCATATAAAAAACTATGTGTTTTCTATACTCTGATAATTCTATTTTTAATATGTTTGCTTAACCTAATTTATTTTTATCTTATTCTATCTTATCTATCCACTATCTATCTCTCTATCTATCCACCCATCTATCTATCTCCCTTGTGTTCATGTGCATATGTATAAATGTGTGTATATACTCTGGGCATAACTGTAATAGCTTGCAATGCCTTAAATACATGAAATTTATTTTTCAACAAATACTTTTTATTAAGACAATACAAAATAAGTTCAAAGTTCAGAAAGCCAAGTGATATTTTTTGCTCACCTAGAGATGTTCATTTGTTAATCTGAATATTTCTTTCCCATCTCTACAGACAATACTATTTATCTTACAGAAGTTTTTTAAAGATAAAAGAGGTAAGATTAATTATACCGTGGGATCAAAGAGATGAATTGCCTTCTAAGAAGTGTTGTTGATACTCATAGTTCTATAGAGGAAATAAATATTAAGTACCTTAAAACATCAATATCTCTGAGACCTTTGAACTATTTTCTCTTTAGACATAATATATTCTATATAAAATTTAAAAAATAAACATGTGTTCTTAATCTCACTTCCTCTTCAACATAGACACTCAGATTTTAAATAATTGAATGTCTTAATTAATAGTTGTAGAGAAACTCAGTTGAATCAAAACTATTAAATATTTTGCTGGTACTCTAGCCAAGAAAAATTGGAGGTGACTTCTGTGATTAATAGGCTTTTGTTAGGTAAACCCAGACTTTAACATTTTAATTCTACATTATGATGTTATATTATGCTGTTAGGACCACATTTTTTTTTTCTTAACATGAATTGCTCAATCTGATATTAACATTTAGTAGCAATATTATTTCTTAATATTTTTGGTGAACTTTTGTCCCAATTATTGTCTATATCAGTTGTTTTTGGCCATATTCTTTGCTCCCTTTTCCTCTGTTTCTACTATATGTGTATTTCATTTTTTCCTCAGAGGAATTTGTCTGTCTTTGCTTTTATGGTTTCTTACTGTTACGCCTCTTGGTGTTTTTTCCAAGGTTGAATCTTTTGCTGTGCACTGTTACATGCATTTCTCTTTGTGAGTGACAGCAAAAAGGAATTTCCTATATCCTTAGTCTTATTGACGTCAGTGTTATGAAGATCATAATTGGAGCTGGTTTCACTTTATTACCCATCACAATCAGAAACAAACTGTTGTAAAGGCATACAGATTCATTCAAAAGAACCATAGACTGACCAATTCTCAGGTATCTTTCAACTGTGGACTAAAGAAGGACTTGCTAGAGTAAATAATTCTCATGGTTTTTTTGTCTTTCCTTTTTATTCTTTTCAACTTAGGCTTTCTAACAACTAGCTGGTGAACATGTTAAAGTTGATGTCATTGTCATTTCTTAATCTGAATAGCCCTTTTACCATCTCCACAGACAAAGATGTACAGTCATTGAGCAGAATTTAAAAGACATGCCTTTTACCTGGCTTTTCTTTTCTTTCTTTTTTAAAAATTTTTCTTTGTTTTTATTAGAGTCAGGGTCTTGCTCTGTTGCCCAAGCTGGAGTGCGATGTTGTGATCACAGCTCACTATGGCCTTAAACTCTTGGGCTCAAGTGATCCTCCCACCTCAGCCTCCCAAGTAATTGGGACTGCAGGCAAGTGCCACTATGCCCAGCCAATTTATTTTATTTTACTTTTTTTTTTTTTTCCAAAATAGAGATAGGGGGTCTCCCTTTGTTGCCCAGGCTTGTCTCAAACTCCTGGCCTCAAGCAATCCTCGTGCCTCAAAGTGCCGGGATTACAGGCATGAGCCACCTCATCTGGTCTTACTCGTTTTAGGACCTCCATTAAACAAGGATGCATTTGTTATCCTCAACATGGAGTAACTAGAAATAAAAGGCCAAACAGTAAAAGTAGTTCTCTATTTTTTTATTAAAATAATTTATTTCCAGTCTCAAATTTTTAAGTCTCAGATTATAAAGTATGGAATTACATGATTTCTAAGAGTTCAACGAAGCCTACTTCAGACTGTTACTTGTTAAGTAAATAATATGTTTTGTTACAATTATCTATGATGACCTAGAGTTTTCAAAGACAAGCTTATTTTAAAAATCTTACATCTCTTAGGGCTAGAAATTCTATGAAAAAGCTAGAAAAATAACTGAAAGTATTAAAAATGTTAGATGGCTAAGACAGAAAATTTACCATATTTGGTGACAGATAGTGATGGAACAGCAAAATGGAATCTATTTTTGGAAGCAGTCTTTTGTTGCAATCTGTTAGGCAGCAAGAGGTAACTAGTTTTATTATTATCAATCTGATACAAATGTGACTACTTAAATAAAAAATATCTGTGAACTTTCTGCTATGATGTACACATTTCTTACAAAGTATTGTGCAATAAGAAAGGATTACCAGGCAACTCTTTAGTGTCTTATACAAATAACTCTTACATTACTATTGAAAACTTTGTAAAGAAAAAATGATAACAAAAATCCTATTTTTAAAGTATTAGCCCTGGAAAGGAGATGGAAATTTATGTATTTACAATTTTATTACTTACCTTACAATTTTATTATTTACCTTGAAATAGATGGTTTAATTTGCCTCTGTATGTGTGTCTTCTCATCTGTAAAATGTCGATAATAAGTTAATTTAAATTTGTAAACTGTAATTATAGCTTCAAAATTATAAAAATAGAAGTCTCTAGTAACTCTGTTGATAGTATTAGCAGGTAGGGTAAAATGTTTTTTCGGTTCAGAAACTTTTTAAGAAGCCATTGAGTTGCTAGTTCTTCTTCCACAAAACTGTGTTGTGATAGCATAATATCTTCATACATGATTAAATTGTCTATTGCTGATAATAATGACAAAGTAAGAGATTTTTGATTAGTTGGCCATAGTTTTTAATTTAAATTTATTGTATTAATTATGTAAACTATTTCAAATTCTGGTTGTAGAAGAGGGAAGGCAAAGAAGCATTTGCTGGTTAACACATACATAACACAAATAACTTTTTCTCATTCTACATATCTGTTCTAGTATTATTTTCCACTATTCTCTTATGACCTCACCTAAGCTGACTCAGCATTCTTTGTTCATTTAATATTCACAAAGTACTTTTTTGTTTTAAGCACTTAGAAAATTTAAATGTGGCCGGGCGCGGTGGCTCAAGCCTGTAATCCCAGCACTTTGGGAGGCCGAGGCGGGTGGATCACAAGGTCTAGAGATCAAGACCATCCTGGTCAACATGGTGAAACCCCGTCTCTACTAAAAATACAAAAATTAGCTGGGCATGGTGGTGCGTGCCTGTAATCCCAGCTACTCAGGAGGCTGAGGCAGGAGAATTGCCTGAACCAGGAGGCGGAGGTTGCAGTGAGCCGAGATCGCGCCACTGCACTCCAGCCTGGGTAACAAGAGCGGAACTCCGTCTCAAAAAGAAAAAAAAAAAAGAAAATGTAAATGTGAAATAAGGCCTTTGTTCTGAAGACACTTCTCTTTTAAATAAGTCATTTAGAAAAGTAAATAAGCAATTCTACTGTAAAATCATACTGCCTTTCTAGGGATACAACACAGGGTGATTCTGAGGCATGTATGTGAGATGCCTAACATCGATTTGGGGTCGGAATAAATGAAAGACATTTTCTTGGTAGATCAATAGCTGAGCTAGTCAGTTGAAGGAGTGATCTTTTAGCCAGATAGAGTTCGAAGAAATGGGAAACCTACTTACAGGCCCTGAAGCAAGAGAAGAATTTCAGGTGGCCAGCTCGATTCAAAATTTGATCTATCTCATGAATATCATTTTAAGCCATGTTAAGTGGTTTGATTTTATTTTAATGTATATGAGATAGCGTTCATGGGTTTTAAATAGTTATGAGGCCTCCATGATCATCCACTTTGCCTTTTCAAAAGCTTTCTCTGGCAGCAATATGGAGAGTAGTACAGTGGCAAAGACTGATGTCCAGAAAAGGAAGAGAACGTGAGGCTCGGCACATCCAAGTTGCAACAACCAGTGTCAATGGACTGCTCTGTTCTGAAGCTCAAAAGAACCGTCAGTCTAATATCAGGAGGAACAAGCTTTCATATCAGTGGTAAATTTATAGCCCCTCCGGTGAGTGGCTGGACTACTTATATTTCCAATGCCCTTGGTAATTCACAATAACATAACATCTAACTTGTACCACACGCTCAGATTCTGGAGCAGCATTGGCAAACTTTTCCTCAAGGGGTCACTTCGTACATATTTTAGGCATCCTCACCTTACAGTCTCTGTCGCAGCTATTCAGCACTGCTACTTTACAGGAAAGCAGCCACGAATAATACGTAAAATGATGGGTGTAGCTGTGTTCCAATAAAACTTATTTACAAAAAGAGGCAGTGGACCTCTGGCTGTAGTTTGCCTCATGGAGCATGGCTAATGGAATTAAAGCCACATGGTATATTAGCTTCACTATGTTCAGTGGACAGAGTGGACCTTTGGCTTTACTAAGTATGCTGACTGGAAAAAATTTCCTCCTAGGTTTTTTTTTTTTTTTTTTTTTTTTTTTTTTTTAATTGTTAGTTTATATCATGAGTCACAGACAGAGGAACAAACTGTAAGGCACATAAATAAGAAAAATTCACTAGACAATTAAAATAGCAGTATTTTGTGCATTCATAATGATGAGCCATTAGCATTGTCTGTGAATATGAAGTCCAGAGATGAAATAACATGAGTTGTTTCACCAAGAAGCAGATGGTTCTAAGATCCGATTTAAAGAAAAAAAAAAAAAAAGAAACTACAGAGTTTTTATTTTCTTTTATACATCCGATTTTCACTGACCTGATTTGGATTAGGGCCCAGATGTGGGCACTCTTGTTATTTTTCTGTCTTTCTTAATGGAATTGTGTGTTTTATTTTTCAATTACCAACTCTGAGGAGTTTAGCTATGAATCTTTAATTTCTGAATTTAAAATGGGATTCAATTATGATTTTGCCATTAAACATCATTTCTTACAGGATTTTAACTGAGTGGGAGTCTAATATTAATTCTAATTGCAGCTTTATTAATAAATAAGAGAGAGAATGCCCTCCTACTACTATGTATAGATGTGTGGCCAGCAGAAGTAATTGCAGACAGTCACAGGGAAAGAGATGCTTTTGAGGCTTTACTGTACACAGACACAATGTGGCATAGCTGGAGAGCTGTGAATCAAAGCAGCCAGCAAATCAGCATTGCATGCAGCTTTAAGGAATAGTCTCAGCTTAAAAACAAACTTAGAGCTGAGTTTGAACCCAAAAGAGTTATGCACAGAGACAAGCTTTAGAGAAGGGGGCTAAAGATTATAATCAAAGGAAATATTTTGTGTGTACCCAGCAGGGAAATCACTTTGGGAACTAGATTGGCTGTTTGAGTCACACTACCTTAAGATCACATTCACTGTCACAGAGATTGTTTACAAACCTGTAAGAAAACCTTAAGATAGTTCCTCTTCTCCTAGCAAGCAGCATGTGAAAAAATGAATAAATAAAAGGTTAAAAATACTTTATTTGAATCACAATTAAACATATGACTAATTCTAGTTTGGAGAAACATGGGAATTACTTGGTAGTATAAGTTTCTGGAATGCAGTTCTTACAGCAAGGTCTCCGGCTGTAACTTCATACTAAATGCTAGAAACAAGGTTAAGGATGAAAAAGCACACATGGTTTCATTATCCTCACTTTGATTATCTTTCATGTCGGGTAGCAACACTATTTACGGAATGCCAAGCTAATATGTGCACATAGGAGATATAATCTCATTATCGCTATATTTCAGGGTCCATGTTAATTAATCATTAATAATGTTAAGAGCGGCTGAATGCAGTGGCTCAAGCCTGTAATCCCAGCACTTTGGGAGGCCGAGGCCCTCACAGAAACCCCTTTCTACTAAAAATACAAAAAAAAAAAAAAAAAAAAAAAAAAAAAAAAAATTAGCCGGGTGTGGTGGTGTGCACCTGTAGTTCTAGCTACTCAGGAGGCTGAGGCAAGAGAATTGTTTGAACCTGGGAGGCAGAGGCTGCAGTGAACCAAGATAGTGCCACTGCACTCCAGCCTGTGAGACAGAGCAAGATTCTGTTTCAAAAGAAAGGAGAAAGAAAGAGAGAGAGAGAGAGAGAAAGAAAGAAAAAGATGTTAAGAGGCTGTTGTAATAATATCAAACTTAAAAGGTAAAACATAGTTAATCGCCCATGTCACTGTTTTAATTTGTCTACTTTCTTTAAATTCTTGTGTACTATCGTGCCTCCGAAATTGGCAAACTAATTTCACTTACGCCATCTTGACCATCATACATTCCTGCATTGATTATCCCTTGGGGTTTTTTCCATCTGCCAATTAATGTCTAATAAAATGTTGCTTAGGTTTGAAAGCTTAATCAATTCATTCTTACTATATATTTATACTATATTAAGAGCAACCTATATGTTAAAGTTAGTGAAATTATTTGTTTATGAGAGCTATCTCTTTTGGAGGTAAGAAGCACATAGCTAAAATACTAAGAAATAAGAAAAAATATTAAGAAAAATACAGTTATTTAGAAAAAAGTCTCTATTTGGATAGTATGCAAGCTTGTAGAGATGCAAAGATGAATATGACAGTCTATCTTATTTAAGAATTTACAGTCTCTGTGAGGTCAGCAATTTTTTCTGCACAGGGAAAAATAATGAATATTTCAAAATTATGAACCAAACAGTCTCTGTGGCAACTATTCATTGTTGCATAAAAGACAATATGTAAACAAATGAATGTGTCTGTGTTCCAATAAAGCTTTATTTACAAAAGCAGAAGGCCACCTATGGGCCAATGTCTAAAGTTTCTCAACCATCCCCTGGTCTAGTGGGTAATAAAGGTATACAAAGAAATTATTAAATTTAATCGTGATAGTAATAAAGTAGAGGTGTCCAGGGGATGCAGAGTTTAACTCTGAGAGAATGCTTTACACAGAAGTTACCATTTTAAATAGACTAAAAATAATGTGTAGTGATTGGTTAGCTTGAGAAGTGTTCTGAACTCAAATGTAAAAAATGGCACAATGTGTTTAATGTGGCTTTTGAATCTGAGATTGGATCATAGTTCGTGTGCCAGTAGAGGAGGCTGGCAATACTGTTGTTGCCCTATACAGATTCTTAACGAATTTGGTAATTATTGAGTAGCTGTTGGTGGTGTTAATTTCGAGGGAGTGAGATGAAAAATCTGTTAGGAAATCACCTCTGTTAAGAACTGGAAAACGAATGTCTTGGAGGCAGCAATTACTCTAGCTGGCCTTGTCAGAAAAGCTAATGAAATGCAGAATTTCTAGGAATTTGGGAGTAGAATTGGATGGTCCAGGAGAGTTCATAGTTGATAAATATTCCTATATGCCCATCTTTCTGAAAGAACTAATTGAGTCTGTCAAGAATCAATGCCTCTGAGAGCAGTTGGCTCAGCCACCTAAAACACTGTCATTGGCTCATGAAAATTACGGTTGCAGTTGGCACCAACTCCAGTCTACTTCTGTTAGTTTTCAAATGGTGGAGTGAGAGAGAGGACCTCTTAATCTATTTATAGCTAAGTATCCGTATGTGATTTTTTCTTATGACTTTTTGTATATATAATATAAAGTTTTATAAATTTTGCTTTTATCTTATTTTGAAAACTTAGATGTGAAGGAAGAACATATTCACTTTATTCCCAGTGGTCTCATTTGATGGTGATATACCATTCAATTTCCAGTTGCATGTTGAATTACCTTACAAGTTAACTTTCCATGGCTTGGTGCAAATTGTCAGGGTGTTTTAGTTAAACTATCAATTTAGGCTCCTTACTCTTAGAGTTTTGACTGACAAGATTGTGACCTTCACTAGAAAGTCTTAAGAATTTTACTTTTTAATTATATAATGAGGAAAAAATATATAGAGCAGTAGGAATAGAGAAGAGACAGAAGCAGAAATCAGTGAGATATCTACTCAAAAACAGTAATTAGAAACTAATTAATATCAGGGATTAAAAAGGAAGGAGAAGGAATTTTAAAACTTAAAGGATCAGATATACGTGATAATATAAGAAACATATACAATTTATGTGGCCTTGTATACATGACATATCGTATTTTGGTTATCTTTTTTCTCAAGCACGGTAGACTTATGGCTCATGTTTTCCATCACTATACTTTTAGAATGGAGATGAATCTAAATAACAGATAGTAAACGAGATCTTTAGTTTGCATTTTAGAGAAAGTGTAGCAAAAAAGAAAAAAAGAAAAAGGATTATAATATTGTAGGATGCCGGGCGCGGTGGCTCAAGCCTGTAATCCCAGCACTTTGGGAGGCCGAGGCGGGTGGATCACGAGGTCGAGAGATCGAGACCATCCTGGTCAACATGGTGAAACCCCGTCTCTACTAAAAATACAAAAAATTAGCTGGGCATGGTGGCGCGTGCCTGTAATCCCAGCTACTCAGGAGGCTAAGGCAGGAGAATTGCCTGAACCCAGGAGGCGGAGGTTGCGGTGAGCCGAGATCGCGCCATTGCACTCCAGCCTGGGTAACAAGAGCGAAACTCCGTCTCAAAAAAAAAAAAAAAAAAAATAATAATAATATTGTAGGATCAGGGAAAAGTGAATATAAAGGTAGTGAAATTTGTTCTTGGGAGGCCCGTGGTTCTGGTTTTCATTGTTTGTATAAATGTTCCTAGAGTACATATAGTGAGAGATGTATCAGCAGCCAATGTCACGAACATATAAGGGCAAGGCTTGTTCTCAGCTTGTGGATCCCTGTGGAGGTTGAGCATGAATGGGCCTAAACTTTTTCTCTCAATATTTGGCATTTCTTCTAGTACATGTTGGTTGTCCTGTCTGATCTTTTAATTCCTTCCTAAAAACTCAGAGTTCTTAAATATAGTAGAGTCTTCGAAAGATACAGATTGGCCGGGCGCGGTGGCTCAAGCCTGTAATCCCAGCACTTTGGGAGGCCGAGACAGGTGGATCACGAGGTCAAGAGATCGAGACCATCCTGGTCAACATGGTGAAACCCCGTCTCTACTAAAAATACAAAAAATTAGCTGGGCGTGGTGGCGCATGCCTGTAATCCCAGCTACTCAGGAGGCTGAGGCAGGAGAATTGCCTGAACCCAGGAGGCGGAGGTTGCGGTGAGCCGGGATCGCGCCATTGCACTCCAGTCTGGGAACAAGAGCGAAACTCCGTATCAAAAAAAAAAAAAAAAAAAAAAAAAAAAGATACAGATTAATAGAGAATATAAAAGGTATCAGAGTGATCATTATGAGTGGAAGACAGAAATTAAAATATACAGGTGATTTATATTCTCACCAGTCAGAAGTCCTTGGTTCTAATTTCAGAATTACAACTAGCTAAATATGTAGATTTGATAATTCACTTAACTTCTCTGTTCCTCATATGTAAAATAGAAAGACTGGACCAGATGACATTTATTCCGATCACCTTTTTAACTGCATTTTTGAATAACTACCAATTCTGGATCCTTGGTAATACCTAATTCAATTTTTGAAAATATAAAATTTGGCCAGGTGCAGTGGCTCATGTCTGTAATCCTAACACATTGGGAGACCAAGGGAGGCTGGTTGCCTGAACTCAAGAGTTCCCGACCAGCCTGAGCAATACGGTGAAACCCCACCTCTACTAAAATACAAAAAGTCAACTGGGTGTGGCTGCATGTGCCTGTAGTCCCAACTACTTGGGAGGCTGAGGCAGGAGAATAGGTTGAACCCTGGAGGCGGAGTTTGCAGTGAGCCAAGATTGTGCCACTGCACACCAGCCTGGGTGACAGAGCAAGACTCTGTCTCAGTGAATAAACAGATAGATAGATAATTTGTAATAAGGTAAATAAGATAAAGGATATTATTTCATTATTTCAACTCCCAAAAAGTCATAAAGTGTGCTGTTCACTATTACCAAAATTAACAAAAGTTAAGAGTTACATTTTTTGCAAAATCCCCTAATCATATTAGTGAATAGAGGATATCCCAATAGGGATTTTGAAGGAAATAATTGAAAGCCTTTTTCAAAATGCAAACATCTGTAAATAATATTACAGGGTTTCAGAAAGTTGAATAATGAGTAGAAGTTGTATTAATACAACCCATTTGCCCCATCAGAGTTCAGTGATACTCACCACTCTTGAAAAAGAACATAAATTATAAAACATATAAAGATAGCACAAAAACTATTAAACCCACCTCACAAGACAGGACAACTGAAACCTATGAGGTTATTTGATACAGTAATTAGAATGTCTTTATAGACCAGGAACACCAAAGGCGTATTTTACTGTACACAGATGCTAGCACTATAAAATGAACAGAATAACTGAAGCCATCTCAAGACATGTCAAAGGCTAAGAGTACTTCTACCTGTAATATTCCGTGGTTCTATTAGTGACATTGAAGCTGAAATACAATAATATTGTAACTCGTGATTCTAAGCACTTAGAATTCTTCAAATCCCTGGCATTAAATTTACCTGTAAGATTAAAAAAAAAACAGAAACAAAAACAAATCTTTGCTCCATCTTAAAGACTTATTGCCTGAACTTTACTTAAACCTGTCCTTGTTAACTCCCTTCCTGTGGGGATGAACCCATGACCTAAGATGCAGGTCATATGCATCTTAGGTAAGTTTTTTTTTCTCCTAAATGTTCTAGCTAATTTATATTGCAACAAATATTGTGATAATAGTTTGAGAATTTTCTTAGAACATTCACAAAACATTTTTCTTTAATTTTTTCGAAATCACTCTGTTTATGTCTTTTTTGGGACACTTCTATTTTGACTTATTGTATAGTTTTCAATCTGCTAGATTTGTTGAACATAATGATCTATAAGATGTGTATTTCTACTCATCTCTTTGTTCCCTGAACACTTAGCAGAGTGTTTTAGTCAAATGGTGTATTTATATTTATTTAGATAGGGTGTTCAACAATAATTGGCTTGTAGATAGATTTTGACAGGAAATTTTTACTGTATAAATTTCAGAATTAATTACAGGATACAATTAAGTTTCTTGAGTGTGAAATCAGATATAGCAACACAATTAATTCTATAATTTTCTAAAAATTCCATGCTGTGTGCAGAATTTGGTAATTAATTTTGAAGTAAGATATGCAGAAAACAAAAGAAAAAAATAAACATTATGTTTGTTTTCTAATGAGTCAGTAGAATTTAAGAATCTCCTATCAGAAGAAGAGGGAATTTAAAATGTTTAAAACCTTTGAAAGGACAACACAGGAGAATTTCTTGAGCTCAGCTTGGACAACATAGGTAGACCTCAAGTCTACATTTTTTTTAAGTTAGCTGGGCAGACATAGTGGAATGTACCTGTGGTCCAAACCACTTGAATGGCTAAGGTGGGAGGATTGCTTAAGCCCAGGAGGTTGAGGCTGCATGCCACTACACTACAACCTGCTTACAAAGCAAGATTTTGTCTCAAAAAATAAATAAATAAAATAAAACATAAGAAATGTATGAAACCATTATATGTGCCTATTGTTTTGAGTGCAAATACTGCTTATATGTAGAATATAGTTAGGTTAAAAATATATATATTAAACTATGGCCAGGCATGGTGGCTCACACCTGTAATCCCAGCAATGTGCAAGGCCAAGGCAGGCAGATCACCTGAGGTCAGTGGTTCAAGATCAGCCTGGCCAAGATGGTGAAACCGTGTCTCTACTAAAAATACAAAAATTATCCAGGCATAGTGGCAGGCACCTGTAATCCTAACTACTCAGGAAGCTGAGACAGGGGAATTGCTTGAATCCAGGAGACAGAAATTGCAGTGAACCAAGATTGTGCCACTGTACTCCAGCCTGGTCAACAAAGAGCAAAATTCCACCTGAAAAAAGAAAAAAAAGTTTGACTAAACTACTAATTCAACACTTGATTTAAAATACTAAGCAGAAGAGTTAAGCCATTGATATAAAATGGCAAAGGGTCTGTGTTTCTTCATATTTTAAAGGGAGAAATAAAAAACTCATTTTTCAGTCATAACTTAATTATGGATAGTTTTAATGTGAAAAGAAAGAAAGAAAGAAAGAAAAAACATGAAGCCATGCTCCTCTATCTTTGTTACAGTCAACTTTTAAAAATGATGGTGGTTGATGGGTACTGTGGGTCTGATGGTATTAATGGTGTATCTCATGCAGTAACCTTGAAAGCTTTTCCAGGTTGCTCATCCTGTATTCCAACATTTTGCAAAATGCTTTTTTTCTTTAGCACTTTAAATGCTATGTAAATGCTTCATTTCTAATGTAGCCTAACATTTATTTCTAAAATGTTTACCTTAATATCAGTTGTTCATATTTTTTTCAGCCTCTTAAAACTTTCATTTTCACAGTACAAAATAGCATATATGACATTTAAATATATGTATGTATGTTTAATATATTCTTTGTTTACAACATGCAAAAGATTCATGTTTAATTATTTAACATAGGAGACAACATTGTTCATGAAAAAATGAACAATATTGAAATAATTCACGTTGTATTCAGTAATAACACATAACCATTTAAACATTTTATGTGCATGTTCATAAAGTATAAAAGAAATACATAAAACAGCTTTCTGCTAATGAAGATATTCCATATTTATAAGAAAATAATAGTATTATATATAATGAATTCAGTTATAATTTATTTCTATATTATGAAAATTATAAATCATTGGATATTGGCCTTATTAATAAAATCCTAGTATCATAGTATCATTTAGATTGATGGACCCAATTATCTGCATTGCTACAGGACAAAAAAAGTACCAGGATCCATTTATTTGATACATAGTATGCATTCGCTGTTTTCCACTGATACTTTACTAGTAAGAATACCAAATTTTGGAGATATCAAAAAAGTCAACCTTAAAACTAAAGTGCTTTTAAATTTTCTGAACAGTTTTTTTACTAACCATTGATACAGTAATGAATGTGACACAATGTTAATTTCTATATAATACTTGTCAATAAATGACATTTTTTTTCGCTCAATGATATAATCCACTCAGAAGATTCTATAATTTGCACTGGAAAGAAAGAAAAAAAAAAAAAAAAAAAAAAACGGTGCAGAATTATGGGGAAGAAACACTGTAGTCTTTCTTTAGCTTGTAGCAAATCCAAACACTGGGTTCAAGAAAACACAAGAAACAGTCCAGGAAGAAAAATCTATTTTACCTTTTTTGTATGACCTATAGTTCTCTCCTGCTATGCCCAAGCAGCTGTTGAAAATTTCAGATTTCTGATCTTCACCTAGGCATTAAAACTTCCTGGAATCTATTTTGAGAAACAGTAAATAGAACCAAATACTTAAAACGCTTCATTTTAAAGGAAAAGAAAAATAACACACAGATGTTATTGTTTTATGAGAACTAGGGAGAAATCAAATCTTTAGAGATAAGGGGTTGTAAGCACTTTTAATAAATAGAGTACAAATTCTTCTAATATAAATATTTGTTTTGAGGATACAGTATTTCATTAATGTAGTCAATGACAATTGTAGTTAACAAAATCTTTTAAAGATAGTCATTACTAATTTCGTTGTAAATATGCTTTGTGGTAAAATTTCTATGTAGCTATGTATTACCTATTGTTAATAATATATTAATCTCTCCTTGTCCGTGGTTTCAGTTATTTATGGTCAACCATGGTACAAAAATAAAGGATGACAGTACAATAAGATATTTTTAGAGAAAGAGAGGAGAAAAAGGGACTACATTCACATAACATTTATTGCAGGACATTGACATAATTGCTCTGTTTTATTATTAGTTATTGTTGTTAATCTCTTACTCTGCCGAATTTATCAATTAAATTTCATCCTAAGTATGTACGCATAGAAAAAAGATAGTATACATAGTGTTTGGTACTATTCTTGGTTTCAGGCATCTCCTGGAGGGTTTGGAGTGTATCTTCCTTGAATGAGGGGAGTCTACTGTACCCCAAAACTTAGCAACTTAGAGAACATAATTTTTGAGGCTTAGGGATGGAGGTGCATGTTTGTTGGTAGTTCTGGCTCAGGGTCTCTCAAGATTGCAGAGGCTACAGTCATCTCCAGGCTCAACAGGAGCTGCTTCCAAGCTTGCATGGTTTTTGAAAGGTTTCAGTATGTCAATTCCTCCTAAAATGGAAGTCATCGTCTTTTGATCTAGGAAATTACATAGGATCAATGTTTCATTATGCTGTTGGTCACACATAACAATTCTGGTACAGTTTGGTAAGGAACTACATAGGGTGTGAATACCAATAGGTTTGGGAACTATTGGGAGACATCTTGATGTCTGCCTATCTCCTTCTATTTCTTTTTATGCTTACTTCCTAGAAAGACAAATTCATCTTATAACTCCTAGAGAAGGTTTCCAGTTAGATAATACATTCTTTAGTTTTGGAAAATCCAAAACTGCCAACATTGTTACATTTTATCAGGGTAAAACCATTTTATATTGTGCCATACAGAGTATACATGCACATATAAATATATAAATATATGTGTGTATATATACACATATGTATGTGCATATACATAATAGATGTGTAATTTTACATAGTTTTAATATTGCCTTACTTCAACCAGAAAAAAAAAATGTTTAGAAGTTAGTTTCTACTGTTAAACTGCACATTGGAAATCTATGGCACTGATGAAAACTACGCTGACAAGTTATAATTTAGTAAAATTTTACTTCCTTATTTTTTCAGTAGTTAAAAACTTGTGATTTGATCATCATGTGATGCTTCATCAGAATGAAATTTTTTCATGATTATATTATTCCTTTCAAGTTTCAATACGTCTCAATTAGCCCCTTACGTATTAGGATAGTTTGGCAATTCAATTTTTTTCTAAGAGTAAGTGTTATACTGAATGTACTTCTGCATAAAGAACTCTTCTGTTAAGAAAATGCAAAATATTTGATAAGCACTTGAGGAATACAAAGATGATTAATATAATGCCTGCCAATAAGACACCTTGATCTTGTCTGGGAAAAACAAATATATGGGACAGGCAAATACTATTATTTGACTGAAATAAGATAATTGTCAAAAGGGAAGTAAAGGAAAGTGTTTTGTGGTTTCAGGGAAGAGGGTCATCAAACGGCCTCTTACAGGAATGGAAAAAAACATTTATGGGTGAAGGCTTCTTTGGGCTAGGTCTTAAGAGATAATTAAGGTTTCAAAGGAGTGAACTAGAATTGGTGTAGGGTATGAAATTAACAGGAATGGGAAGATCTGGGATATATTTAGGGAATTCACAATTGTCGTGCTTGGGTGAAACTTAATGAGTAGGTGTGATATCTTACAGGCATATTGGAAATGATTTTTAAATCTAGTTCGAGGACTTAGTGCTTCATTTCGAAGGAAATTTAGATCGATTTTGAGCAATGAAGAAATGAGCAGATTTGTGCTTCGGTTAATCCAGCAGCATATATCTGAATTAATTATAATAGGAAGGAAGGGTGAAAACTCTTTAGGTGAAATGAGCAGTCCAGAAGAATATAACGTAATGCTAGGTAAAATAGATCCATTCCTGCTCTACAAGTTTAGTATAATGAGGGCCTAACCCAGGATTCACAATGAGAATGGGAAGAAGGGAACTGAAGTAAGAAACATGTGGAGGCACTAATAATATAAATCAGTATTTATTTTAAAAAAGTGAAAACGAAGCCAAAGCTATTTCTGACAAGTCTAAATAATTGGGAAAATCAGAGAAAAGGGAAATAAGGAAATAAGTTGTTTTAAAGGATGAGAGTATGAGTTTGAATTTCAGTCCAACAGGTGTAGAATTAAAAAAAAGAAAGAAAGAAAGAAAGCAAAAGAAAACAAAGAAAAACTTCAGATTACAGCCAAAGACCACAATTTTTAACAGAATGCCATGAGAGTAGGAATGGAAGTAAATATGACACTTTAGTGAAAACGCTGTGTAAGAAGGCAACTTCAAGGAATGTCTAGATCTGAAGGATGCTTGAAATCAATGAAACCCACCAGTGAGTTGGAACGTTCACAGAAATAGGTTCTTTGTGATGTCCCTAAGATCCAAACATTTGAAGAAAGAGGTAATCAGCAATTTCTGGTGCTACAGCAAATTTTAGGAGGTAATAAATTGGAAAGAAAAGGGTACAAGTTCTATTTGCTAGAAAGCAGTTGGGAAAAATTAGATGGAGGAAGAATGCAGAATATATAGCTTTAAAGATGAGTGATCATTAAGTAGATGGAATTCCTATCTTCCAAGAAGTGTAGGTAAAAGGAAGACAAACGTGATAGCAGAGGGAGATATTAAAGTTGAAATTACTTTGGATTTCTTTTGAAGTCACCAACAGATTAAGTGTTCAAAGAGGAATGAAATTTTTTAAAAAGATAGGAACACTTTTACACTGTTGGTGGGAGTGCAAATTAGTGCAACCATTGTGGAAAACAGTGTGGCGATTCCTCAAGGACCTAGAAATAGTAATACTATTTGACCCAGAAATCCCATTACTGGGTATATACCCAAATAATTATAAATTGTTTTATTATAAAGACACATGCACACGTATGTTCACTGCAGCACTGTTTACAATAGCAAAGACCTGGAACCAACCCAAATGTCCGTCAACAATAGACTGGATAAAGAAAAGGTTGCACATATACACCATGGAATACTAAGCAGCCATAAAAAACTATGAGTTTGTGTCCTTCATAGGGACACGGATGTATCTGGAAACCGTCATTCTCTGCAAACTGACACAAGAACAGAAAACCAAACAGCGCATGTTATCACTCATAGGAGGGTGTTGAACAATGAGAACACATGGACACAGGGAGGGGAGCATCACACACTGCGGTCAGTGGTGGGGGCTAGGGGAGGGACAGTGGGGAGTAGGGAGGGATAGTGAGGGGAGAATACCAGATAGAGGAGATAGGGGGATGAAGGCAGCAAACCACCTTACCATGTATGTACCTATGTAACAATCCTGCATGATTTGCACATGTACCCCAGATCCTAAAGTACAATAAAAAAAAAATCCCAACTTGAGGTACCATTGCATGAAGCTGAAACTGTGTTCTGATGAAGCAATATATTGTGATGTTATTTCTCTCTCACTTTTATCTTCATGTCAAAATAAATGTTTCACCAGTTAAGTTCTCATTTCAGCCATAGAAAAAAATTCTTATCCTGATGTAATTTTGCTTAATGTTAACTTTTAAACACTCAAATTCAATCCCATCTTTTTCTTATTTCATTTAGACAAAATCCTGCCAACCACCTTTTCATACAGCTTTTTTCATCTTGCCTTGATTTTTAAACCCATTATCATTGCCTCTATAGCTAAAATGGAAGAAAAAAATTGGGAATATAATAAATTTCTCTGTAAACGAAATCCTTAATTATAACACAGTATTATTATGTTTAAGTTTCAGGCTTGTTTCCATAACATGGAGGAAGAGAATATTAGGTTAATTATCTTAATGATTTTATTGTGTTACGATAACCCCAGTTAAACTTAATTGAAATATATAGATAGAACCATCATTTGGAAATTGAATACATACCACTTAAGACTAAGAAAATATTCTTAACACTGTTGCTTAATCTGTGGTCAACGAATGTTCCCAGAATGGCCATATTTGGTTTCATAACAGACTTGTCAGAAGCTCTAACAGTTTTTGCAATTTCTAGTAACTTTCTAGTTAGACAGAAACAGACATTTTCACCTAACGTGAACATGTGTCTGTTCTATTATTATTGTTTTATAGTGTGTGCATGTATGTGTGTCTGTACGTACCTGTGATTATAGAATATGTAAAGGAAACATAGCGTAATGGAAGAACATAGAGTTTCATTTCAGAAATCCGGAGTTTATTCTCAGGTTTGACATTTATCTTTGTGCAAATTAAACGAAAATAAAACTCCTCTAAGTCCTGTGTTTATCCATGAAAATCGAGGAAATGATACTACCTGCCTGTTAAGGATACCACGTGCCTGTTGAGGGTTAAAATTGTGAGTTTATTTTATTTTATTTTTTGAGAAAAAGTCTCACTCTGTCCCCTAGGCTGTAGTGCAGTGGGACAATTTTGGCTCACTGCAAACTCCGCCTCCTAGTTTCAAGCAATTCTCGTGTGTCGGCCTCCCAAGGAGCTAGGATTACAGGCACCCATCACCATGTCCAGCTAATTTTTGTATTTTTAATAGAGATGGGGTTTCACCAGGTTGGCCAAGCTGGTCTCAAACTCCTTACCTCAGGTGATCCACCTGCCTCAGCCTCCAAGGTGAGTTAATTTACTTAAACTCAGATCATTTTACGTTGCTACGGCAACTTTTCTTAGAAGACAATACTGTTCATGAAGACTAGAGTTTTTAGCTGCTTGATATGCCATCTATGGTAAGAGCAATGAACACATTACTTTTGCTTTTAATATTATTTAAAAATAAGTTCTGTCATTTAAGTAGGATGTACTATTGATATCATAAAAAACTCAAAAATGTTAATGAATGAACACAGTGAAGTTCATTTCTCACCTACTACACAGTCTGATAAGAAATGGCAAACCCCACTCCACACAGCGATTCAGAGCCCCAAGTTGTTGCCACCTTGTACCTGGTGTCATCAGCCAGCAGGTAGAAGGAAAGAAGCATTGGGAAGTTGCATAATACAGTTAACCACTTGGTTCAGAAGTGTGCACATCATTCCACTGGGCAGAATTAATCCCATGGACCAACTTAGATACAAAGTGCTAGAAATTTGGTTTGTGGCTAAAATATAATATGGATAAGGAGAATGAGATTTAGGTGGTTGCTAGAGAGTGACCAGCCATTCTGGTGTGCCTATAATGTTCCCAGTTTTGGCATTGAAATTGCTGGGCAGGTGTGGTGGCTCATATCGGTAATACCAGCACTTTTGGAGGCTGAGGGAAGAGGATTGCTTGAGCCCAGAAGTTTGTGACCAACCTGGGCAACATAGTGAGACCCCCATCTCTACAAAAACATTAAAAATTAGCTGGGTGTGGTGGTGCATGCCTGTAGTCCCAGCTTCTCAGGAGGCTGAGCTGAGATCATTTGAGCCCAGGTGGTTAATGTTGCAGTGAGCTGTGATCCTGTCACTGCATTCTGACCTGGTTGACAGAGTGAAATCATCTAACAGAAAATAAAACAAAAATGCTAAGTCCTGTACATCCCTTCAGTCCTGAGAGAACCAGGCAATTGGCCACTCTAACACTGTCAAGTATCCATGCCACAGGATGGAATAAAATGCTTCATGAATCTATGTTTACATTTCAAAATAGAGAAACAAGGCTAGCAAAAAAAAAAAAAACTCCAAGTTATTATCCAGGAAATGCAATTTTAACACGAAATGAGATCAGGAAATAAGCAGTATAGAAGCTACCATTTTAATCATCATTAAATGAAGGCCTAGAATGTGCCAAGCCAATTATAAATTATCACTAAGAGAACAGCATTGTGAGGGAGAGAAAATATTCCAATTACGAGTTTAGAATTTGAAATTCAGAATGGTAACCTGTCCAGTTCAAAAAATCACACTCTGGTACGTAGATTCTAAAACAGCTGGAAGTGCCAGGCCCTTTCCTTCAGGTTGCTAAACTTAGTTGATCCTCCCCATTCTAATCCCCACTGTCCACAAACACAAAGGTATGTATTTTATCTTGATATGATATGAATTTTTAAGAATATTATTTTAAGTGTGTACAAATGTGATTATCTTTCAAATAGAGGTACCATAGTTGACTGATTTTTGAGTTTTGAAATACAATTTATTTTCTGGGACAGTTTATTTTATTCTTCTCTTAGTACTAGATGAAATGCGACTAAATTGTATGGCAGTGGAATCCTACTTACTATGTATTCAGTAAAAAACATTCTGAATTCCAACTCAGAATATCAGAAAAAATGCAATCCAGTATAGCCCTTTAATAGAGTTAAGTATTTAACAGACATTTGCTTTAGGATTAGGTAATGAATACTTTTGCTGCTTAAATTAAACTTTTCCAACTTTTTTGATCATGGAACATATTTGAAAATCATGATAGGTACCCAGACGTCAGCAGCAAGTCATGAGCTCTAATGAACATATCAATCAAACTTGAATTAAAATGGTGTCATGAACAAGTTCACACCTATAATAAACAATCTGTTTTTATTCATAATTTATACTTCACACATTAATGAAACAGAAACGTAGCTAATATAATGTGATAAAAATATAAAGTGCTAAGTAATGCAGAAAAAGCAAAACATCTTTGATTTCACATTTGTCAATAATAGTTTAACAAATACCAATTTTAAAATGAGAACACAGTCTATAACATATATTACCTTAAAATTAGGTATGAAATTAACTAATCAGATGATTGTATATAAACCAGGTATTTGTCTATGTATGTGTATAGTGTGTATGCATGTGCATGTGTGTCCCGGTGGCTTTTATTGGCATTGCCTCACAATACAAAAAAGCCCTTTGTAAAGGCATTTTGTAGCAGAGAAAATTACAACTGCATATTTTGGCTACTTCTCAAATTATTTCAAGATTCACCTTATATGGTATTACTTTTTTCCCTTTATAAACAAAGCTGCTAGGCTGGGAGCTGGGGCTCACGATTATAATCCCAGCACTTTGAGAGGCCGAGGTGGGAGGATTGCCTGAGCCTGTAAAGCTGCAATGAGCCAAGATCGTGCCTTTGCGTTACAGCCTGGGTGACAGAGTGAGATGCTGTTTCAAAAAAAAAAAAAAAAAAAAAAAAAAAAGAAAAAGAAAAAGAAAGAAAAGAAAAGGAAAAAGAAATAAAAAGAGATAAAGCTGTTTGAATCATCTTCACGGTGAAATTGTCCAAATTTTGTCTTCTTTTTCTAAAACAATTTGAGAAGCACAGAATCTTGCTTTTCATTTTCGACGTGCATTGCCAATTTTAGTTGGTAAATGCTTTTGATACATCAATGAACCAAATGAAAAAAGTTAGTGTAGGTGATTTTTCAGGCCACATCTTGGAATTTATCAAGAATGTCATCTTTATGAAAGGAACAGACGTTACCAAACAAGCCTGGCGTATTCAAACATGCCTAGGGTTTGGTTTTCTTTTTTTTTCCGTCCCTATATTTAAAAATACTCTCTACAGGAAAACATTGCTAGCATCTCTCTGTGTTATATTTGTGAAACACATATTATGATCTTAAAGAACTCAGTTTAAGGATTGCTAACTTAGCTGATGGATTATGTTGTCCTTACAGAACTAAGCACAGACATCTTTTTGACTGTGGCTCCTTACAGAGAGACTGTGCGTTTTAGGATGCACACGGTTCTTCCAATACATGGCGTGTTTCTTTTGGTATTGCTGAACTAGTAACAGAGGAAAAAAATTACATAAGCACAAAATGGCTTACGAGCCAGGGGCTCATAGATATTATCAGACAAAAAGAGGAGGGGACAGGGTGACGAGAGAGTATCTCGAACAGCCCCATTGTAAAACCATCTTCCCAATTCGTTCACAAGAATTCCCCTGAAAACACCCAGTTTCCCAGATTTCCCATATGCAAATGTTCTAAGCATCTTTAGTCGTTATCACATATTTTACCCAGATTGTTTGAGTTTATACTTGTAATTTGGATACACTTTGTGCTTGTAACTTAAGGGCTTAGGGTGACTGGAGAATATTCTTGATTTATAGTGCAGCAGCTGGGGCATTCCTCCTCTCTAGGTCTTTCTTGTATTCCTAGTAGTCTTTATTCAAATCTAATGGTAGAGATTCTGCTACCCTAGAGAATTGTTTCAGGATTGTTACTTATTTAGTTCGAAAACTACCAACAAATTGCTTTCACATGTCACCTCTTCCGAGCTCCATGGCCTAAATGTTTTCCTTTTTGTTCCTCATTGGATGAACCTGTAAATCACTTTCCTTCCTTGTTCTAGTGTTGCTTGTTATATCTAACACTCTGTAACTCTTGCCACACAGCATTGGCAGTGTACTTTTCTCTTGTCTGCTCTTTGAATTCCGTTAAGGCAGAGGCCGTGTTTTATTCATCAACATGCGGTAATCAATATGCATACTATATAATACTCAATAAACACAGTAGAATAAAAATGTATACACAAACAAAATAAAACTCCTGGTCTAATTTTATCCGAATCATAAATTCAGCATATCCATTAAGACTCCTGAAGTGTTGTATTAGACCATTTTCTTATTTTAGTATAATATATAAAAACTATATAATATGAACCCCAAATTTCCACAAACATATATGTCTTTACAGTTATGATTCTAATTTCCTACCTATAAAATGAGCATTTTAGTCTAAATAGCAAAACTATGCAATTGCTAAAATGTTTTCAGAATAATTTATATTATAAACTTAAAAGTTTATAATATATAATATAATATTATATTATAAAATATAATTCTAATATTATTTTAGAAAGTGAGTACTAAAGAAAGAATTTTAAGTGCCATCATATAGAGGAGATTTATAGAACTGTTCAACTTTAAAACGAATTCAGATCCAATTTTAGATAAAAGACATGCCGAAGATTGTACTTATGCTTAGTTTTTGTTACTGCTGTTGTTGGAGGATTTTGTTTCTGTTTTTGTTTTATTTGTTTAGATCACCTTCAGCTAAGAAATCCTCTGTAGGATTTGCACTTATTACCTCAGTAGGACTGATTTGCAGGGTACTTTTTTCTCTTTAATATGTCTTCTATCTTATCAAACATGCTTTTTATTTGCGATTTCTCAGGCAATTTTTCTCTTTTGCTCTCTTCCTGAAACAGGGCTGTATAGATGGCACCAATTTTATGTTTTCTTCTGCCTCCCTATCAGTTTTCCCAGTAGGTTTATTACTAGTGGTAAAGATTGGATTTCTTGTTTCATGAGTTTAGAGGAAAAATGTCTCAGCCTCTCTCTCCTTGCTTGAATTGGAATTATAAGAATTCAAACCACCATTTTATTGAAGCCAAGACTATGAAGCATCTGCTATTATTTAGAACTATCACTTATAACTTTAAATATTCAGAATAGAAGTTGAGGTGTGAATTAATGCTCCAACATAGAAAAAGTTTCTGTCACTCCTAAATAAAATACATATATGAATACTACATGCTTTTTTAGTTACCCATTTTTATCAGTCTTTTTTTGTTAATTTGGTGATCTGTGCTTTAAAATTGAATGCTTGAAATAGTTGTGTTCTCTCCATTTTGTTATATCTATTTATCTATGTGCTTAAGAATATTTTCACTCTCGGGACAGATTATTTAATATTCATATGAGTTTGGGGGTTTGCTTCTCAAGTCATGTTCTACACACATAGTAACTTTGCCAGAAGCTTTCATATCGAAAGTGAGAAACAAAGTTTTCTTTCTTATATATTGTGGTAGCTAAATATGAAAATACCAAACATTTATTTGTTTTCACCAGCCATCACATGTTTAAACTTCAGTGGTTGAAAAATACAGAACTGGAGTGTTCCGTTGACACAATGAGTGAAACATGCTTTTGTCCTCTGATATAAAAGCCACAAATATCTCACAAATTGTCAGCCATCAAAGGAAAAATGAAAATAAGAGTAACTGCCATGCAGAGCCCAACACTGTCCTGTGTCTTTTCTCATTTTATTTCCAGATATGTTTTTTGAGGTAGCTCATGTCAGTTTTTCAGTTTTATAGACAGAAAAGGGACGCTGAGGGAATTTAAACTCAGTTGCCCAAGTTATATAACCAGTTAATGTAGAAGTCAGAATTCAAAATCCAAGTTGATCTGATTCTAGAGCCTGTCCCCTTAACCATTACCCTATATTGTATATGTCATAATCATAATAAGTTATAAAAAGGTCTGATTGAGCATAAATGTTATCACAGCTTAATGCACACATTCCACATTATCTGTTCAAAAATAAATTGATATTATACTCTTATCCAAATAACAAAAGATATAAACCAAATTAAAACATTATTTATGAGATGTTACTATGATATCAATTTACAGTCAGTTATAGGGAAAGTCAGTAATTATAGTTTTTGTTTTCTTGTTTTTCTTTTTTTTTTTTTTTGCTTTTTACTTATATATGTCACCGAAAATACACTAATTAATTCTTTTTTTAAAAAACTAAATTTTTGAAATAACTGTATAAAGGAAGCAACTTCTGAATTTGTGTGTACATAAACAATAGATTCAGAAGGAAAATTTGCATTAACATACAATGTACAATAGTCTTATTGCAAGAATCATATAAACATTGAAGAAAAGCTTCTTAATTTTTAGAAAATACAAAATACTGTGATTGTGTTAATGAATCAGTATGTTTTAGTTTAAATTTTCTTTTTCTGTTTCATTAAATATAAACCTAGGTAAATGTCATTCAGCCTTAGAAAAACAATATTTAAGCCAGGTTTTTCTATAACTAATTAAAACTAACTTACTCTTTGTCAGATGGGACTGAAAAATATAATTGCACTACTTAACATTCTTTAGAATGAACATTATTCCGTTCATCTTTTCAAACTACAGAAATTCACTGATCTGTAAAACCGTGAGGTAATTTATGTCAAAATGAAATAAGGTTTTTTCATGTTCCAGTTGAGTTAGTTAAAATTATTTTTGGTTTATATTATTTGTAATTTAAGTGCTTACTGTGTTTTTAAGGTTTGTGGCAGGTTATCTGAGTCTCTGTTGAAGCAGTTATAATCAAGAAATCTGCTGATTCAAACATAAAAATTATAGAAAGCTTAGGTATACACTTTTATTTAGGCATGGATTAGTTGGAATTCAAACATGTCATCTCCTGAATTCCAGAAATAATGTGTGTTTTTTTTTTTTGAAACATGACATAGTGAAAACATTCAGAATCCATAACTTTGTTTAATATAAACTCCATCTATTATCATGTAAGCAAATTTAGGAAAACCCACTGCTTATTTCACAGGGATGATTTTGGAAGCAGGTGGATAGGCATTGGGTCATTTGTTCTTTTTTTCATGAGTAAAACTTAGGAAATATTAACCATATTTACCCAATATATAGCTGACTAATAAGCTATATTACATTCAACTAACACGTTGGGCTTGCTAGCTTTTGCCATAGTGATTGTCCACTTACATGTCTGTTCCTGCTTCTCAATGAATATTCACAAACATTGAACAATGAAGTCAAAGGCACTATGCACATTGTAATGGTGCACTATTGAGTTTATAAAGCACTGTTACATATGCCAATTCACCTAGTTCCAAAATCATCCCTGTGAAATAAGCATTGTGGGTCATTTTTCCTAAATTTGCTTACATGATAATAGATGGAGTTTATATTAAACAAAGTTACGGATTCTGAATGTTTTCACTATGTCATGTTTCCAAAAAAAAAACACATTATTTCTGGAATTCAGGAGATGGCTGATAACTTTTGAATCTTTGGCTGGCAACTCTTCTTTTAATGGTTGAGAAAAATTAGGTCCATAAATCTGAAATGCCATCCTCAAAGAAATAACGATTTTCTGGCTCTGAACCACTTTACAGTTTCCACACTTTGCCACACATTTTTCACAGGTGGGTGCTGAAGCACTTTATGGTTAAGCCAGTGAGTGACTAACATTAAATAAACTGCAAATGAAGCTCATTTTAAGTCAAACGCCAGGGTTGTAAAAAAAAAAATCACAGTAAATATTTTCTTTTAACTAATTTACATTATTCTTAAATAAGTTTTAATATCAGATAAAAATTCTTTGTGAACTATAGATCGACTTCCAAAAATAATTTTTCGATATTTTGCACTAATTTCCATTGTAGGAAGTGAAGATCACAGCTTGATTCACTTATATGTTCAAATTGTTATGTACTCCATAGTATCCAATAGCAAACCAGTTGCTAAATTACATGTACAGTGATAACTATCTAACTTAAAAATTAAAATATTTTGCAAATATATTTAAATGCCAATAATTGCATAGTTTTCATTCTTATTGAAAAGTATTTCAATAAAGCAGAATACAGCAAATGTCCAATTACTTTATTTGCTATTAAACTTGATAGTTTATAAAACATTGAGATTAATCCTCCTTGTAGTTTTATATTTTGTCCAAATTATGGTAGTTTTCTTTTATGCCTATACTGTAAAATCTCATGATTTAGTATGACAAATTGAATTTTAAGAGAAATTGAGAACAAAATAAGTCAGCATAGCTTATCTTCTATGTGTACCGCAAAAGCCAATGTCCCAAACATTAAAACATCCTTAATTGAATACAGAAATTTCCCAGAGGCATATTGGGCAACAAGTATCTCATTGTCAGAACTGCCAACACTTTTTAGAAAGCATTGTTTCTTTCTTATATTGGGTTAAAATTGTGGTAGATATACAACTAAAAGCTCTATATTAATCTGCTTTGTTGAAAATGGAGATACTTTACTATAGTTTAAAGATGCTAGTGTATATACCCTGTATAAATGTATGTTAAACAACTATCTTATGTACTACTGTCAGCTAACTTATAGTAATTAAAGACTAAGGAAAGCTACACATTAGTTTTTGACCCGTTGTTTTTCTCTTAGTGCATCTTTTTCTACCTAGTGCTGTTAATATTTATTCATGTGATGCTTTTATGACACTATTATTATCTCTTTCTAAAATTCTTTTTAGATAAGTGCTTAGAATAACTGAGAAGTTTCACTGAAATAATTTTAATATGCTATAAATATAAAATTATATTCTAATAAACATCTTTTAAACTTGACTACCACTTTCATATTTCATGATCTATTTTATTTGTAATATTTCTAAATTTAAAAATGAGCAAACAATTTCTTTATAAAAATTCATTGATTTTGACTCAAAAATCCGAATGTTGTAGAATAATAATAAAGTCAAATATTTTTAGATAATTACCCTAAGGTAGACATTGTAAAAGAGCTTTACATTAAAATATTTGATTCAATCTTCTAGTGGAATATTTGAGATAGGTGTATTATAGATATCAGAACAATGAACTTGCTAACATTGCCTATAGTTGCACAGCATGTTAATGGCAGAGAGGTTTTAAATCCAGTTCTGCTGATATAGTTGCCTGAAGCAGTCTTAACTTTAACATAGATCTCAATAATAAAATTAGCTCCCTATACATTTATTTTTAAAATAAATATCATTTATATACATACAGAATGCTTTTTTCTTTTTTCTTTTTTTTTTTGGCATCATTTTGCTATTACACTATTAAAATAATTCAACTTCCTAAACAGGGCAGAGATAGAAACAACAACAACAACAACAACAAATACTCCTTGTATTTATGGGATATATGAGGCCATATGTCAGTTCCTTGTGTGGATTTCCCGTTCTCCTCCTTAGAATAATCTGAGCTGGGTATTTTTATTTTTGTTTTACAGATGAGGAACCCTAATATCAGAGAAGGTAAACATGCTGCCATGTCTACACAATTGACGTATTGTAGAGGCACAATTTAAACTCGATGCAGTAGAATGTCAATAGCTTTGTTCTTTGTATTGAACCATTCACATTTGACTGTGACCTTCTCCCTAAACTGCTTTTCTTAACTTGGGGAGGGATCAATAATGAATAATGAATGCATGACAGGTCAGGCTTGAGGCAGACATTTTTATTAGTTTATCTCATGTAATTTTCACATAAACCATGCTATGTAGAAATTTGTTGTTTTTATGTTAGAACTAAGAAAACTATGAATCAAAAAAAAAAATTGTATAATTTACCTAAGGTCTTACAGTGCCAATCGGTATCCTTAAATACAAATTTATCTGATTTCAAAATTTCTAAAGACCAAATTCTGGAGAGCTATTGGGCTCCTCTGTTAATGTAGAGAAAATAAAATGTATTTCAGTATATACAAGAAAGAAAATAGAAGTCTTGTGATATTTGGTGTGAGCATACGAAAGACTGGTATACTCAGAATTCAATCTCTGTATTAAACAGGTCTAAATTTTTCTAATAACAATGTGAAAACTTGAGAAATCAGGAAACAAGGTAAAATGATTATTCTGTCACCAAATTCCACTACAGGACTGTCATACATTTTACACCTCAACTTTCTAAAAGATATTTCAAAATTATTATCCACATCCATAGAATGTGTATACCTTATTCATTTGATATTTCAATTTATTCACATACTGTTTTACTGAAATAAGCGATTTGAATGTTTTAATACTATTATAACATTTATTTCCTTCCCTATTTACAAATTATAGATTAAAATTTGGTAACTTGTGCGCTCCAGTTATTAAGTGGAATTATACTTGAATTTTATTTCTGTTTGAAGAACATATTATTTTAGAAGTGTTTTTAATATATAAAAGAAGAAATTGTGCTTTGCTTTTGGTCTGAATTAAATTTGGTATTGAAAATTGTGTCATTTTACCGATATTCTATACATATTCTAGCAATAAATCAAAAGCAGTTTGTGTATCTTGGACATTTATGAGCTGAATTATTCATGCTTGGCATTTCATAAATCCAAAGAAAATTCTAAGTGTGAAAAAAATGAACTTTTTATGGTCTCGTAGTAGTTATTTCTTTAGATGGGACGGAAGTCTCTTTGTTAATGATCTTTCTCTTAGATGATGTCCACCTGATAAAAGTAGATGCTAATTGTTCTTTGTCTCAGTTTGATGATTGACTTTGCTAAATTTCACAAAGCAAAAAAGGGTTTATCTTGGACAGTATGGATTTCAAAATGTGTGTATATATATATATATATATATATATATATATATATATATATATGTATCTCAGAGGAGGCCAAGGCCATTCATGTAGTGATTCTGTTAGAACAGTGAGCAGTGTGTTTCTCACCATTGTGATCTTGAAATGGAGTATTCATTTAATGCTGAAGTGCAATGGGCTTTTATCTTTGGGACTGTTATCCTTATACATTGCAGCCCTACCTCTTAGATCCATTCTCAACCTACTCATCACTCTACAAACTCCTGGTACACTGCTCTCGGAAAATCTTCTATTGCCATCAAACTGAATCTTCACCTTGTATCGGACTAGTGACACTTGTTCTCATAAAAGAGTTTCAATGGGATATTTATCATGTTCCTTCACTTTTAGCATCTTACACAGGTGGAAGGGCTGATGTTTTAATAGCACTTCTTCACCCACTCACACTTATTTCTCTAACTTGAAAACTGGGCATCATGCTAAAATATTTCAATAAACCACAGATGTCAAATTCTTAACTCTCACAGATTTGTTTTTTTCTCACTTCCTCTGCTCCAGTCTACTTCAGCAACCCACTCCTCTGGTCCCTGGGACATTATCCTTTCTAGAACTTCTCTGCATTAAATATCTTAAACTCCAAGATTCACTCTCTGACTACCTCTCAACCTTAGTATCACTTCTCCTCTAGTTTCACCTCTAGAAATACTTAGACAAGAGTTTGCTCTCTCCTATTCTAGTCACACAAACTTTGCTGTGTTAATTTCTTTCGTTATGTAACCTAGATCAAATGGCAAACAACTCCACTGTGCTGTCACCAGAAATTTTATTTATTTGCTTTGTTATTCTCATCCTTCAGTACAGACTCAATGAAGGGATCTTGACATCATTTGTAAGACACTGCTAAAGAAAATGGCAAGGACATACAGCCTATTTTGTCCATGGATAATTTTCAGCCTCAACTCTTTATTAATGTTTATTATTGTCAATAGTAGACTTTCTCACTGCTAATCAAAATCATCTTTATTTTTATGAACTTTTGAGCCATTTTCTGCTGTCTCCACAGAAATTGCCATGCTATCTACTTATCTGAACAAATAAATCCTTTCAAACAGGATATTTCTTGACCTCCCTTGACCCTCCATCTTAATCATATTTACGTATCTACATTCTTCCTTCCAATCTCAGAGGAAGAGAACTCTATTTACAGCCCACATCTTTTTTTTCCCAGCCAGATCTTTAATCTTGGCGTACACGAGTCCACCATTACCCTGGTTTGTAAATTAAGTTCTCATTTCTGAAACTCTTTCCATCACTCCCCTGAGAAACTCCTACCCTAAAAAACTAAATATCTCTCCATCCTGTATCAGTCATGGTTGCAGCAGAAAACAGATGGTATACTAAAATTAGTTTAACTTGAGTAGAATTTTATAAAGGGACTATTTACAGAGAGGTAGGGAGGATGTAGGAAAAGCATAAGGGCCAGTGAAGTCCAAGGGACTAGTAATTGTGGCACCTTTCCCATCTGGCAGTGTGAGGTGCGGGTTGAAGAGCTGCTGTGGTTGCTGGATTCAGAGCCAGATAAAGCCCTATGGAAAGGACTGCCTGACATTTGCTGTGATCTGTGGCTGATAGATTCAGCCACTGGCGCACTCACAGATGTGGAGCTAGGGCAATAAACACTCAACTCATGCCTTACTCACCTTTCTTCCCTCCGTCTTCTGTGGGCATTGACACTGACTTAACAGGCAGTCAAAAGACGAGGCAGCGAATTGAGTTAGTACACTAGCCTTGCAAGGCTTAGAGTAGGTTAGAGACGGCTGGATGGTGAATCCAGAGATGAGGAAGTGAAATGTTTATTTTGTCTTGATTTTCTTTACCTTCTCAGCTCTTCTCAGCAACTTTTCCATCCTGGAACTTAAGTCTTTCTAGACTTCTGTCTGACTGTGATCCCCTTATCCAAAGTGATTTTTCTTTTCTTCGCCAGCTGCTGAAATCCATCTCCATTAGCCAATTCAGATGTTTCTTTTCTAGTATTATTTTATCATTTTCACCAGGTAATGAATTATCCCCTTTTACTTTTCTGTAAAAAACTTTACATATCTTTAGCATAGGATTTTTTTTTTCATTTTATGATCCTGCAGATACGTTTATAGCAAAGACTCTATCTCATGTCTTGATATGTTCTGTATTTATCATTGCTTACTTCATGTAAGTTACTCACTAATTATGTGTTTTATTAATTTTCACAATGTTTGTCCTTTTTTTTTTATTGAGATAGAGTCTCGCTCTGCTCTCAGTCTGGAGTGTAGTGGCACAATCTTGACTCACTGAAATTTCTACCTCCTGGTTCAAGCAATTCTCCTGCCTCAGCCTTCTGAGTAGCTGAGATCACAGGCATGTGCCACCATGCCTGGCTAATTTATGTATATATACACACACATATATATATATATATATATATATATATAATATTTTATATATATATATATATATATATATATTTGTAGAGACAGGGTTTCATCATATTGGTCAGGCTAGTCTTGAACTCCTGATCTCGTGATCCACCTGCCTCAGCCTCCCAAAGTGCTGGGATTACAGGCGTGAGCCACCTCACCTGGCCAAATGTTTGTCTGTCAGTACTGAGTTCCCTTATGATAACTGAACATCTATATGCCCAATACAGTTTGTCAAGAGTAATCTATTTAGGATACAAATAAATAAGTGGCTATATTTGAAATGAAAATCACTTTCTAGAAGGTTTTGTAGTCCTAGTTACTGTTTTTTATCTTGAGTTACATAAATTGAAAATAATGATCTGGAAACAAAGTCACAAAGATAACATTGGCATGAAAGACAATTCAAGGAAGTTTGTGGGCAGAGGACCACATTGCCATTTTGGTGAAACAGTCTTTCTTTCTTCCATGCTGTTATTGCAAAAGCACAGACAGGGGAAGTCATGTGGGGACACTCAGAATCAAACGAGACAAATTTACCACTAAAGACACATGCAGAATATACTAAAATTGTGGGTCTTATTTTTAAGAAAAAATGTAAAAGAAATGATCTGTTACAGTATAATAATTTTGAATTTAAATATATACATTTAATCTACTGTGCATTTTCTCTATCAATTGTTTATGCATTGCAATGAAGTATTTACCTGTCTCTCCCATTAATCACCTGATGAGTCTGCATTCTTATATTGAGAATTGTGCTAGTAGGATTTGTCAAATTGACCATGTGGAATATCATCTTTGGACTTTTAGGAGCAGTTTTTTCTTTTCTTTTTTCTTTTCTTTTCTTTCTTTCTTTCTTTCTTTTTACTTTTTTTTTTTTTTTTTTTTTTTTGTCCAAATCTAGCTCCTGTAAGAAATGTGTTTCTAACCTGGTAGGAACAGTTTTTTCAAATGGTTTCATTGTTCACATGCTATATGAGCATTGCTGCGTGACTTACCTTGACAAAGAGAATGAAATGAACTAAAACATACGTGCTGTGATACCAGTGGCCTTCCTTGCTGCCAAGGAAAGACTACATTAAACTTGTCATGGCAATTGTAAGAAAATAACATTTCTTTTTCTTAATAAATATTCTTTTTCTTTCTTATGCTGAGAGATTTTCAGTATATATTCTCTATCTATCTGTATTTCATAGTTATCATTGATTTGCATAGAGAAAACAGAGAATAAGAAAAAATTCTGCTTAAAAATGTATAGATAAAGAAACGTAGCTGATGTTTTGCTTTTGTTTTTAATTAAGCCAAATCAAAAGCTATGTCTCCATTCTTCTGTCATTTTTGCTTTTTGCGATGGTAAAATCACATTGTTTTACACAAATGTGAAATTAACCAGTTTTGAGGACAATATTCTTTAGCTGCCAACAGTAATTAAAAGTTGGGTTTATTCCCTAACGACACGTTACATTTCACACTTCCCTGATTGTAATTTTACTCCCAAGGTGCTCACGGAATGGGAATTTAAAGTTTATTTTTAGGTAGTTTCCTTGTGTTTATACTGTTTTCTTTCATTGAGACAGCTATAACTAAATGCCAGGGTAAAGAATTTTCAACACTCTGAATTAAGTTGTTAGGTTTGTTGAAATAGACCCAAGACAATCATCATCCCCTTTCTGCAGCCACTCATAAAAGTGTGTTGGATAAAGTCTGCTTTCCTTGTATTCTGAATATATTCCCTGTATTTCCTGATGTGGTTATGTTGCCAGGCAATAGAATATTAGAGCAAATAAAATGATAGGGAAAAAATGATCTAGAAAAGGAAACTATGTAGTAGAGAAATGGGTGAGACAGAAAAGCAAGGAAAAGAATAACAGTTTGAGATTTTCTGGAAGTGTTTTCTGACCAATTAAAAGTTTGTGAATATGTGTAGCTTGTGTGTGAGGAAAGAGAATGGCAAATATAATATATCAGGATCAAAAAGAGAAATGGCCTAAGTGATTAGGAATCAAAAGCATATGTAGGTTATTCAAATCAGTGTGTCACATAGTAGTTTTGAAACCCACTTCTGAGGCATGCATAGTCATGTCTTAATTTGTATGTGTCCATTATTAATATCCTAATACTGGTATTTCCAATAATTAGGGTCAACACATTTTTAAAATTTTTAATTTTTGCTAGTACATAGTAGGTGTATATATTTATGGAGTGCAATGAGCTATTTTAGTATAGGCCTACAATGTATAATAATTGCATCAAGGTAAATGGAGTATCCATCACCTCAATTATTTATCCTTTTTTGTGTTATAAAGTCTTATAGTTACTTTTAAAAGCATGTACAAGAAATTATTGTTGACTACAGTCACTCTGTTGTGCTGTCAAATACTAGATCTTATTTATTATATCTAACTATATTTTGTAGATGTTAATTGTACCCACTCCCCTTTATGCCCCCACACTACCTTTCAGGGCTTCTGAGGAGTTCAAGTCTTTTCATTTTTAGCTCCCCAAAGTTAAGTGAGAACATGTGACATTTGCCTGGCTTATTTCACTTAACATAATGACCTCCAGTTCCATTCATGTTGTTGCAAGTGACAGGATCTCATTGTTTTTTTTTTTTTTTATGGCTGAATAGTACTCTATTGTGCATGTGTATGACATTTTGTTTATCTATTCATATGTTGATGGACACTTAGCTTGGTTCCAAATCTTGGCTATTGTGAATACTTCTGCAATAAACATGGAAGTGACCATCTCTTTTTGATGTATTTTCTTTCTTTTGGGTATGCACCCACCAGTGGGACTGCTGGATAGTATAATAGTTCTATTTTTAGGTCTTGGAGGAACCTCCAACTGTTCTTCATAGTGGCTGTACTCATTTACGTTCCCACCAACAGTATACAAAAATTCCCCTTTCTCCACATGCTTGCCAGCATTTATTATTGCCTATCAGATAAAAGCCAATTTAACTAAGGGCAGATGATATCTCCTTGCAGTTTTACATTGCATGTTCTAATGATTAGTGATTTGGGGCACCCTTTCATCTACCTGTTTGCCACTTGTATATCTTCTTTGGATATATGTTTATTCACATTTTTGCCCATTTTAAAATCAGATTATTAGATTTGTTTCCCTAAAGAGTTGTTTGAGCTCCTTATATATTCTGGTTATTAATTTATTGTCTGATGGCTAAATTGCAAATAGTTTCTCCCATTCTGTGGGCTGTCTTTTCAGTTTGTGGACTGTTTCCTTTGCTGTGCAGAAGCTTTTTGACTTGATATGATCCCATTAGTCCATTTTTGCTTTGGTTCCCGCGGTTGTAGATTCTTCCTCAAGAAACGTTTGCTTATTCCACTGTCCTGGAGAGTTTTCCCCAAAGTTTTCTTGTAGCAGTTTCAAAGTTTGAGGTTTTAGATTTAAGCGTTTAATATATTTTATTTGATTTTTTTTATATAAGGAGAGATAGGAGTCTAGTTTCATTCTTCAGCATGTAGGTATCCACTTTTTCCAGCACATATTATTGAAGAGAATGTCTTTTCCCCAAGGTATGTTCTTAGCACCTTTGTCAAAAATGACTTCACTATAGATGTATGGATTTGTTTCTAGATTTCTCTGTTCTGTTCCATTGGCCTATGTGTCTGTTTTTATGCCAGTATTTGATCATTACATTTATGTAATCTATTTTTTGAATAGTAATTATAAGTCTTCATGCTTTTTTTCTGAAAATGTCTATAATCCGAATACTTTGGGAGGCCAAGACAGGTGGATTGCCTGAGGTCAGGAGTTCGAGACCAGTCTGGCCAACATAGTGAAGTCCATCTCTACTAAAAATACAAATAAATAAATAAATATTAGCTGGGCGTGGTGGTGGGCACCTGTAATCCCCGCTACTTGGGAGGCTGAGACAGAAGAATGGCTTGAACCTGGGAGGCAGAGGTTGCAGTGAGCTGAGATAGTGCCATTTCACTCCAGCCTGGGCAACAAGAGCAAAACTCCATCTCAAAAAAAAAAAAAAATATATATGATTCTGCTTTACTGTCATTGTGATGTTGGCTGTAGCTAAGAATAGTTATAGTGATACATATGAATGGTACCTGTTAGCCATCTTTCTCATATTCCCCTTCAAGTGTTTCTCATATTTTCTCCTTTGTGAAGTGGACATGTAGATTTGCCAGATCAGAGCCAATGTGTTAAATCTGCAAGGACACTCACTATTTGTATGTGTAGTTGCCCAAAGTTCACTCTTGAAAGTACATGCTCTAGGCCAAGATTAGAGATCACTAACTGTATATTGTTCTTGCCTTTTCTATTTCTGTTCTTAGTTGCTTTGTACAAAAAAAAAAAAAAAAAAAAAAAAAAAAAAAAAAAAAAAAACTTTTTATTCCTATTCAGGTACTGTGGGAGATGCAATGATCCTTTGTTACAGTTTTCAAATGATCTCTCCAAACGCCTTCTATCTTTACAGCAGCATGGAGGGTGGGAGTCTCCATCCTGTCTTTTTTTTTTTTTTTTTTTTTTTTTTTTGAGACGGAGTTTCGCTCTTGTTACCCAGGCTGGAGTGCAATGGCGCGATCTCGGCTCACCGCAACCTCCGCCTCCTGGGCTCAGGCAATTCTCCTGCCTCAGCCTCCTGAGTAGCTGTGATTACAGGCACGTGCCACCATGCCCAGCTAATTTTTTTTGTATCTTTAGTAGAGACGGGGTTTCACCATGTTGACCGGGATGGTCTCGATCTCTCGACCTCGTGATCCACCCGCCTCAGCCTCCCAAAGTGCTGGGATTACAGGACTTTTTAAAATAATATCATCCGGCCTCACTCTGTGTTAGACTCTTCTCTCCTACTAAGAAGGGCTTTTTTTTTTTTTTTTTTTTTTTTTTTTTTTTTTTTTGTCCCCTTTATATTATTGCATTATATACGTCTTGGGACAGAGTCTTGCCTAAAAACTTGGCTACTTAAAAATTTAAGACACAAATTTACATGCAGTCTCTGCATCTAAGAATGTTAGGCCGAGGCAGGTGGATCACCAGGTGAGGAGATCAAGACCATCTTGGCCAACATGGTGAAAACTCATCTCTACTAAAATACAAAAAATTAACCAGCCGTGGTGGTGCACATATGTAGTCCCAGCTACTTGGGAGGCTGAGGCAGGGAGTCACTTGAACCCGGGAAGTGGAGGTTACAGTGAGCAGAAGTCTTGCCACTGCACTCCAGCCTGGTGACAGAGCAATAATACATCAAAAAAAAGTCATCTTTCAAGCTGGAGGTGAATATTGTATCCTCTTTTTTTTTTTTTTAAATTTCTGTTCATTCCATGATTCTTTCATTTCAATCTCCTTTCTTGTTTTAACTTTTTCTTTCTCCACTTCATCCCATTTTTTGATTATAAATGTATTTGTGAGGCTAATATTAGCCTCATTGGTGGCATGAAAACTCAAAAAAGCAAAAAAGTTAATAGGTTCTTTTAGATGATAAGGTGAGGAACAGAAAAAGCTTTTTAAAATAAGCAAAGTAAAAATACCAATGCCTGGTATAGTTTGTGGTCTTTTCTTAGTACTTAGTTATGATTCTATAATTCCTTCACTTTCTCTAAATTTTTGAAAATTCGGTTCAGTTTCAATTTCACAAATATTAAGCATGAGTATCAAGCAATAAAAAGAGCAGCATGTGATCATTTTGTGAGACCTGAGGCACATTTCTTTACAGTGGTTTCTTCACACATAAAGTAAAGGACACAATGCATAGTGCAGCCTGTTCAGTGAAAATTAAGTAAGAAAATATATGACATGTGCATAGTTAGCTTAGTTCACATCCCAGAATATAACAAGCACTCAATACATAGGTAGCTTGGCTTGCTTCATTGTGCTTTATAACTATTTTATGTTATGGGTCTCAAGAAATATTTTTAGGCCCTTGAGGAATCGCCACACTGTCTTTCACAATGGTTGAATTAATTTACATTCCCACCAACAGTGTAAAAGTGTTCCTGTTTCTCCACATCCTCTCCAGCATCTGTTGTTTCCAGATTTTTTAATGATCGCCATTCTAACTGGTGTGAGATGGTATCTCAATGTGGTTTTGATTTGCATTTCTCTGATGACCAGTGATGATGAGCATTTTTTCATATGTTTGTTGGCCTCCTGTATGTCTTCTTTTGTAAAGTATCTGTTCATATCCTTCGCCCATTTTTGAATGGGCTTGTTTGATTTTTCTTGTAGATCTGCTTTAGTATATATCCAAAGGATTATAAATCATTCTACTATAAGGACACGTGCACATGAATGTTCATTGCAGCACTGTTTACAATAGCAAAGACCTGGAACCAACCCAAATGCCCAACGATGATAGACTGCATAGGGAAAAGGTGGTACATATACACCATGGAATATTACGCAGCCATCAAAAACGATGAGTTCACGTCCTTTGTAGGGACATGGATGAACCTGGAAACCATCATTCTCAGCAAACTGACACAAGAGCAGAAAATCAAACACCGTATATTGTCACTCATAGGCGGGTGTTGAACAATGAGAACACATGGACACAGGGAGGGGAACACTACACACTGGGGTCCGTTGGGGGGAAATGGGGGAGGGACGGGGGGGTGGGGAGGTGGGAAGAGATAGCATGGGGAGAAATGACAGATACAGGTGAGGGGACGGAAGACAGCAAACCACACTGCCATGTGTGTACCTATGCAACAATCTTGCATGTTCTTCACATGTACCCCAAAACCTAAAATGCAATAAAAAAAAAGAAATAACTAGATAGCACCATGTTAAAGAATTATCAAATATGCCTATTTCAAGCAATAAACTCCTTAGGTCTGCTGTGTGACCAAGGCATCTACACTTTTTATATCAACCCTAATAGGTGGCTTTGATGCTGATGAAAGGATAGATTTAAGTGATTAGGAGCAGAGGCATGAGATTTATACATTCCTAAATTCAATCTAGTCCTTGACATTTACTAACAGGTTGCCTAGATTTAGTTATTTAAACATTTTAATCTGATTTATTGGGGATAAATGAAAGATCTACTTAGCATATAGTAAATAATCAGCAAATCACACAATTATAATCTAATGGGAATATTTTCACATAAAATATTATGCGATGACCTCCCCAGAGTTGACTATAATGCCAAGATAAAAGAAAAAATAATATTCCAACCTGGAATTATCTACATTGTAAATAAATGCAAATGTAACAACGTTTTCACACCCTTGTCATTATGAATCCATACTGAGTGGAGAAGTTTGTATCACAGTTGTGCTTCTAAAATTATTTTAAAACTCCTTTATGATTTTATATACTTTATGTTGTTTTCATTATTTTCCACAAAAGAACAAACACATACACACATGCACACACACACATACACAGACATATAGAGAGAGAGAAGAGAGGAAGAGGAAGAGGAAGGCCAAGAAATGATCCTAAATAAATGAAGGAATTGGGTACCTTTGTAATAAGATCGTTGACACAGGAGAAAACATATCATGTCAAGTCTGATAATCATTTTCTGTGATTTCTAATACAAGGAGATTTTTTTTTGTTTTGACTTAAACTGGTTATTAGTGAGAAGAAAGTCTAAGTACCTTAGTTCAGTCTTAAAATTCAACCTCCACATTATAGTTCTAGTAATTCAGTTTTATCTTTTCCAAATAATTCAAGTATTACATACATTTTCTTAAAGCTGTGATATACTGATAAAGGCAAACGTATTGTACCAGTATTTTAAGGACATACAACGTACAAATGTTAGTTTTTACTGTCCCCTGCCTTCCTCTTAATCTATCTATATTTTCTTTTTAGTCCCATCTATACTATCTATCTTGAAAGAAAAGTACCAAGGCAGGCAGCAAATAAAGAGACGAGTAGGAGAGTGTGGTCCATCTTTAACGTTGCCGCGTCTAGTTAATTTAAATACTGAAAGAGAAATCAACTGCCTTGTCCTCCACACTCAACATCAAGAAGCCCAGGGAGCTCCTGCTACTTGCTACTACTCATCTTAACTGCATAGCAATAACAGTAAGGGAGAAAAAAATGGCTTTGCCCAGCAATAGTTTCAGCAGCCAAAAGTTAATACCTCCTTTATACTTAATAAAAAGCAAAGGCTTCAAACTTTAGGATGATTTCAATAAGACCAAACATTCAGGCAGTATGACTGTAGTTCTAACATTCTCAATTCACTAAGGGTAAAATTCCATGAGTTTTCGCAGAATGAGAAATATAAGCACACAAATATTGAGTATTCCGAGCCTACTAATAGTTCTAAAAGTAAAGGAACACTTTGTGCAAAGATTTTGAAAAATACAAAGAATAGATGCCCTCTGTAGTTAAAATAATGTTTTAGTTTTTAGTTTTTTCCAAATATTGAATCCGATTCCAGAAACTGAAATCACTAAACCTATACAGACCTTGGGCCAATCCAGATTTCAGGCTCATAAGCTGATCAGAGAATTGAATATTCCATACTTAGAAGACCCTCTAAATAATGTATTTGTTCCTTGCCTTTGTTAGCATGTTTGTTTATTTGTTTGTTTTAATCAACAAGTCTATCTTTGCTCTACTACTGCAGTTACCTGCAACTGAAGTGATAGGACCTCATTAATGCAGATTAGTGTCTGAAAGTGAGCAACACTTATAGATTGCAATTCTTGTTTTCCCTTTCCAAATATTCTCTTGGGTGAAAAAAAAAACCAAGGGGCTAGTTGCTAAGGGGAATTAAGCCATCTCAAACAAACAAACAATAGATTTAATCCTTTTTACTCTGGTGTTTATAAAAGAGCAGATTACCGAGGGTTGGAATAGATGTTCTGCTACTTTGCATTCTGATTATGGTAGCTGATGGCAAAAACACCAGCACAGTTCCTAAACTAAATAACAATGCATATTTTAATTATTTCAGAAACAAAGTGATAAATTTTCACTACATTCAGCACTTTAATCTCTGCTGAGATGGCATACTTTAGACCCAGGAGAAAAAATATATAAATCAGAATATATGTGAAGGTGGTCTTTATTACATGAAGATTTTATTACATGATGTAAGAAGTAATATTACAGGAGTTTGGAATGAAGTCAAATTCATTGCACAATATCGGAATTAAATATAGTATCATATTTTAATCTATTTTTTTTTTTGCCTTTGTCAAATTGACAGTCATCTTTTTCTTGTAATTAAATATCAGTTTGGACCCTCAGGCCTCTGAGACAAATTGGTTGTATTCTTATATGTTAAACACTGACTTAATTCAGTTCAATCATTTAATTCTTCTTCCTTTAATTACTTAGTAGCTAAAACTAATAACTGGTTTTGTTTCTTTAAACTTACTGTGTAGTCTTGCCAAAGCAAATTGCTATATCTGATTTCATGCGAACGCCAAGTTGCTTAGCAACTTAAATCTGCCTTATATTTCATCTTTTTGCTTGCTCTTTAATCTCTAAATTTTTATCAGGGTGTAATTTTAGGCATATATCTATATTTACACAGATTTTTTAAAAAATTCACACGGTGAACAGTTTGTTATCCATTGAATCTGTAGTTGTGTGTTTGTGTGGAGAGGGGGGCAAAAGACAGACAGAGTAAGAATAGGAGAAAGACAGAAGTGGGAGTCCAAAGAGGAAAGAGAATGAGAGAATGAATTTATAATATCCTAGTCTTGTATCTTTCAGGCTCTTAAATCTTACGGCCTTTCCACCTTTTATATGTGGTTCACATGTTCTGTTTTGTCTTCCAGGTACCAAGACTCTTGTTTCTAACCTCAAGGCATGGGGATTTAGTCATCTATACTAGTTCCTGAACAATTTCATGCATAATTGGCATTCAGGCTCAGAAGACTCTTAAAACAGATCGGATTCAGAGCCTTGTGTGGTTTTATCCCCAGAGAGAAATTATCCCTTTGGGAGGTTTGTCATCTTTGTCAGGAAGAAAATGGTGTTACTATTTTGTATGTTCATTGTGTCCTGGCAGACAGGCAGTGACTTTTCAGCCAGGTCCAGAAGCTAATTGTAGAAATGATGGAAAGTGTCAGAATGTAAAGAAAAAAAATCTTAGAGTAAGTGACAGTTGTCACTTTGCTTATTTTCTGCTATTTGCTGTAATAGGCATGAAAGTATAAAGGAACATTTGAAGGAGAAAAAAGATTTGTTTCACACATGCATAGCATTGAACGGAAATGAGCTTTAAATATTGGTGTACATTCCTTCAGAATGTAATTACCCTGCATTACCCTATCAGTCACTCTTCTTCATCAGGGGCCAAAAATAATTTCTCCAGCGTCTCTCCATTCTTGCATACCCACTCTCATCAATGCATACTCAGGGGTGTGTTGCTTACAAATCAGGAAAACAAATGGTAACAGGGAGAGTGAGCGCCCATTAATTTTGTGCTTTCTTTTTGAGAACAACAGCTTCAACCCAGCTATTATTTGTCTTGAGCATGAAAGCAATCTTCCAGCTTGAAACAGAATTGTTGGTTTCAATGTTATATTTTTATTTTTATGTTTTATGTTTTGGACTGGGGCTCACATTTAAATAAGGCAATTTCAATGCTTGTTTAATGAATGCTAAATTAATTATAGTTTCCTTTTATGGAAGTTTGAGAAGTTTTTTGACGTCCTTATATTTTTTTCCACTCTGCTTTTTTTCTGTGTGTGTGTGTGTGTGTGTGTGTGTGTGTGTGTGTGTGTGTGTTTATTTCTTTTTAGATGCTCTGCAATATATAACTAAGACTTTTTTGACCTGATTTCATTTCTTCTGCATCTCTATCATTGGCAAAATTTCAAAAGAATAATTTCTTACCTATTGTTTTTAAAATAAATAGCATTGAAAGTGGCTCTATGTTCATTACAGCAGAACAGTTTCGAACAGCCTGAATGCTACCTAGTTGAATAGCTGCATATGGATAGTAGCAGTCTCAGCTCTCTTCTGAACTGTTTTCCTGGTGATTTAAGGAAGGTATCCTAAAATGATGTATGCAGGAGACTCATGATCACCTCTTCCATCTTTTTAGTTCTTCGTTGGGATCTTTGGTTGAGTCTGAGAACCAAATTGACACAGACAGATTAACAGGTGGTAAACATACAAATGTTATTAATTTGTACATGTACGTAGGAATCCACACCAGTGAGTGAAGACCTGAAGAAATAGCCAAAGCAGAAATCTTCTATACCTTTTAGACAAAGAAATGATAAATTAGGGAAGAAATGAAGGCAAAGGCATTTGAACTAGGGGTAATAAATCATGGAGAAGTCCCTGGAGGATATTGAGAGGGGGGTGAAGCTAGTGGAGGATAAGGGTTATTTTAGTAACTTTATTTGTACAGTTCTATCACAACACCAATTCCAAGTCTCTAGTGATAAAAATTATTTTCTCATCCTCATACAGGAAAGGTATATTTTTTAAAAAAAAATTGAGCAACGTGGCTCACGCTTGTAATCTCAGCACTTTGGGAGGCCGAGGTGGGCAGATCACGAGGTCAAGAAATCGAAACCATCCTGGTCAACATGGTGAAACCTCATTTCTACTAAAAATACAGAAGATTATCCAGGCATGGTGGCTCGCGTTTTCAATCCTAGCTAATTGGGAGGCTGAGGCAGGAGAATTGCTTGAACTTACGAGGCAGAGGTTGCAGTGAGCTGAGATCACGCCATTGCACTCCAGCCTGGGTGACATAGTGAGACTCCATCTCAAATACATACATACATACATACATACAAGAAATTGTATGGCTTGCTGCAGGTAGGAAGGGGCCAGTCAGATACCCTTTCCAAAACTATTTCTCAAGTGTCTTCAGCTTGAAATAACCAATATGCCAAATATGAGTATATTATAGGGTGGCATGTCCCTAATTCCATCAGATGTGTGTGACCATACAGGACCATAAACATGTCTGTTAGGCTGGGTGCAGAGGCTCATGCCTGTAATCCAAGCTCTTTAGGAGGCTGAGGCAGGAGGGTCACTTAAGGCCAGGAGTTTGAGACCAGCGTGGTCAACTTAGTAAGGCCACATCTCTCAATTAAAAAAAAAAAATAATAATAACTAAATAACTACTCAGGAGGCAGAGGTCAGAGGATCTCTTGAGCCCTGGAATTTGAGACTGCAATGAACTATGATTGCCCTACTACACTCCAGCCTAGGTTACAGAGTGAGATCTTGTCTCAATCAATCAATCAATCACTCAATCAAATAACAAAATAAAAGTCTGACAGCTTCAGACACCATAGATTTTCCCTAAGTTCCCTTTACCATCTTCCTTTTCTGGCCAAATTTACACTTATACTTGTCGAGGGTACACGAAGACACATAGAAGAAACCATACTTCTGCCATTATCTATCATATAAAATTCAATATCCATAAAATAGAACTATATAATAATGCTACCAAACTTCTAATTTTGTGAGTACCAGACAAAAGCTCCTATAATAAATAGGCAGCATACTTTCTCCCCAACATTAAGCCATACTATGTACCTGGCCTCTAAATCTCCTTGTGTTCACTCACAATATGAACACACAGTGCTTCAGCAGGATTCGTGAAGTGTCCTTCAGAATTCTTGTGATGTAAGTAGGGACAGGAACTAGATCATCCGGCACCCTGCTTCACCTTAGCTTATTGTCAACCAAAACGTGGTTCCTTCCACCTACTACTACACATTATCCTGTGCTTATGTCTTAAGATGAATAGATTCTAAAGTTTGTGCATTTTATATGGGTGAGAAGAAGGATGTTTCCTATTGGGAGCAGCTGTCAAAACTGTTCTGAATACAGGTCATATCTATTCGGTAGTAAATGGAATTAATCTCCCCAACCCCTGCAAAACAAAAGACCTGGGAAATGTGAGATTAAAAGTGTAATCCTCAAAGCAGTTTGGCTTTTAGACTTCTGCAAGGTGATGATTTGTTATAGCACTGAATGATGAAACTTGCTTTTCTCAGAGAATTTCAGGTCAGTTGGAAGGGTCTGTCCTCTCTGCATTATGAAGGGATACCTTCCAGAAGAAATTAGCTGGGGTTGGTGTATCAACTTTGTAAAATCGCTTCCTCTCAGCAATGAGGATATCCTTTGATATAGATTATATTTCTTTCTTATACTTTCTGCCAAGTCTTTTCTGGGCTAAGATATTGTACACTGTTTTTACCTTTTAAGAATGAATTACCAACCAGACAGGGATGTTTCCAGGAAAATCAGTTGCCAAGAAAAACCAGTGAAATTCTTGGGTGGATATTTGGCATCCAAGCTAAGAACATCCCATTTATAAAAAAGTTTTAGTGTCTTTCTCTATTTTTTTTTTTTTTTGGAAGACTCTCAACTGATAGAGAGCCAGCTAGTGAATGGATATGAATTTTAAAAAATCCCCCAAACTGATATGTTTCCAATATTCTTCAAAATTGGGCCTATACAAAGAATGTCCTTTGGTTCACAATAGCTATCACTGAATACCGAGCCTGGCACACCCTACCTCTACACGACCAGGTGTGTACAAGACATTGCATTAGAAAACCACTTCATCTTTGACTGTTAGTCGGGATTGCTTATAGTTGGTTCCAAGAAGCCCATTTCTTTATCACATATGTGATGTTGTCGTTCTGTGTACCTTGCAAATATTTATTCTGATACTTAGGCTTGCTTTAATTATTTTACTTTAACTCGTTGGACACTGGGGGAAATTCTGAAGCTGAATACACTACTAATGTAGCACAAGAATTATTTCAGTTTTGGAATTCTTTCTTCTTTCTAGAAAATTGTGATAGACCTAACCTGGCAACTCTATGTTATATGTGAGTCACATAAAATACAAATTTAGCAGTAGAAAACAGAATGTTCTGGCCGGGCGTGGTGGTTCAAGCCTGTTATCCCAGTACTTTAGGAGGCTGAGGTGAGTGGATCACAAGGTCAAGACCAGCCTGGCTAACGTAGTGAAATCCTGTCTCTACTAAAAATACAAAAATTGGCTGGATACGGTGACTTATGCCTGTAGTCCCAGCTACTCTCAAGGCTGAGCCAGGGGAATCGCTTGAACCTGGGAGGTGGAAGTGGTGCTGAGCTGAAATCCTGCCACTGCACTACAGGCTGGGCAATAGTGCAACTTCAGCTAGAAAAAATAAAAATGTTCTAATTATATAAACCTTTAAAATAGGTCCAGTGTTTGGTCTAGCTTATTTCCACATTTTCTTCTTTGTTCTCATGCATTTTGATATAGGTATGTTTTATTTTACAGTGTGGGCTGTGTATAAGACAATCTGTTCTAGTGTGGGAAAATTATTAGAAATGGTATTTCTATTTAACTTAATACTATCTTGTGGTTAAATAGATTTTCCGCATACTTTATAATGTTGCAAATGAATGAAAAAGGCAGTGTATGCGGATATTTCACATATAAAATTATGCATGCCTAAGGGAGATGTGTAGACTTTATTTTAATATGAATGTGCAATCAAATAAAGGTAGGAAACAAAACTGATGACATCTTTTAGAACTGTTTGACACAGGAATATGTTGATAAACATCTGACACTTTTCTAATGTAAGCAGATATGTGATATCAATTTTCTAGAACATGACTTGAATATTTTCTCTTAAATCTATGCATTGGGAAAAGGTTCATATAATTTAATTTAAAAACAACTTCCATAATCTCTTCTGTATTTTTAGTATTAGTCTATTGAGCAGCATTCCTAAATAGACATCTTAGGAAGATTGGATAGTGTCTTTTCTAGTTGAAAGAGTATCCCAAAAGATTGAAAAGTGGAAGAATAGAAGAAGCCAGGACAGGTGGTTATGTTAATTAAAGCTGTATTATCTGCGTTTTGATTGTAAGTAGCCGTTCATGCACTGGGAAACTTGCAAACAGTGTGTACAAATGCCATTCCTGGGAGGTCTAATTATTTTAAGGAAGTTTAATAATTCTGACTACACTGTCAGTCATAAGTCATACTCCTTCAATCGGCCTCTGGTGGTGATTTGTTTAAAATAACCAAAGAACCTTATCATGTTGCATTATTCCAAAATGCATACAAATATTCAGTGAACCAAATCTTTACTTCTCCTTCAGCTGCCACATTCCCAAATCCTTTACAATTTTCTTTTCTTTCCTTTTCTTTTTTTTTTCCGAGTGACAGATTCATTAATTCATTGTGACCCCAGGCATGGAATTAAACTACCATTTCCACAACCAACAGCAAAAACCCATGGGGTCAATTATAGTTATTGGTTTGTTTTGTTGATTGTATCTTATAAAGTGTAAAACACGGTATATCAATTGCCAATACTAAGTTATAATAATATTTTTCAGCATGTAAGCATCTACTAATTAGTAGAAAATGCAAATTTGCCTTATCTCTAAAGAATAAATCAAAGGATGTTTTTACTGAGAAGTATAATTTTAGAATAACATCATAAAATCTTATGCCATGTGACAATTAAAAATGACTAAATACAATTTAGAAAAATTATGAAATTAATATAAAACTCTTTTGCAGTTACATTTACCTAGAGTAATTCTCATGGACAGACTCATGTTTTTAAAATGCTTTCAAAGGATTACCTCACAGAAGGTTAAATAATGAAAATATATTTTTTTAAATACTATTAATTACATGTAAAGACTGTTGTTACATTAGCATAAATAGTGATTAGCATATATATTCTCTTTCAGTGATCAGTACACATCACACATATAGGTGCGAAATTTTTATGACTCCGAAAATATCTTACCAGGTTTCCAAAATAATGAATAATAGCTTAGCATGTACTTAAAAAAAGACATAAAAAGTTCTGCAGCTGTATTTTTAAAGATGGGATCTATTAAATCAAGGTATTTAATAAGCAACACAATAAGTAACATTGAAAAAGATTTTGCAACATATTTCGTAAGTTAACTTTTCTTTTTATATCACATTCCCTTCTCAATAAACCCCATCCAAATTTCTGTCATCAGATTCCTTGGCTCCAGCCTTTTCTCTTTATATCTGTCACCAGAGACCCTGCATTTGCTTCTGTTGTAGAGCAAGAACACCCTTGCTGGTCACTCTTACACCATGTTTTTGTCCTTCATGACTTACTAATTATTTGTACTCAGAGCACACAACGTAGTACAAGTCCTGATGGTGGTTTCTACAATCATGGTGATAGATTATAAAGCCTCTCCAAGGATGGAAATGACAGTGAGAAGGTCACCAAAGCTATTTTAATGTGTTAACGATCTCACCAATAATGGGAATTTCTCATATAAAATTGCATATTGTTTATGAAAACACAGAAACAAAATTAAGGAGCAAGACCTTGAAATGTGTGATGGGAGAGATCACAAAAGGGAGTAAATTTATTGAATACATACTGTATGCTGGAAACCATGCTAACGTCATTACAAGTATATATTTAACCTTCATGAATGCTTTCATAAATATTTCTTTTATGTATAAGAAAATGAGGATAAGTAGCTTGGTAAAGATTATAGGATACCTTATCCAATGGTCTACTTGAACTCCTATATCCTACTCTTATATAGTAGCTTACAGATAGTCACTCGTAACTCAGCCATGACCAGTTTTGAATTATCAAGAAGAATATAACATACAAATAGAATTTTGAGAAAAGTAAGAATTTACAAATTCTGAAATTAAAGCCCCAACTTTTAATGAATGTGCATCTACTGTATCAAAAAACTTATGGAATGCATAATGTGCTCAGCACCATGTTTTATATTTTCAGGGGGAAAAAAAAAAGAAAACTGCAAATACTTTTTTTCAAGAAACTCCCAACTTATTGGGTAATAGTTCAGATTCAGAATGTTAAGTGCCAAGAGGATGTATGCAAAAAAGATGACTGATTCACAAATAAAGTAGGACATCATGTTACAGATAGAAGAGTGATTTGTTTTGTTTTACCTAATAGACAGATTTTGACATCTGTCTTAAAGGATGAATAAGAGTTGCTGGACAAAAGGGATAGAGGAAGATATTCCAGACAGATGTGTTCAAATTTGAGAAGTAGCATAAAGTGGATAAAACTAAGCATATATGTGTATGGAATATAAGTATAAAAATAGACAGGGGAAAAATTCCCAGAGCTCATATTCCGTGGTGAGGCATCTAGACGCTAGGAGCAGAGACAAAATGATTATAGCTGTAACCAAGAAAGACCATTGGGGAAGCAGAGATAAATTATCATAAAGAGGATTAAACTTCAGAAGAAGTCAGTTTGATTGTTGCAATAATCAAGCTTAGTTACCTTTAGGACTTAAATTAGGACAATTTCAGCAAGGATAGAGAAGCAAAACTCAAAAATTCTCAACATAAACTTAGCATGTGTAATTGAGAGGACTTGGTGACCAATTACGTGTGGCATGAGAAAAAGGTGGTTGTTGAAGGAACTCCCAAGATTCCAGATAATATAGAAGACAGGCTGATGAGTTCCATTTGAGATAGATGACTTGATATTCTACAAAACATAAAAATATGTATCTAGTAACCAGATACAAATGTGGTCCAAAGTTTGGCATAAATTGAAAACAGAAAATACAGAATGCACAATGATAGTTGAATCCTGGGCATAAAATTAATCAGCAAAAAGGAGTATTCAGAAGGAAATGGCAAGAAAAGATGGCCAAGGATTGCATATATGGAAATAGAGCAATTAAAGTTTATTAGGGGAAAATTAGTGGATGGCAGAAGAGAACAACACAGTTTTAGTGAGAATGAAGTAGGGGATAAGAAAAGTTTCAGGGAGAAGGCATTGGTTAATTGTATCCAGTAGTGCAGTGACTCATTTTGATGAGGATAATGGCTAAGTGGCCTGGTGGTTCAGCATTTAGATCATTGGAGATCTTAGTGGGAACAGTTTCAGTGAAACAGCAAAAATGAAATCAAGTTCCCTGGGTCTCGTGAATTGACAGTGAAGTAGTAATACAATAAATAAAACCTACTTTTTTAAGAACTCGAGTATAAAAAGTGATGGAGATAATTAAAATCTACATTTGTTGCATGTTTAATGTTTTTCTTTAATTGAATTTATTTGTTTTCTTGTGATCTGAGAGAATTCTTTAAAATTCTGCATGGAATCTCTATTTGGATTGGAGAAACAGCTTTAAAAAATAACTATTAACACCTAGATGATGTGGTGTTCAGTATTTTCTGAAAACTAATGATATGATGAAAGTTAGATAGGTAATTAAATTCTCAGCCAACTTTTTCAGCAGCATAACTTTCAGTAATTTAATATTACATTTTTTCCTTTATTCAGGCATTTCAAGTAATACAATTTAGACAACAGATGTCCATAGTATAGTTTTGCTCTGCAATTTTGCTATCTTAAACTATTGCATATCTTCTAATTTTAGAAATGCTTTGGTTGGATATAAGAAGTATATTATAAGATTCTAATGTGTATAATAATGTTCATGTGTTGTAATATATATATGTACATATAAGGTTAATAATATAAGTTATATTCAATAGAAGAGAATGAAAGATCACATACTATTAGAATCAGAAATAATTTGAATAATGGTTCTTTCAGGAATTAGTGTACAATCTTTATCAGGTTACTCAGCCTCTGTTTTCTTGTGTGGAACTGGAATATTAATTTCAATACACTTGTGAAGCTTTAGTGAATAATTTTGTAAAAGTTTTACATAGTTTCTAGAATATAATATATACTCAGTGAATTACCTTATTTGCATTTCTACTTTTCTATCACAGCACAGTACCTGATATCTAAGCAACTATTCATTTTTTTCCAAAAAAAAAAAAAAATCACCTTTTTTTTAGAGGAATAGGTTAAGGGTCAAAGTCACTTATATAGCCTTAGGGAAACTATTTTGTTCCAATTTCCAATGGTAGACAAAATATGCGTTTCAAAGATAGATATAGAAATGTCTTCTAAATTGACTACTTTAGAGTATTTTTTATGACTAAATTCTTGATATGGTAATACCCTTGAATAATCTGAAGGAAATGCTGCCCAATCATTTCCACATGAAAGCACCACATAAAAAGTTATATTTTGGGGGTATTGGTTAATACTAGAGGGAGTTGAGCTATATATTAGTCTTAGTGATTCTTTATTATACATGTGTATGTCAACTGTATGATGAAAATAAAAAGCATTTGGGAAGATATAGATTGGTTAAAATATCAAGCAAAGTGTTCATTTACAGATGTTAAGTTTCTAATCCAGTAAAAATCTAATACCAATTATAGAAAATATTAATGAATCTCTGATTTCCAACACATGAGTGCAATGTTTCTTTCACTCTTCAGAAACCTTGGACATCACAAAAACAATATATCAGCAGCAAATGCAAAAAGTGGAGTCTTCTGCTTTGTTTGATGACAAGATTCAGGGCTGATACGTTTAATAGAAGTTCCCCACTTAACTCTCCATCTCACTGCTAACCACATCTTGGGTTGGACTCCCTCTGTCTTGATCAGGAGGAAAACAAAATTATTCAGTCATTTCATTAGCCCTCTTGGGAATCAATATCCTTTTTCCGGGGATCCTGAGGCAGATGTTGAGAAAGTAGAGTATTTCCCAGACCACACTCAGTGTTATGGTGGGGGCTACGCATTAGTGAACATTGCTCATCATCCTCACTGACTAGGAAGCCACTGGCCTCTGATATTTCCTGCAGGAATCCAGAAACTGCTTAAGGCTAAAGATGACCAGGTAGGAGGCTCTAACTGCCTTAGACCCAAGGAGTAAATGGGTCAGTATATTGAAGTACACCTGTGCCCTGCATGCAGAACACTTGTTGGGCAGATCTGACCTAAAGTCAACAGGAAATACAGTAAAATAATCAAAGCGTATCAAAAAAAAATTTTGGAAATATGACAAAAACTTCAAAACTGTCTATGGACCAAAATGAAATGCAACTCATTTGAAGATCTTTTCATGACTTAAATGATAATAAATCAACAATCGTTTGCAGAAAGCGCTACAGTTTTCTAAGCATATTTTATCTCATTTGATGTTAATAGGAAAAGATGTAGCCTATGCATTTTACAATTGAGGAAGTAGAGAAGCGAGAGATCTAGAAATGAAATGGCTTGCACAAATGTTAAAATACGGCCTGTGGGTAACAAATGTATTTCTAGAATGCAACTAATCTCATTTATTCAAGACAATTATAGAAAATTTTGTCACAAACTATATCTGCACCTGATTCTATATTCTTAATATTTAATAAGAAGTATTCAAATTATGAAAACTACATTTAATTCTCCTTCCACACTATTTCCTCAAATCCTTTAAAAGTTATGACTGGGATACATACTTGCTGTCTGAAAAGAAAGGACAAGAAGCATTGAATTCTTCAAGTCACATATTCTAGGTACTCACTACCAAGGTGGCAGGGAAGTACTCCTTTCTTACGTCAGTTTAGACTTGGCATGAGGGAGCATACAAGGACTGCTGCTGAAAAGCCTGCCAGCCTGCCTCACGCTATTCTTAAAAGGAAGAGCAAAAAAGGCTGGAGGCCTTTCCAAAGCTTATATGGAGACTAGCCAGACTTCTGGGATTCAAAATGGCTTGATGACTTCCTCATCTGTCACTTGAGCTGCCCTGACATTCAAAAACTTTGTACAAGTCCTTCTAGGTATAAAGTTAAGGTCATTAAGTGACTCTAAATATAGCTTGAAAAAATTAAGTCCTACCTCGCATTATCAGCCCCAAAAGGTTTTATCATGGCTGCAGGCATTTTTGAAATAAGTTGATGAAGGCTATTCAACTGTATCTATTACGGTAGAGATCTTCACCATATAACTGTAGATTACTTCTTCCCCAGCAGCCATGACTACCTTGCAATTATTAAATGCATGAATCTTAGGATACATGCATATAGGTTCTTTAGGTTTAAACTATCACTAATTATATCTAAAAATATTTTTATCAAGGTCAAAACTACTCCCAAAGTATAGCTAACTGAAATGATTGTCCTAGAATCCATTTTGGGGTTGGGCAGGCGGCTGTGTTACTGATGATTTGGCAGCATCTTAAGAAGACTATGAATGGTGGTATCTCTACCAATGAATTTATTGAAGTATATATCTAAATTACCCAGAAATTACTCCCAGCTTCCTCTGAAAGCAAAAGGGGTAGACACGCCCTCTATACCTTTCCACAAATTTCCATCCATCTCTCCATGAGGTAAACTTCAATTATTTTGTCAATTCATTTCCTTTCCAGAATGCATTAAATCTTTGTTTTAATTTGATGTCATTATTAAAAAGAAAGAAAATGGGATGTTGGACCTGGGGAGAAGTAAAGTCAAGAAATTATTTCTGTGGCATAGCTGGGATGCAGACTCCTTACTGAGATACTATAAATGAAGGAATTTTTTTTTTTTTAATTGTACGATTTGCATTTCAGAGCCTAGAAATGGGGATTAGGGAGGCAAGATTTCTGGAAGTTGCAATGTAATTGGAATAGATAAACCAAATCTGGAATTTCACAATAGCTTCCTAGCATATTCCTTCCCCAGCATATGGCAGCCGAATATAAAATCTAGAGAAAAGCCATGACTTGACAATACTTTCCCTCATTCCAAACCATATGTCACTTAAAATAGTCTTTTATAGCTACATGCAATTACTGAAATGTATTTAGGATTCAACTATGATTGAAGATATTTCCCCTGATGGGATAATAATGAGAGTAAATATGCCAGTGAAGCTAAGGCTATAGAAGAATTGTGAAAAATCTCTGGTAGCATGGATTAGGCTGCAGCAAGGGTCCAACCCTCTCTCTCTATCCAATAACAACTGACTTAAATCAAGTATTACCATTGACTTATATTATTATCCTACTCCACAGATTCTGTACAATAGGGTTTTGTACAGGAGTTTTATAAGTGTTTGCTTGACAAAATTAAATTGAGTGATTCTCAAACTCTATTTGGGAGGTCTTTTGATTCTAGCTGCATGGGTTCATTTTCTTTTGCAAAATATGCTGCACATTCAGGTAACCAATTGCCTCACCTAACAGAAGTACTAATTTTACAGTATATTGGTCTAATCCAATGCCACTTTCTTCTAATAAAAAATCAACCAAGAATTCTTAGGAAAAGAGAAGTTATTTTTATAAGGAAGTTTGCCCTTCAAGTAAACAAAAATGGATTTTTCAATCGTTCTCTTGAATTCCTAATTTATATAACTTGTAATTTTAAAACCATTCTACTTTTAAAACATGATTTTCAATTAGTTTAGATTTGCAAAATGTTTATGTTAAGTATATACAGCAATGTCTTTTATATTACAAAAACCATATAATTACATTTTTCAGACATGAAAAATGAATTAGTGCTGCATTATATGTGGTGACAGATTTTCTTGTTTGTTCTAATTTCACTGAATAGCTACAGTGAGCTTCTTTGGCATAATTCAGAATCACTCATTTGGCTCTCAGTGCAAAACTTTGGTTAATATGAAGAGATCAGTACTGTACTGAAGAAACAAGTCATATTTTTAAGATTCTAGAAGACAAATACCAGTATCAAAGATATTCCAGTGGAATATCGAATATGATTCAAAATTGCTAATGATAGGAAAAGTAATTGCCAAGCTAGTAAAAATTATTTAACTTATATAAAGAAGGCTCAAATGTTCACAGCTAAAGCAAAAGTTTGAAGTTACTATAAGATTAAAAGTAGTTGACTATATCATAGAGCTGTCAAAAATAGTAATGGGAACTTTGGATGAACAAGAATATAATATGCTATCACCAAGAGGTGGTCATGCTGTCTCTGCTTCATTCTCCTCATCCCATCCTTGCAGTTGGGGACTGTATTTCAAAATTATATTGATAAATTGGAGAACACATACAAGACAAGTGACCAAGAATTTGAAGTAAATAAAGCATTACAAATTAATTGAAAGAATTGGGAGTGTTAAGTTAGAAGACAAAACTTGTGATGACCACAACCATAGTTTTTGAACATTTAACACTCTATAGTAAAAAACATGGACACGTGACTGCCATACAAGAGAATGATTTTTGGCCAATGAATCACAGACATTCTATAAGGAAGAATATTCTAGAAATTAAACCTGTTCCTCAAGCAAAAATGCCCATTCTGCAAATAGTGAGTACCCAGTTCTTGAAGGGGATTAAGTAGAGTTTGGAATCAGAGAATTGTTTTTAGAAGAAATGATTCAGATGCTGGCTTAAAGTAGGTGAACTTAAATGTCCTTCCTTACACTGAAGTTCTCTGACTATGTAAAACTTTTTATAAATATGTCTTTACCATCTGGAATGGCTGCCACCCTCATGTTTAATTAGTACAACCAATCAAAATCTGAGGTCTCTTTTCAGATGGAAATGTTTTTAGTTAATTGAATTTCTTATTTTAACAGAACAGATTCCTGTAGTCCTCATGATTGCAAAGAACCTTCTGTGATATTTCTTCTGTTAGAAGAGCTAAGTAATTTCCAAGTGCTTTATTTAATTATCACGCTAATCATCTACTGTAAGAAGTGCATCCTTAAAATTTGTTGTCATCAGTGTGCACCCAGAGCCTATTATATGTAAGGCAGATATAATAAAGGTTCCTTGAATTAAAAACAGTGTCATAAGAGTGCAAGGAGTTAAAACAAGAAAAAAGAAAGATAAATTTTAAATCTTATTTAATTGGAGGATCAGAAAAGGCTTCGTGGGTGATGAGAGGAGATGGTATTTAAAATAGGTGTGAGCGAAGGGAATTATTTGAATTGGCAGAGACAGAAAACTTTCACCGAATATGGGGACAGCTGGAGAAAATGGAAAGGAGGAAAAATATAAGCCTTATGGTAAATGATGACTTCAACGAACAGAGAAATAATTCTGGGGATATGATTGGGGGATCTAGGACATGGCTTTGTTAAGGTTTAGACATTTTGTATCTAATTCCATAGGTGACAAGGATGATTAAGGGCTTCGAGTAGGTGAACCATGGGATTACCATTAGGAAGGCTAGCCTCATGAATTACATGGCATGGATTCAAAGAGAGAAAGCCTGGCTTCAGCATAGCAGTGATGAGGTTATTAAAATTGTCTTTCTGAGAAGTTTGAAACTAAGTTGGTACTAGTTAAAAAGGAGAAATGTGATATTTGTCCCTAAGTTATGTCTGGAAATCCTTGAATGTTTTTGGTTAGAATCCATCTAGGAGAGCTCTTGGGACGATTTTGGCCACCAAATATTAGACATAGACTTTAACTTGATGAAGGATGTGTAAGTACTCTGGATGATAAATGAGACCTGCTAGGAAACACTACTTAAAAACATAAAACACTTGCTTCTCTTTGTGATGCTTGCTGTACTTGAGTAAACAGCCTCAAGTCTATATGGATCTTGAGAAATATTTATTAAATATTTGAGAGGCTTTGCTGCTGTGAATAATGATGATGACTACCACAGCATGTCGTAGATGTGGCCTTATAAATAGAAGTTTAATGTACTTAATATCAAGTGCTGAAAGGATTTTCATTTTGTCTCTAATGCACTGAGAGTGTTTTAAACTATTGAATTTGATAGGTCCTGTCACCCTACCTCTGCCATGACCCCATAGGGCCATGATTCTGTTCATTTCATTTGGTGCATTCTTACTTGTAATAATGAACTAAAACTCCGGCAGAGCTATGCAAGGTTTGGACAAATGAGAAAGAACTATGTAGTCTTAAAACTGAGAATTCAATCGACTGTTCATAGAACTTTAAAAACCACACGTTAGGGCTTAATCACAGCATATAGATCAAGGACATGAAACTATTCATGTGGCATGCTTGTTATTCCAGTGTAGTCTGTGGGAACTTTCTTTTCCAAGGCATGAAAAATCTGTTTTCAGACGTATCATCAAGTTAATAAAATGAAATTGCATGCATGCCTTACTTTCCCTCTGTCGTCGTCCACATTATTAGAAAGTTGGTGTCATCATCAAGTAGGATTTATTAAAACCTTGCAAGCACTAAGTGCCTTAGTTTTAAATTGAAGTGACAATTCTCTTATATATTTTACATGCATATTTTGGCAGTATGTCCATTATTGAGCTTTTATGACAGTTTTTGAGAGTCTGATGTATTTCTAGAATTATTTGTTTCTTATCACTGGTTGTCCTTTGTAGCAGGGTACATTTTTCATTGCAGATACCTGCTTATACCCTATTAATTTTATTATATTTTTGAAATAATTCTAATAAGAATTTCAGTTCGTGATATTATAGGATAGACTCATACATTTCTGTTACTTTCTAGTTGGAGTGAGAGTCATCTAGTACTCTTTGGGTAGTATTGGCATTACCTGGAAACTTGTTAAAAATGTAGTATCTCAGTCCCTATTCCAGAGCTACTGAATTGGAAAGTGCATGTTACCTGGATCTATGTCATTGATATGCTCTGTGAGGTTTGAAAAGCACCATTGTATTTACTTTTAAATGTACACTAGTTTGAAATCAAATGATAATAGCCAGGTTTGGTAACAGAAGTTCAGTTAAGGGCTCTTCATGTCTCTGTGAATATAAACCAAATCTATATAAATGTGAACATTAGCATTTTTATTCATGAGATCACTGAACTGCTCAGGTGAAAGTTCTTATACCAATTAATTATTCCTTCAGTGATAGTTCTTTGGTATATATCTAGTACTTTTTCTTCTTAGTATCTACTGATGCCTTCACCTTTGCAAGGTAATCTTTTAAACAGGGTCATCTGTTATATAAATGCAGTACTAATTATCACAAATGACAGTGGACAGCGTAGGACAACTGAAAGAACACAGGACGGATAGTGAGAAGAAATGCTTTATGGTCTTTTCTCTATTTTGCATTTTAAATGTACTTTTAGAATTTCAGAGACTTCGTTTCTTTTCATTTAACAAGGGAATGGGTTGAATTAGATTATATCTAATGTTTTCAGTTAAAAAATTTTGGAGGTAATAGTCACAATGACAATTCTTATTCATGTTTAATTATAAGTTCATACTGAAATATTGATGTTAACAGGGTTTCACAGATATAAAAGATAACGGCCTTAAAGATACGACTTTTGAATTCAGGCACACCTAGTCAGAAATTCAATCCCTACCATTTACAAAGCATTGTTTAGTACTAAGCAACTTACTTTATTTTTGCATTTAATATCTCCACAGGACTGTCGGGAAAATTAAGTAAAATGATATATGCAATATATCCTCTAGTGAAATGCCTTACACAGAAAGGTCATTAATAATCTGTTATTTTAATTACTTCTCATCTTCTATAATGAAAATAACACAACAGTCATAAATGTAACAGACATTACACTTAGACATCAATTCTCTTTAGAATGGGTATGTCTCTATTACAAGATTTTATGTCTAATTACAAGATTTTAAAAACTGAAGATTTTAAAAACTTCAATTTGTTTGTTCTTGATAAAAGAATAGCAGTTTATGGTTCTAAGTTATTGGTTGTTATCAGTTAACTTCATATAGATGTTAAAAAAAAGAAAGTAAATAAAATATATAAGTCTGTGATTTTAAACACTGCTCAGTCACCTCTGGAGGTTTAAAAATACTTATGCCAAGGCCCTACATGAAGAATTGCAGAATGAATCAATCTGAGGGTAATCATCATCATCCATCAGGTTTTTGAAAGTTTCTATGTAATTCTAATGTGCAAGTCAGGTTGAGAATCTCTGGTGCAGATAAGCTCTTAAATTCATTGTTGGCAAATGTTATAAATGAACAGAATATATTGGCAGATTTCTTAAACAGATGAAATTCAAACCCTGTCAACAACTTATATGTGAGTACACTTATTATGCACAAACATGTTCACCCATCAAATCGAAGGAAATACTTGGTAAAATCCAAACAGCATATTTGCAGTGAAAAAATACATAAACAACAGCAGAAAATGTCATCTAAGGATAATCACTAATTTGAAACTTACCATTTTCTGAAATGGTCTGTTGTTATGTGATCTTCCCGTGGTGTTACAAAACCTTCATTTTTAAACAACTATTTTTGGCAATCTTCAATCTTTCAGGAATTCGGGATACACAACAGGACAGTCATGAAAATTATTAATTAAATGATTATATTAGAATATACTAACATTACGTACTTGGATGTTCGGTACTATTTAAACATAAAGTCTGTTCTTCAAGATGTGATACCATTTGTTCCTTGAGTTTTTTTCTTTGTCATTAACATGTTTTACAATAATCATAATGTCCATACGTAAATGTTCAAAGTTGGACAGGAAAGAGTTGTTTGTTTACAGATAAACAAGACCAGAAAATGTAGCATAATGTAATCAAAAACAAACTAGAATAAAGTGGTTTTGATACAGTAAATTGCTGCCACTGATGCCTTCTAATACACAATAGCTGAAGAGCCTCCTTTACTGCACGGTTCACATCTTGTGTCTAGAAAAGTGGTGATTAACAAGCATCCTAAAGATGGAGCATTTGGGTAGAAAGCTTAACATGTGGGGTTATTTTTCAATACACTTGAATTTTCTCCAGAAACTTTTACTTTTTCAAATAATATTTTACTGTAGAATTTCTACCATAGTAGATATTAAACATTTTTCAAAAGCCTTGTTTCTCTTAAAATACAGTGAATTAATGAGTCTTAAATTGGTGTAGCAAACATTTCTTACAGATTCTTTGAATGGAATTATTATATTCTCTCTCACCTTTTCTCTGCAGTAGGTGTGTGCACTAATGCACATGCATTTTAACTATGGAAAAAGTTATTTTACTGTCAATCTGTAAATTTTGTGAAGTGTAAAACCAGTTTGTTTAGGTAATGAAACTAAAGTTTATTATAAATTTAGCAGACATAAAAAATCTAAGCTAGTTACATTAAAAAAGAAGAATCTTCCTAGTCCAAGATAATGTAAAAATAACTGAGAGGTTCTGTAAATATATGTGTACATGTAGATATACATATTTACTTATGTATGTATGCATACACAAATATATAAACATATATATCTACTTTTGAGTACACATGTTCAACCAATTTTGAGATCTCTTTGATACGTGAAATTTTTTTTGTTAAAATGATTTTAAATGTAGTGTTGGTGCCTATATCTGATTGTAGATTGAGATTATAATTTTGTTCTATTATACTTGCTTAAACTGTGAACTAATATTTTTATATAAATTATATAAAAATATATAGCATTTATATGTAATACAGAAATATGTTCATAATAATATAGAATTATTTAGTATTATATGCCATATATTATATATGCTAAAAATATACAGTATTCTTAACTAGCATATTTCCTTAAGGACTATTCAAGAATGAATCTATGTAGTGGTAGCCTGTTAAAGATTAAGAAAATAAAATAAAAAAATCTATGCATTTCTCTAAAGTCTTACGAATTCACCAAAGTAAAGGAAGTGAAAGGTATCAGAGAATGATTCATTTTTTTTTTTATTCTTTTCTCTGTGGTTATTTTATTGTTTAAAAAATGATAACTGACACTAAGGAGTAGACAAGTAAATCAAAGAAAATATTTATTCCTGGTGACAAATATAATCATGTTGTTATGGTTTAACTGTGTCCCCACCCAAATATCATCTTGAATTATAACTCCCACAATTCCTGTGTGTCATGGGAGGAACTGGTGGGAAGTGATTAAATTATGGGGGTGAGTCTTTCCTGTACTGTTCTCTTGATAGTAAGTGAGTCTCACAAGATCTGATGGTTTTAAAAATGTGAAGTACCCTTCACACATTCTCTTCTCTTGTCTGCCACCATGTAAGACATGCTTTTTGGTTTCTGTCACAATTCTGAGGTCTCCCCAGCCACGTGGAACTAGAAGGCCTATAAACCTCTTTCTTTGTAAACTGCCCAGTCTCAGGTATGTCTTTATAAGCAGCATGAAAAATAGACCAATACATATGTGTTTTGGTAATTAGTCCATAAACAGGGCAATTATAGTACACAAGAAAATAATTATGAACCAATAAGTATATAAATAGTTGAAAGGAGAGCCAAGGATACAGCCAGTACTTTGCCTTCATACCTCACCTTACTTTAATATCAATAATTCTCTATTTCAGTCTTTCTGATTTCCTGTGTCACACTCCCAAAGATCCCGATACTTTTTAGTACTCTCCAGGCTTTTATTGGTTCTTAAAACCATATTTGTTTTGTATTCCTGCTTAAAATATCCTGAAATATGTCCTAACCATAAAAATTCAGAGCACACTTACTTTGGAGTTACTGTAAGGTAAATGAAAGTATTTTGTTTAAAATATTTAGTTTAAGCTTTAAGCATTTCTTTACAAATCATTAATTGAAAGTATTTATCATTCCCTTAATTCCTATTTTGCTGAAATTTCAAGCCAAGGATACAGATACCAGTCTTTAAATATTACATGATAGCCAAAAATGTTCATTTCATACTGGAATTCTCACTTTATGGTGTAAGAATATTTTATGGGCTGGGCACAGTGTATCACACCTGGAATCCCAGCACTTGTAGGAGGCCAAGGTGAGTGGATCACCTGAGATCAGGAGTTCAAGACCAGGTTGACCAACATGACAAAACCTTGTCTCTATTAAAAATACAAAAAGTTAGCCAGGCATGGTGGTGGGTGCCTGTAATCCCAGCTAATCTGGAGGCTGAGGCAGGAAAATCCCCTGAACCAGTAGGTGGAGGTTGCAATGAGCGGAGATCTTGCCACTGCACTGCACTCCAGCCTAGGCAACAAGAATGAAACTCCATCATCAAAAAAAAAAAAAAAAAAAAAAAAGGAAAAAGAAAAGAAAGAGTATTTTATGAAATGTAATTATAAAATTGTAGGTTAATATAGGATTATTTGACCTTATATAATAATAAATACGTGTTAAAATATCCCTTAGCAACTTAGAAAAATAATCTTTATTATATTAAATAATATTTACAAGAAAGCCACAGACAACACAAAGTAAGTGGGAAATGTAATGGAAATTCCACTATGTCCTGACTAATCAAATTGTGCTACTTCCGAAATCTCAACTTTTTTGCAACATCTAGCTAATGCACCATTATGATAAAAAATATAAGGCTTCTAACTATTAGAAAGAATACAAAGTGTTTATTATACACAGATGATACGGTAGCCTCAAAATTTCAAGAAAATTGATGATCAAATTTAGAATTAACAAGAATACTTATAAAGTGAATAAACATGAAATCAACATATTCAAATCAGTACTGTTACTTATATTGACAATAACCAGTTAAAATACATAAAAATAATCCCATCCAAAAAAGTAGCAATACATGAGTGTACTTCTAACAAGAAATGCACACAAATTCTTACTGAATCAGAAAGAGATACTGAAGAACTGATAATCTTTAATAATGATAATGAAGATCCCCTAGAAAAAATAAGACAATTTTTAATAAAATGTTTTAAAAATGTGTATTTCTAAATTAAGTCATGCTTTTCTTGTGACTTTCACAGCAATCTAAGTAGTTTCTATTGAAAACTATGTCTCTTTGGCATAGTATTTATTATTAAAATGTTTCTTGTGATGAAAAAGTACCCTTGTCAACAAAAACATAGAATGTTTATTGCTAATCACGTGTCATTCAAGAGAGACCATTTATTAAAAGTCATATGCAACAGTATAGTCCACAGTAAGGATGCATGCAAATGTGGTGAATTATACATAAATTACACCAGAGCTTCATAGTGATGATACTAACTGGCAATACTAGATAGGCTTTCAGTATTTGCTTATTTAAATAAGAAAGAAAATAGCTTAGGTAACTTTTGTGGAAAAAGTTACATTTTTTAATTAAAGTCAAAATAGACATCTCAACATTGGGAGTATTTCTAACTATCTCGTTTCCTTAAAGTTGAAAGATTGCATCTGGGTAGTAGTAACTAATAGCCTGTGAACCAAATATAGTTGACAGTCATGGACAATTTAACTGAATGTCACCAAAGAGAGCCTTATTTACTCCTCTATTCATCCAATCTAAATGTAAGTACTACTTTCTACCACATCTTAGGCACATTAATGAAGTTGTGAATAACATAGATACACATAATGTGAGTAAAATGCAGTCTATATTTAGTATTGCAATGTAGTAAAGTTTTAAATATACATATATAGATATAGATACATACTTTTTATTATTTGATTATGGATTTGCATAGTACAGATTTTCTTCCCTTCTGAATCTGCAAAATAGTCGCAATAGCATTAGGTCTTTAGTTAGAACTTTTTCTTAATAACATACTGTCAGAAAGAGAAAAAAAAATTCAAGAAATATCAGTATCAGTGGAGAGTTCATAAGTAACAGTTGACATAGACACATTCTCTTCCTCTCTCTCTGTGTCTCTGTATCTCTCTCTCTCTCTCTCTCTCTCTCTCACACACACACACACACACACAAATACACACACAGAGAACTACATATAAAAACCCCTGTTCCCAGTACACGACTTGTTTCCAAAGTTCTAGACAAGTGCTATAATAATTAATTTCTATTTTTTTCAAAGTAAAATACATCTTGAACAATCAACTCTGTGGTTTACTATTCTTTCTTTAAAAGTTTAGGGGAATAAGTGAATAACCTAACTCATAAATACTCATGATAGCCCTAAATAAATTAAAACAAATGAACAAAAATAGATAAATGAAAAATGACCTAACAGTTTTATCACCCTTTTCTGCATTTATTAATAACACCATTAATTAAGCAAATATGATCTTAAAATTGTTCAGCATATGTTATCATTCTGATTTTAAATAAATTGGAAATATTCCATTCAAGAAAACCTGGAAAGACTTTAAGGACAGAGCTAATAAAAACCAAATAATAATTTCCAATTCTTTTTTACTAAAACTTATTGTTTAAATTTCTACTTAAAGGCACTTAATTATTTAAAAATCTCATTACAAGTAATACAATTCTATAAATGACTTATTGATATAAAGGATGGAATACATTAATATAATATTTTATGTTTTATAAAAGTATAAATATAACATTCTCTTGTTTTCAAGATTTGAATACTCAGAACTTTAAATGTAAGAACTGATGGTTGTTGCTGTGACATGAAAATTCAGAAAATTCTCAACCCTAGTAATGATTATACTAGTGTTCATTACAGAATTGTTTTAAAATTACATCTCAGCTTTATTAATTATATCAGAAATATGCAAATATTATTTAATTACAATCTTTATTTTTCATTTGCTGTGAATTGATTAGGAATTTTAGACTGTTTGATTTCAATTGATGCATCACTTAGGAACTGAAGAGTCTAAACCCTAATCAGGAGGAAGTTGCATCAGTAATGCAGTATTCAGGAATCTTATTGACCTGATTTACTCTTCAAATGGATTTACAATATAAATGAGTTTACAAAAAAAATGACTTTACAAAAAGAATTACTTTAATATTATACTGTGAAATAATGATTAAGTTTTTTATGTAATTGCAATGTTGATCAAAAAAAAAAATTTAAATGTTTATTTTATACCTTTAAAAAAAAACGAATTTAAGGTCTCTGTCATGGAGAATATGTATTATATTTCTATCAAACTTCAATCAGTTTTTGATGAAAATTTAATTAAATGGAATCTTTTAAACTAATAAATTATTTTAGATGCCTTGATTTAAATCAATTTTATTCTAAATTTGGATGTATGTTTTCTGAATTTAATCTGCAAAGATCCACAGCAAGAAAACTAAAGAAAAGCCTTTAGTGTGATAATCAGCAAAAAAGAGCAGATTTTAGAAATACAGAGTTAATAACATGTACTAAATGTCATAGACACAGACATAAGATCGCATGAATCTTACTATCAAATTTGTATATTTTGAAGCATCCAAAAATTTGGATCTTAAACAGGATAAACTTATAAAGTTTGAATTGTGAGTTGGAATGAAAGAAAAAGGAACTACCAGAATGTGCAACATTTCAGTGTGCTCTCTTATTTTAGTTGGCTTAAAAAAGAAATTAATGAGGTGCCTTCCAGATAATGGGAATTATACTTGAGGTGGACTATTTTATTAATATTTTGAAATGGAGTAAAGATTTTTTTAAACTAGTCAATTATCTGAAAATGAGAACAGGAGTTCCACCTTGACAAGCAGAATGTCTTAAAATAAATACTGGGGGTGTATTAAAACTCATTAGAAAATGCATGGAAAAAAATTCTTGTTTCACTTGACAGCTCACTCTAACGCATTAGCGGCTTCCTCCTGGGTGTTAGAATTAATTCTGCCACAAATATATTTAGTACCTTTCAGGTACCCTCCCCAGTAGGTTTCCACACTTCATTCTTCAAGATATTGCTGCTTTTCTACATCTCATGCTGTGTAGAGAAATGACAAGATATTGAAGGAAAACCGATTACTTTGAATTCAGTAGACATAATCTGTTCAATTGTTTTGTTATGGCTGCTGCTTTTCCCCAAGGAATTCTCAGAGTTTCCTGCCTTTGCTAACCTTGGTCTAGGAAGCAAATTTTCATCAGTTGTTATACATTCTGTTTCCAGTGTGAGATGGAGTAGAACTGATATTGCTGCTACCACTCATTCTCCAAAGAATACTTTGTTTCCTACCAGTGAGAATTAAGGTTTTGTGATACCCTTTAAAGAGGAATGTTGGAACAGTATTCCAAAACTGGACCAGTTACGTGATTCATAGGATTTGTTCTCTTGTTTTTGCCCAAGAATGATCAAAGGATCTACTTTTCCCTTTTTGTGATCTTCTATTATTTTTCTTGATAGAATTTTTTTACTTGCTTTAGTGAGCATAAGTGAAATCTTATGTACATAAAATAACAAAATAGACTTAAGGATGTTTTACCCTGAACTAGTAGTTGTTAAATAGAGCTACATATTTTCATAGATTTGTGATCATAAGTCACCATTTTTTGAAATCTTGCCTCCTTTGCGTCAAATTTTGTTCATAGAGAAGAACGGCTGTTGTTCATTAAGAAGAGTTTTTCTACTTCAGGAACATTAGAGAAGTGAAAAAATTTAGTAAATATTTAGACATAATGGCAATATTTGTTTGCTCATTTCTCAGACTAGATCATATTGAAATCGCTTTATATTTCTCTCTTCTCTGCTTGCTGATTGAATAATAAATGATGATTGCTTTCCTAGAAAGGGGGGAGACAAGTTCTACTGGTTTAATAAGAATTTCTTTAAAAAATGTAACAGGCGCTGTGAAAATTTTCTCTTCTCCAGTGTGCCCCATGAGTTGCATGTCACTAACTGGATGTGTTTTTAAGAGCACTTACCGTTTCACAACATCTTATCACAACATCTGTTGAATACAATAGCAGAGAAATTTGGAAAGTTACTTTTATTGCTATAGTGATAGAGTTTTAAAGTAAAATCACATCAGACAACAGTAAATGTAAAATTCCTTTTCAATAGATAATACTAATTTTTCCCCACTTTGTTTATTAGTAAACTTACTTATCATGAAAATAAACAGCACAATCTTGGTTGTAATCTGAAATAACTTCATCTGGTATTTCTGTTTGAACAATTTGCATTTAGTTTAGCTATTTTAAATTTATTTCTTATAGATCTACTAAATAGAATCAATTTGACTCTATTTTCTTAAAAAACTATTTTTTTCTATTATGAATCAGACTATAATTTTAAAATATATTGGGCTGTTGTTCCATGTTCAAATTGAAATTGCTTTAATTAGCACCTGATAATTTAGGTTTCACTACTATTAATTAATGCGTTTTCTCTTTTTTAATCATTTTTCTTTCTGGTTCCCAGATTTCTCATTTTAAAAATAAATAGATTGAATAGAAAATCTGAATGCACCTTCATGCTCTAAACTTTCTTGATTTATAACTGTGCTTATAAACTGTATCGTTCGTAATTAACATTTGCTCACTCACAGAATGATTTCAAAGTATTTGAAGACCTAAATAAGATTTTTTTCATTCCCTTAAAAATCCATATTTGCTGAATGTTGAATGATTAAAAACTGATCTTAAAGTTCTTTCGTTATTCATCTTCCTATTCATCAGCAGGTAACCTAGACCATATAATGTGTATAAAATTCATTCTGGGCATCTTCGCAAAGGAATTATTTGCTTAGCAATAAATGTCAATTGTGTATACCACAGACTCAGACATAGAACTTTACTTTGGCCCAGATTTGGAGTATATATACAAAAATACAATGATTTAGCTTTAACAATGACTTTCTTCAAATGGTAACAATTAATTAGCACCTATTTCAGTGCACTGGTCAACCTAGGCCCTAGGGAGTTAGTAAATATGCAATTAAAAAGAACGGCCATGATTTGATGTCTTGAAGATTTCATTGGAGTGTGGATATGTGGATGAGAGTGAGGATGGTGTTAGACACTACACAAGTAATAGAACATAGTAAAATGCTACAACCAACTAAAAGAAAAAGTGTAAGAGACACAGAGTAACCTACTTCGGGTAAGGTAGTCTGGGAAGTAAACTCAGAAGAGGGTGCCTTTATCATAATTTTGAATGCTGGGAGACAAAGGGGGTTGTTTCTGAGGCACAGGTGAAGAAGCAGTTATCAGGAAAGGGTATGTCAACATTTTCATGATTTTCTATTGCTGATGGGCTTTTTGCTTTTGGTTTTTGTACCAAGCAGTTGTTTCCAAATCTGGCTAACCATGAGAGATGGTGGATGGACCAAAACTTATTGCCCAACTAGGGAAAAAATACTGGAATCAGCATTTTTTTTTAAATCGCCAAAGTGATATGATATTCAGTCATATTGGGAACTATTGAGAGTTCAAACTGTTGAATGATGTTTGACTTTATAACATGGCACCGCCAATCTTTTCAGCCTCACTGCCTTTGCACAATAACCACTCAACATGCACCTGCACACACACCCACACAAATGTGTGGTGCATGTACACTGATAAGCATGTATTATCACCAGGCTGCTGAATGCTCTTTTGACTGGACTGCCATCCCAGCAAAAACACTCTTCTGTTCCCTTGCTGTCCACCCTTTCACTTCACACTACCTCACTGCTGCCTTGGCCAGATCTCATTAGTTCTTCAAAGACCAGCTAAGACAAATTTGATACATTTGTGTATTAGTTTTTAAACTATTGATATTTTTTCTTGCTTTCAACCTAAATCATCTTTGGAAATACTCTGTACATTTCCCTAACCTAGTTTTACATTGAGGTATATTTCTAGACTAGCCATTCATTCTTATCACATTCCATGCTTGTCCTTTCTTGTTTATTATGTTTCATCTTATCCCTCTCATTTCCTTGAGATCTTGCAGTGCTGGGGGAAAGATTTGTTTTTTAATTTCATGAGGCTATATTTGTATTATTCAAGATAATATATTAATTATTTGATCTAGGTTAGTAAGTTTAAGCTTTAAAAATTTTTGTTAAAAACACTCTATTTTTTAAAAATGATATACTATATTGGCTTATTGATTGCATTTATTTGCTTGAATTTTCCCAACAGTAATTGCTCTCTGAACGTTCATCATATTAAATATTTTATGAAAGTGTCACTTATTTTAGAAAAATACAACGAATATTATTGGTGTTGCTTATGATTTTGGAAGTACATCTTTTTGCGCATTACTTCCAGAATTAAAGCTGTGTGTGTGTGTATGTGTGTGTGTGTGGGGGGGGGATTTGTTATAATGCATTCTAAAGCCGCACTTTTCAAAGGAGAAATAAAAAACATGTTGGCTTTTTATTGTAATATGAAGTATTCTTATAGTAAGAGTTAATGGGAACATTTATTTTATTTGTGCTTGGAAGGTTATGAAATATATTCATAATTATCTGCCTTTATGAACAACATGTTAAGAAAGGGAGTCCCTTAACAGTTTTACCCATAGAAATGGGAAGGGTGTGATATCTGGGAACACAGTAGAATACTTTATTTTATTTTAGGTACCTATTGTTATCTCTGTGAAGTGTCGTTAATGCTCAAGTACAAATGCGTCTTCTTTCTTTTGTTTTTCTTCTTCAAGGTTGTCAATGTCCATTTTTATTTACTATCCTCTTCTGGTGTTTGTACCAATTAATTAGTTCTCATCTAGGGAAACCCATTTCTGCATTGTGAGTGGCATTAGTCTAAGCTGTTTTTTTTTAATATCTATTTATATTGTTTTTTAATCAAAACATGTAATCAATGTAATTTTCAATAAAATGAGAAGTAAATAAAATATATCTGTGTCGCCTTTGTATATGAGGCAATCTGATCTAGTTGGGGACTGTTGAATCATTTTTACTACCAAATGTCCTCTTGAGAATTGTGTGGGTTTCCATCTTTCTTGGCTTTTGGAGAAGTGTGGCTAGAGATAGAGAGTTGATGCTGGTTAGCAAACTCCAAAAGGGAAAAAATACAGAAGCTCAAAAAATAAAATAAAATATTTCTGTTTCCCCAAACACTATTTTTAAACAATCTGGCATTGTTGGGGACTATTTAACCATTTTTATTGCCAAAAGTCCTCTTGAGAATTGTGCGAGTTTCCTTTTTTCTTTCTTCATTTTTAGGGAAGTATGGATAGGTATAGAGAGAGTTAATACCGGTCAGCAAACTCCCAAAGGAAAAAAAATATAGAAGCTCAGAAAAAAAACAAAAAACAAAAAACAAACAAACAAAAACAACCCAAAACATTTTCTGTTTCCCTAAACACTATACTTAAAGCAGACTTTAGAGAATCAGTATCATGTCCTAATATTGAGCAAGGCTTCAATTATAACATTTTTCTGGCATATTAACAATGGAAACCTTGTGGCAGGAATATCTATTTTCTCATTGATCCCCCCTCTAAACAAACCTATGCTAATATTCACCAATCTATCTGTTAGTTGATTAATCCCAACATCTATTTATCCATCATTTCTCAACCAAGTCTCAGGGAATGCACACCGATGAAACTGAAGGAACTTGGAGTGGACAGCAGCAGCAAGCCTGTTCTCTAGACACAGTCCTGGGCCTCTGTGAGGCACAGGCCCAGCCTTACATGGTTTGGAAGGCTCCAAATGTTAAGCTGAATTCTGAAGTTGAAGTTTAACCTGGAAAAAACAAAGTTAGGACTTAGAACACTAAAGAAATAAGAAATAATCCCAGTGACCTATTTAGTCAGACAGTATATTTAGAAAAATGCTCACTAAAATATCCTCTGGCATGGTAGATCTGTAATCTTCCATACAATCCCTGATGAGATGGAGCCTCAGGAACCATTTGTATAAGTGATCAGGATAAAGTGACTTTCTAATCACAAATATATAAAATGCCTTGAGAACATCTGTAAGATACAGAATATGTACTTAAAGTAAGCATTTTTGTTTTGTTTTATTTTTTGGTTTTGGGTTTTTCTTTGTTTGTTTTGGCTTTAGGATTTGTACCTAGCTTTTGTTCAAATAACTTTTCACATAGAGATATTAACTCAGTATACCACATCATTTTCTGAAGATTGTTCTATGGTAATGAATTAGTTTCATGTTAGCTGTACCCAAGCCAGTGATTTGGAGTAACAGAATCTTTGTCTCATCAATCTCATGAATCATTTAGTCCTCATTTCAAGAACAATTTTAAGTCTATTTCTAAATGTGTATTCTATTTTTACATTATGCCAATCAAAAATGTTCTCAAAGGAAAGCTGGGTGAATGGCTCAATTATGGCCGTTGATGCCTTTCCCCTCTATTTCAGGACCAGTGCTTCTAAATTACCGTGGGCAAAACTTGGATGTTTCCCATGGGAAAGAATAATGGAAGAAAGAGAGAGAGGAAAAAAAAAAAAAAAAAGATTTGATACTGTAGATTTAAAATTCAGTATTTTAGCTTTGCTATTCCCTTAATTATAATTATAGAATTATAACATTGACTTGTGACTTGGCTACAATTTTGGGATATTGCATGTTTTATTTATCCATGTAAAAATCATTTCTGTAAAAAAATTATTTTTGCTAAAAAATCACGCAAGTTAATATTTTTTGTCAGAAAGTACTTTTGCAAAATATACATGTGTAACCATAAAAAAAAAAAACCTTAAGTGTTAACGAACAATTCAAACTTTTTGATACAGAAGTCATGACATCATTTAAGCATAGGTTAGAGATGAAATATTTTCCCTATTAGCTGTTTCAAATTTTGTAGTAGCACCAAAATTTCCATTTTATAACAGTTTTGAGGAAAGAGTTGGAATATCAAATATGAATTAGAATATTTACTTTTAGTTGTCATCAATGTTTGAAATTTTCCATGTACTATCAATAAATAGTAGCTACAGCAAATAAATGAATAGCAATATTATTTTTGACAAAAAATGATCTGTAAAGACCGAGAATAAAAAGAAACATAAATATGCGACCTACCATTTTTCTTAATGTCTAGACATGATACAAAAGTTGACATTGTTTTATTTCTTTGACTACGAGTGTGTCTGAATAAGCTGAAGTGATTATCTTAAATTAGATTATGCTTGCTGTAACCTGGGATATATGTTGCTATTCCTTAGCAGAACTTTGGTTTTGTCATCATGTTTTTGGGCCATTTTTTGGCCAAATTTTATAATTTCATACATCTCTGATAACAGTATTCTAATGCAATCACATGCTCTATTTTCTGTTCAACTTCAAAATTTTTGTATTTTTATTTTCAATAAAATAAAATATATTTTTTTCTAAAAGTATTTTAGTTACCTAAACATTCATAACATGTTCCATACTGACATTTTACTGTATTTTTTCATAGTACACCCTATCTGATTTTATCTGCTGGTACTTTTCTCTTTTCCCAGTTAAGAGATGTCCTTTACCTCAAAATGTGGTGATTATGTAGGCTAAAATTATTAATTCTAAACATATGCCTAAATAGTTTAATGTGAAATGTGAACAAACTATAGAAAATCAGTGTGAAATTATCTTTTAATTCCTTTAGCACAAATTCCAAAATGTGAAGCATAGCTATACTTTATATCAAATTATTCTCATGGAAAGACTAAATTCCACTCTTCTAAATTGCCTGGGATTATTTGTTTAGACCATTAAATATTTTTTTGTTATCTTTTAAACACTTAAACTTAAGGATAAAATAATTCTAGATTACCTTTTTAAGGGTTTCAGTTTTCAAATAAAAATTTGCTTCTATGTTAGTAGTAAATAATCTTTTGTCACTATATCTTGAAGCTATAAAATGTAAAAAGTAAAGTTAAATAGAATAAAAAAATAAGGAAGTGTACTGTTTCCTGTAATTTATGGGAAATTCCTAAGACTAATACCACAAGTATGGCATAATTGAACATTTTTAAAAATGATTCAGACCAGATGCAGTGGCTCATGCCTGTAATCCCAGCATTTTAGAAGGCCAAAGTGGGCAGATCACGAGGTTAAGATATGGAGACCATCCTGGCAAACATGGTGAAAACCCATCTCTACCTAAATACAAAATTAGCTGGGCATGGTGACCTGTGCCTATAGTTCCAGCTACTTGGAAGGCAGAGATAGGACAATTGCTTGAACCCAGCAGGTGGAAGTTGCAGTGAGCTGAGATCTCACTACTGCACTCCAGCCTGTGACAGAGAGACACTCTGTACAATAAAATAAAAATAAAATAAAATCGATATACTTTATCATGGATTTTCAGAAAAAAAAAATTTCTTTATTCTTTTTTTCCATATGTTTTAATTTTTTGATGGGCACTGAAATTTCTGATGACATCATGGCGTAATAATCACATGGATCTGAGTCATACTATTTTGAGTTCTAATCCTCTCCCTTTCACTTAATGATTTGACCTTTTAAAAACTAGTTAAGAGCTCTGTGTCTCAGTGTAAGATGTAAAATGGAGATAATTTTAGTAACGTAACTTTATAAAAGTTTATATTTCTTAATATGTTCAAATACTTAGGTTGGGCGTGGTGGCTCACACCTGTAATCCCAGCACTTTGGGAGGCCGAGGCAGATGGATCACCTGAGGTCAGGAGTTCGAGACCAGCTTGGCCAATGTGGCAAAACCCTGTCTCTGTTAAAAATACAAAAATTAACTAGGAGTGCTGATGTAAGCCTGTAATCCCTGCTACTCAGGAGGCTGAGGCAGGAGACTCATTAGGACTCAGGAGGCAGAGGTTGCAATGAGCCAAGTTCATGGCACTGCACTCCAGCCTGGGCAACAGAGCGAGACTCTGTTTCAATCAATCAATCAATCGATCAATAAACAAACAAACAAATAAATAGGCCAGCCTCACACCTGTAATCCTAGCACTTTGGGATGCTGAGGTAGGTGGATCACGAAGCCAGGATTTCAAAAGCAGCCTGGCCAACAGGGTGAAACCCCGTCCCTACTGAAAATGTAAAAATTAGCTGCCTGTAATTCCAGCTACTTAGGAGGCTGAGTCAGGAGAATTGCTGGAACCTGGGAGGCAGAGGTTGCAGAGAGCTGAGATAGTGCCACTGCACTCCGACCTGGGTGACAGAGCGAGACTCCATCTCGAAATAAAATATAAATAAATAAAATACTTAAAATGCATTGTACAGTGGCTAGCATAGAGTAAGCTTTCCATAATAAATGTTAAATAATCAACAAACATTCAAACACTATGTTAAAGCTTTTGCTTATAAAGTAAAAGAAATATATGTATTGATATAATTATTTGAAAGTAAAGTATATAGGTAAGATGGGAGGGAAAGAAGGAAAGACAGAAAGAAAAAGGAAATAAAGTAGAGAGAGAAAAGTAGAAGGAAGACAGAGAAAGATCAGAGGGGGAAAGTCAGGAAAGAGATTTGCTTCAGGGATGGTTGTCAGAACCAGTGCTTATAAACTGTGACCAGGAAATATATTTTTTTCTGTGTGCTTAACTAAATTCCTTCTACAGTCAATTTTGCTCACAATAAAGGGATGGAAAAACCTAAGTATTGACTCACCAGTAGTGCCACCAAATTTTAAGTTGCCAGTATAAGAAACCTTGTGTTCCCCTCTACATTCTCTTTTAAAACTATGACCTTGAGAATTCATTTATTAAAATATTTTGCATACATTACTTTATAGGTGGTCTTGAGTTTGTTTCATTGCGATGAATATAAAGTCGTTGGATTTTAAGATCTTTGAACAATGGCAATATGTATTTTTAAAAGGGAAAGTGCATAAACCAAAATAACTGCTAAAATTTTAAAGAAAAGTAAGAGTTGAGCCTAGATTATCATAAATTTGGCTGAAAATAAAGGCAACAGAATCCAACAATGTTTGTTAGGTATTGTGTATGATTCTTTGTGAATACATGATCATTTGAGAAGCAGAAACACGTTTAATTAGAAACCATGACTCTCAATAAGGTCATTCTGGTTGTTATTATTTTTAACCACAGTCACAGGACATAGGATTATATTTTTCTCTATATAAGAACAATATGATATATATATATATATATATAAAATGATATAACAGTAATAAAAATTAGTTTTCATAGCATCACCTTCAAGCAAAAATATATCACAATCTATAAGAAATTAATTACACAAACTGGATAATCTTTAATTATTGATTATTTCAAAATAATCAGATTTAATAATACTTATGAATGAAATGTTTCTCATGTTTTATGAAGAAATGATATTAAATGTAAATCTATGCTTAACAAGTGTCAGAAATTTTTTCCCTGAAAGTAGAACAAGTTATAACCCCAAAAGGACATATTGTTAAAAGATTAATTGGTTTTGTGTCCTTTATTTGCTAATAGCTTCCATTTATTAAATATTCTTGGATGAAAAATTACTGCTTTTAACATCCAGTCTCCTATTTTAAAAACCCTACTTCACAGGTATTAGGAGAGATCTAAGTGAAAAATAAGCCCAGTGAATGGCTGTTCAATTAGGGTGTAAAACCTTTTTAAGTGCTGTTTCGAAAAGTCAGACTATGTACTTGATAGAACTTAGAGGAGGTCATGTGCCAAAGAATTACTCATAATGATTTAATTCATTCATTTTATAGATTATAGTTTCCGCTCTTCTGTTGATGCACGATGGATTTATGTGTTTAACTCCCATTAACACTAATAGTGGCTTTGTGCATAAAACAGAAATACGTTTAAAAAACATAGTCTCTTGTCCTACCTATTAACCATCTACCCGCTTTCCTTTTTGAAGGAAAACAATTTGAATTTAAATAAAAAAGTTAAAGCTGCATTATAACCATATTTTAATTATTGACAGTTACTTCAGAGAAATATTTTTATCATTTAAAGTCTTCTAAGAATGGTTACTTTAAAAATAAAGAGGTTCTTTTTATCCATGTGATGATTTGGGGTTAGTCTTTCATGTTGCTTATTGAATCATCGGAGGACATTGAAACCTTGAATTTCATAAGTATTTTATTGTTACATGTAACATTAGTCTTAAACCCCCTCCCTAGGTTAAACATTTAAAAGATTGTTTTCCTTTGAAGACTCTATTTTGACTATCTTACTTCTTAAGTTAGATGTAGCTCTAACATAGATAACATTTAAAATGGTAGTGGCAATGTGTCCAAATTAACTTCTCTGACAGATGGATTGCAAAGGCAAAATGGACATTTATTTGATGTGATACTTAGGAATTAGCATAAGGACCTGAAGGTGAGTTTTGTTTTTGGAGGTAGTGCATACAACTTGGTAGTGTTGTGCAGTTTAAGGTAAGTTACAGTAAGATAATATACAGGCTTTATGTTGTCTATCTGTCTCTTTTGCAGTAGATGAACATAAAAACTCTAATAATATTTGGAAGCCAATAAAGTACACTTCTCTAAGTAATGAAATCATGTATTATTTATGCTACAATGTACATGCAATATATATCTATCTAAATATTAATTTCTTTGAAAGCTATAAATGATTATTCAAAATAATTTATTAAAAAGATAGAATGAAAACATAATTCTTATTGTCCTTTCACTGGAAACCCTCTAATGAATCTCCATGTCATTCAGAGCAAAAGACAGTTTTCTTACAATGGCCTACAGTGCTTTAATAGAAATATAGTAATAGACACATATAGTGTTACATTTTATAGTAGTCATATTAATATAGGTATAAAGAAATGGATGAAATTATGCTTAATAATGTATTTCACTTAAAGCAATCTACCCAACATATGAACGCTTCAATACATAATTGAAAATGAAATTTTTTCATGCTTACCTTAAATTCTATTGGGTATTTCACATGGAGAGCACCTCTCAATTTGGGTGCTAAATTTTAAGTAGGAATAGTTTAAAAATAACCGTTGAAAACGATTCACATGCACAAGATATTTTCAGATATAATTTAAAATGTTTCAGTAACTGTATCGACTACCATGAATGATGTGTCTGCACATTATTATTATGATAAAAGTGCTTCACTGTTTTGTTTTGTTTTGTTTTTCTTGAGGCAGAGTCTCGCTCTGTCACCTGGCTGGATTGTAGCGGCAGGATCTCAGCTAATTGCAACCTCTGCCTCTGTGGTTCAAGTGATTCTCCTGCCTCAGCCTCCCGAGTAGCTGGGACTACAGGCATCCGCCAACATGCCTAGCTAATTTTTGTATTTTTAGCAAAGATGAAGTTTCACCATGTTGGCCACAACGGTCTCGATCTCTTGACCTCGTGTTCTGCAGCTCTCAGCCTCCCAAAGTGCTGGGATTTCAGGTGTGAGTCATCGTGCCTGGCCAGTGCTTCAGTTTTTAACATTTAAATTAATTAAATGTAATATACAAGTAAAAATTATCAGTTGCATTAGCCACATTTTGAGTGCACTGTAACTACGTGTGACTACCATATTGCACAGGGTGCAGCTCTGTTTAACAGAGCTCTGGTTATCACTTGCACCTAATTTTCTGCTACTCATTCCCACTTCTCTCCAGCCACATTAAGTGTCTTACTCGGACTCCACATAGTCTCCTGGCCTCCACATGCTCTCCTGTCTTAGAGTGTTTGTACTATTTCCTCTGCCTACTTTGCTATTCGTCCCAACTTTGCCATTGTTAACTCCCACAACTCCTTCAAATCCTTGCTCAAATCTCAACTTCTCAGTGGTGCTTACCCTGACTCATATGAGAAATCACTCTCCCACCTCACCTCTACCTTTATCCTGTTCTTATCTTTTGCTCCCTGAAAATCTTATGTCTTGTCAATATAATAAATGCTAGTCTTTCTCTCTCTTATGTTGTTTATTTTCTTCCTTCACTAGAATAAAAACTTGAAGATGCCACCAATTTTATTTCACTGGCATATACCAAGCAGCTAGAATAGTGTCTGGCACATAGTTGGTGTTCAATATGTTTCTGTTGAATTAATAATTAAATAGCTTTCTACAGTTTGGATTTGCAAATTGAGGTAGCAACCTCAGGGGCAGAAAATGAGCCTTACAGAAGAGGAACTATTTCACGATAGCTCTGTTTAAATCAGCCAGCTATACCTCACCCTAAATGTCCACTGGGAAAAGCAAAAGAGTCAGGGAACCTAATTTTGGTTTTCAGGTACATCACTAATAACCTCAGGTCAGCCAAGTCACATTTCCAGGATTGAGATTTTTTTTCTGCTCATTATTATGAGAAAAATGGAACAAGTATCACCAACTTTCCTTCCATTAAAAAAAAAAAAAAAAAAAAAAAAATCCTACTCAGTGTTACTCCTCTCAAAAAAAAAAAAAAAAAAAAAAAAATCCAGAAAAGTTTGAATAAATCCACTACATTCAAGATGCAATTTAGCACAGCTCAATAAACAATCTGATGTTGTACACATTTGCAAGATTTTGCACTCCAGAGAACACTGTAAAAGCAGAGCCCGTAAAGGGGAAACAACGAACAAATAAATGAGAAGAAACCGGGAAAGCCAATATTTGAGACGATGAATACAGAATTTATCATGGTGAGAACTTCACTCAGGGACATGTGTCACTCAGTCCATTAAAATGTACCTAATTTAGTGATCAGGCCCAAGCAGTTTTTTTTTTTTTTTAATATTATAAGGGATCATAAAACATAATTTGAACCAATAGAAGTTTAGCAAAGCCTGAAAATGGTATGACTTGCTATATTTAGATTTCCTCTAGAAATAATTGAGGTCTCCGTGTCATAAAAGTTGTGAAAAATAAATGACTACCTGCAATTAGGAAGCTTTCATTTAAGAGGAGCATATATAAAATAGTAAAATAAGGCAGAATGTGGAAATTTCATACAAAATGTATACATTTCTAGAGGATTCCAGAGATAGAAAAGATTATTTATGCCAGGAAATGTAAAGACAAACTATTGGAGGGGTGATATTGACTATTTTAACTTGTTTGTGAGTTACATTTACTTAATATTCCCAGTTTGTTTGTTCTTATTCTTGTTTTACTATCTCCGTTACTTCATACTAAATACAAAAATGTATTACATTTTAGGAGTCAGAAACTAGAAACAATTTCTGATCAGGAATTTAAATCCATGTTGCAAGTGAATCTCACTAGACGTAATATTTATTTCTCTGAGGTAAAATGTCGCATTAGAACATAGTAAGTGATGGTGAGCTATTTTAATTCTCCTAAAATGCAACACAGCTATTGAATTAAAATTTATTAAATTCTTGAGAGCTTATTACATGCCAGCAATAACTTTTTCATATACTCCATTAGATAACAACCCTGAGACATTTTCAAATGTAGTTACATTAAACAGCATGTTGGAATGTACTTTAATTACCACGATAATAGTTGCAATGCTTATCAGGAAAAGAAAAGCATATTGTTCAATTAGTGTTCAAATAAAAACAACTGTGTATCTTTTAGATTCTCTAACTTAAAAAAAAAAAGTTAGTACGTACTAACTACTTTTCCAATATTCTCCATGCATTACCTCATTTAATCTTACATAATTATCCTCTCCACATAGCTAAAGAGAAAATTAAGGCACTAACAAGTTACGTAACTTGTTCACATTAGTGATTAAGCCAGGATTTTAACTTCAGAAATGTAATTCTAGACAGTGAGCTACTAACCACCAAACTATAAAAGAGAAAGAAAACTATCTTTTTTGTTGTTGTTTTTTTGAGCAGGTTGAAGTGAAGTGAAGCGATCTCTGCTCACTGTGATCTCCCCCTCCAGGGTTGAAGACATTCTCCTGCCTCAGCCTCCCAAATAGCTGGGATTGCAGGCGCCCATGTAATTTTTGTATTTTTAGTAGAGACAAGATTTCGCCATGTTGGCCAGGCTGGTCTCGAACTCCTAACCTCAGGTGATGCAACTGCCTAGGCCTCCCAAAGTCCTGGGATTGGATTACAGACATGAGCCACTACACCCAGCCATATTGTTGATAAAGTTAATGTCTACCTCTAAAGATATTTTGCCGGCAGAGTGCAGTGGCTCAGGCCTGTAGTCCAATCACAGCACTTTGAGAGGTCGAGACTGGAGGATCACCTGAGGTTAGGAGTTCTAGACCAGCCTGGCCAACACGGTGAAATCCTGTCTCTACTAAAAATACAAAAATTACACGAGCGTCATGGCAGGCACCTGTAATCCAACCTACTCTAAGAGGCTGAGGTAGGAGAATCACTTGAACCCAGGTGGCCGGGGTTGCAGTGAGTTGAGATTGTGCCATTGCACTCCAGCCTGGGCATCAGAGAGAGACTTCATCTCAAAATAATAATAACATTAATAATAATTTTATGAGCAATTTTGTGATACATTGTATATGTTTGACTAAGAATGCCCTAATCAAAACAACTTGGAAGGCAAATCTAAGCCTTTTAATATCGCTTCTGTCTAGGGAAGCTAGAGAACATCTCAGAATCATTAATAGATCAGAGTGCTGTTTACCTGGAAGTTATGTATTGCATCTTGTCAAGGTCAAAAACAATTAAAGATTATTGCCCTGTGTTTAATGAATATTAGTTGAGGTTTGTTTGCAATATTCCTATATTATAAAACATTTTATTATAGTGGAAACTTTTTTATTGGAAAGGGTGACTGGAGCTCTAGAAATAAGTGATACTTATGAGACAACGTTTTTATTTTGTTATTGTCATAAATTATCTTTACAGAACAATATTGTATCCAGATATTTTATTTTAATGTAGCCCTACCACAACTGTTATGTTGAAGTATTAAGTTCTTTAGGGTTTATAATTTTGTATGTGCACTGCTGCCCTAAAAATCATGGGTCATTCATTGTAAGATGCTGACTATATCGTAAACCCAAATTATAACATATCCACTGATTTATTTAATAAGTATTCATTAAACAGTTATTATTTCTTTTGAAATGCACCCCTAGCTCTGTAATATAAAATGATGTAACAATTCTTATTAATACATAATTTTACATTAAACATTTTAAAATGCATTCTCCAAATAAAAGTAAATGAGAATATATATTTAATTCAATTTCGACATAAAATCATGTAAAGAAAGGGTTTTTGTCAATTGCTATCCTCTGATTTTTATGAATAAAAAACAAATTATCTAATGAAAGTTAATAGTAACCAAAATTACATACAAAATATCATTCTTTAGTAAAGCACAATTAAGCTATTTGATATTACATGATTTGTTTCTTACTGTTGTGTAGAATTAAAATTTTGGCTTCATGTTTGGTGCACACAAACTCTGCCAAGCAAAATACGTTAAAATTACCTTTATAACTTTTTGCTCCATTGAGAGTTTTCAATATTTAATTTTTAAATGCAGACTTATGTTCATTAAGTTATATATGGAATGTATATGGAAATATGGTTTAAAATAATGGTGTCAGTGATTTTACTGGGAGAAAGCCATTTAGTAAGGGATAAATGCCTGGTAACTAAACTCTAAGCATTTTTACATCTTTGTGTCACTGCCTTTCTTTAAATGATCCTATTTTTAAAAGTTGTCTTGCAGAAAGTGAAAACAGAAAATCCATATCTAGTGATCAACCAATAACATGTTCTTTGTGTTCCTGGACATCTCAGAAAACAAATCACATTGAAGTACATGGCATTAATACAAATCAGCTGTTCCTACTACAGCTAGAAGGTTGTGATTGTGATTTAGGATCAGCCACCAGCTTTTAAGAGCTAAGAACAAAGCAAATATATCTAATTTTGGATTAACATAGCATCTTGTGGAACGCATTTGTATGTAGTTATATATAAAGCCAGGGTAAGAACTCTTTTGTAGCATTACATCGTCAATGTAAAGTTTTGCAGAAATCATTGAAATAAAGAACATTCATATGCAAATATCTTATCTGCAAAAAGCCCAGAAACTGTCTCCCAATTTTACATTCATAACTTTCATTCACAAGATCATCATGAATAGATGTTCTCTGAAATGCACCATTATTTCCTTTTTTTATGTAATTTTTTTAAAATTAAAATTAGCCTTTTACAATCTATTAGGGGAAGATATAGCCAGCATTCCCATTTGGCATGTTCAAGTATATGCAGGTCATAACCTTATACTATTTGTAACCTTATTTTTTTCTTTAAAACCAAAAGAGTTTCTTTCATTTCACTCCTGCCATAGCACCTTATAATATATTTTAGGTAGTCTGCACTTCTAGGGTGTCCCATATAATACAGAAATGCTAACAATGTATATTAGCATTATCATTGTTATAACCACCTTTATAAAAATAGAGACCGTTCTAAGTGATCTGATTTTACTGCATTATATATATATATATTTTTTTTCTTTTTTTTTTTTTGAGACGGAGTTTCACTGTTGTTACCCAAGCTGGAGTACAATGGCACGATCTCGGCTCACCGCAACCTCCGCCTCCTGGGTTCAAGCAATTCTCCTGCCTCAGCCTCCTGAGTAGCTGGGACTACAGGCGTGCACCACCATACCGAGCTAATTTTTGTATTTTTAGTAGAGACGGGGTTTCACCATGTTGACCAGGATGGTCTCCATCTCTTGACCTCGTGATCCACCCGCCTCGGCCTCCCAAAGTGCTGGGATTATAGGCGTGAGCCACCGCGCCTGTCCTTGCATTATATTTTTACTTAGTGGTGATATTGTTTTACAGATACTGAGAAAATAAAGTAAATGCAAATAGGCTTAGCTTAAATTTGATTTTTAGGTATAAATTAATTTTTATCTTCTAAAAGAAAAAAATTGCATTCTAAGTGATAATATTTTACAAATCTAGCCATTTCTATGAAATAGCAGAAATTTAAACATTTAAAAGATTCATAATTTAATAATTTAATACAATAAAGCAGTGCCAATGCACCTATTACATTATTTTATTTATAACAGGCATTCACATAGGAATTCTGAGATGTTTTATCAATTGTCTTTCCTGGATATAGGTAAATCTTACATATTTACATGAACGTTTGTATGTGAACTTATAAAATGCATGTGGGCACATAGATAGAATCTATATTGACCAAAGGAATGTGCCTTTATTCCCTTAATTGTAGAACGAGTGCCCAATATTTATGTAACCATATTAACTATTTTTCCTAGGTTATTAACAAGAAATACTTTAAATATTTGTGTTCACAATGAGAAATAAGGCAACAGATATCAAGTGGAAAGTGAAATGTAGTGTTGGGAGTATTTAACTGGTATAAGAAAATCCTATAAGAAGAAAATGCTAAATGCGACACAGGCATTATACTTTGGGCACATAATTTTAATTTCTTTAGTTTTCTATCCACATTTTATTGATATAATAAATACCAAAATAAAAATGTTATGTAGCAATCGCTTGAAGAATAATAGTAAGATCACAAACTTTGATTAAAATACTTTTAAATTTTAAGTATATTTGTTATATTAAGACTTATTTTTCCAAATAGTATACCTGTAGAGAATACATAAACCATGAACTCAAAGTAAGCATCATCACTCTAATAGAAGCTTCTTGGACTGTGAACTTGAGAAGGAAGGATGATGAAGGATGTACTACCACATTTCCTCTCTTTGATACACTGTTGGAAGCCAAAAAGGTAAAGGAAAACACAAAATATACTTTAGAGGTAGTAGTCAGTATTGAAGTACCAAGAAAAAAACTTCTTATTTATCCCAAACAAATATCATAATACTATTTTTGTGAAATCTCAGAAGGGATTTAAAATTTCTGAAAACGGGAGGCGAAATTGGGAGTATCAATTAACTTAATTGATGTACTTCTTTATGCCTTGGCCTGTTCTGTAGTTGGTCAGACCAATCCTTACAACATTGTGTATAGATAGGAACTTGGCTACCTTTAGAAAGTTCATTACATGCCTCTTAACTCCTATTTTGTGTGAGTATTTCACTCGATAGTCACTTTAGCAGACCTTGGATGCATGCTTGGTCAAAAATCACAGAAAATACATATACTTTCTGTTTTGCCAATATGTGTCAGAGCAATTTAAGTGCTGAAAGAGGAGTAGGCATTTCACAAATGCTCAATATCTCAGTCCAGGCAGTTTCAAGGATATTCCTTCAATTGTCATATACATCAGATACATTATACATCATATAATCAGAGACTCTAACAACATTAAGCTCCAAATTGTCAGTAGAAATATCAAAATAATAGTCTTAATCTAATATTACTTCAGGTTCCATTCTCAATGGATATAATATAAACATTTTGAAATATCATAAATCATCATTTGAGTTCTCTTTATGCTTATTGCATATTAAAAGAGAATTTTTATCAAATATTTGGATATTAAGTTATTCTCAGATGACCTCTGATTTGTTCATTTAAATTTGGGAAACCTATCCTTGTATTATTCCTTTAGGTCCAGATGATTTTGTACTATATTTTTTTCTTTTCAAATAGTTTAAATTACTATCATAAAACAATTAAAATATTTTGAAATAACATTTATATTTCAAAAATTATGCTACACTTTCACCTTCTTATAGTAAAATGAATTATTAAAATACAATACAGGACTGTACATTACATATGTAGGTCAGAGAAATTCAAGATATTTCTAAAATAATGAGGGAACATTGAAAATCTCTGAGCTTAAGGAATCTAAGTCAGTATCTACTCTTTATTTTACATGTGAAATCAGTGTATCACTATAATTCCAATAATTGCAAATTCATGGACGTTTTGCTTTCTTTTATCATAAAAAGTTACAGTTCAGTATACATTGTATGATAGGTGAATATATTCATAATATTGATCAGATTGCATTTTATCTTAGGTTTGTGTAATAGTCAGTCATTGACCTTGTGTTAAATTGGTTTCTGTTTCATCAAACACACATTGAAATCAGACAACCATTTACCCACTATGCGACCATGTGCCATTTTCACAATTTCCCAGAGATTAGTTTCTTTTTGTCGAAAACTAAAATGGATTACCTCAGGTAAAACCCTGCTCAGAATGCATGACTTGGTAGGAACATGATATGAAGCAACATCCTCCATTCTCTTCGTTTTGAATATCTGAAATATCTGAAAACATTCCCTGTTTATAACAAGTTTAAGATTCATCAAATTTGGCCGAGTTATTTCAAAAAAAAATACATGATTTTTTCCTACACTTTGTGGATAACAATTTTCTTTACTTTCTAAATAGAACAAATGGGATTGTAAAGTGAGTAACTTTCAGGTTTAATCATCTCAGTAATTCCTTTTGAGTTTGCAAAGATACCTTATGCCCTACAGGGGGAAGGATAGCCTCCTTCTGGCCACCTTCCAATTCCTCAGCTCTTCTAATAGCTCCACTCCAGGACGTGGAGGAAGAGGTAGGCATTCTCCTCTGTGCCTATAAAGCTGACCTGTGGGATATTACAAAAAAAGTAAATACCATTGTCTTTAATGTATATCTATCTTGGTATAAATGAGGAATGTTTTCAAATATTTCAAAAAATAAGATAAAGGAGAGCGAGAGTACATATGCCAAAATAATTCAGTTCTCCTATCTCATTGCTAAGTGTTTGTTATCTTAATGCAGCACAGTTGTGAAAGATTTGTGAGACTAATATCAACAAAAAAAATCATAAATATCACCTCATTTTTCTTCACAAACCATTCTATTTTTTTAATTGCATTTTATGTTTTGGGGTACATGTGAAGAACGTGCAAGATTGTTGCATAGGTACACACACACATGGCAGTGTGATTTGCTGCCTTCCTCCCCTTCACCTATATCTGCCATTTCTCCCCATGCTATCTCTCCCCACCTCCCCACGCCCCCGTCCCTCCCCCATTCTCCCCCAATGGACCCCAGTGTGTAGTGCTCCCCTCCCTGTGTCCATGTGTTCTCATTGTTCAACACCCGCCTATGAGTGAGAATATGCGGTGTTTGATTTTCTGCTCTTGTGTCAGTTTGCTGAGAATGATAGTTTCCAGGTTCATCCATGTCCCTACAAAGGACACGAACTCATAGAGCAACCATTCTATTTTATTGGACTATATATATTATCCACATTTAATAGAGGAGGAAACGAGAAATAGAAAAGTTATGCTATTAGCTCCAGTTTGCTCAATTAGTAAATGACAAATTCAGATCACAAGTATCTCTTCTGTCATCTGGTAGATATTTGCCTCATGTTTATATATATACATCAAAACTAGGATACAGTTTTGAAAATCAAAGGTAGCAAAAAAGCATTGAAAGTTAGGAATAGAAAAAAATAATAGTAATATTCAATAAATTAACATGTACTTTGCTTAGGACCTTATTATATATCATGTCCTACATTTTTCAAAATAGATTTAACCACACATATACTTTACAAAGAGTTTGAAAGATTGTTGTTTGTACTATAATGCACAGGGCATATTATTTTGCAATACATGGATATACTATGACTCTTTATGAAGGACAAAATTATTTCACAGTTCTAAAGGCCACGCTCTTTCTTTAGAACAGTGACTACAGATTGAAAAATGCAAAGCCCTTTGCTCTTCGTATTTTCCCTCTCAGGTAATAGCATAAATCGTTGAACTTTTCTGAAACTCAACACATTTCTTGACATGGAAGTGACTTGATAACTAGGTGCCGGGGTGCTTGAACACATAACAATGAAGGTGTTCTTGTAGTTGTGTGGAATTTAAGGCACACAGTTAAGAGTCTTATTGCAGGGGAGCAGTAGGATGATTTTTCAGTAAAAAAAAAAAAAAAAAAAAGAAGAAGGAGTCATCATATTACAAGTAGTCTGAAAAACATAATCTGAAGGAACAAAGGCATATTTGATGATGGGGAAATGTGTAGCAATGTTGGCAGCAAACACAAAGCTTCTCCATCCCTTTCTAAAACACACGCGAGCTGTTTAGTGAATTCCAACTGACTGCATATGTCCTGAAGAAGTTTTTTTAAAAAAAAAAAAAACCAAAAAAAACAATATTGTGGCAAAAAATTTCCAAGTTGCATTTTTCACGTTTAAAATATCATTTTACAACTTCAAGAATGCCGTATTTGGTTGATTTTAGCCATCTGTGTGTTTCCATATCATATGTATATTATGTATATGTGTATTATATCACATACATATGTATATGTATATGATATCACATACATTTGTATATGTGTATTATATCACATACATATATATGTATATGAGATCATATACATATGTACATGTGATATGGAAACACATCATATATATATATATATATGTACTGTCTGTCCTCCAAATAAGCAAGCTTATTTGTCAGGTGCCTGGGCTGCAAGCGTCAACTCTTAATCTTGATAAGGTCAGAAAGTGGTAAAACTAAAATGGTGAAAATGATGTTGCCCAAATAATGAAAAAGGTAATCTCCACTCTGCACTTTTCTCTCTGTTTTCAGGGAAATTCTGATTCAATTTCAATCAAAAATGTAACATGAAGCATAAATGTATTCCATGTAACAAATTTTACCTTACCTTCTCTTACCACTTTCCCCTAAACTTCAGGAAAGATTATGGACACCTTCATTGCTTTTGAAATGCTGTTTTCTCCTTTCACATACATGATCTTGAATATAAAGAGATCACAGCCTTAGGAGAGACTGTTCTTAATGAAGTGTACCTTTTACTTGCTCTTGAAGATCCAAAAGGATGCTCTACTTTAGAATCCTCTCTTGGGTGTCTTATGGCATATGGTTTTGGGATAACTCAAAGCCACACTAATAAAATAATTAAAATGTTTTTCTCTAACTCCAGAAAAAAATTTTTACATCTCCTAGATTATTTTTTTCTTTTGTCTTTCTTTATTGGCCCTAAATATTGTGGCTGAATTACGGAGCAAGCAAAATAGAAGCATGTCAACACAAACTTCCACAGATTTATATTATAAAGTCCTAGCATGTATTCTATAGAAACAGAAAACGGCGTTAGCATTAAATTTAAATTCCTATAGAAAGTGATAGTCCATTAAAAAGTAAATGTCTAATGATCAATTGCGTTTCTACCCACCATAAATACTTTTACTGATATACTGACTTAGCCATTAGCATGCAATGAAGTACCCAATTATTATATGCCCTGCTGTTTTCAACTCTTGCATTGTCAGTTCTCAGTATTGAAATCAGCTGCATGATGTGAAAGGCATTGCTCTTTCTGCGACTGGTCTGGTGAGCTGATTTGCTTTCCGATTTCCTTAGGCTTTTCTGCAGTTGTAAGCCAATGCTAATATCATGATCCATGCTTTTGGTTTTAAACCATTCACACAGCAAAAGAATTCTTTGAAGTATTTCTTTATGTGTACCAGAGTTTCTATTTTCCCCTTAGAGTATCTGAAATGCTTACACTAAAATGTGCCTTTAGCCAAAAAAAGATTCATTTTGTTTTTTAGAATAGTAAACTGCCTTCATTTCCTTCAAAACATATGAATGCCACCTACTTTTAGGGTCCTTCAGATGCAATTATCACCTTGAACAGTTGGTTGAGAAACAAGCAAAAGAACTTCAGTATAGGAGTATAATAAACCAGGCCGGGAGCAGTGGCTCACCCTTGTAATTCTGTCACTCTGGGAGGCTGGAGGCAGGTGGATCACCTGAGGTCAGGAGTTCAAGACCAGCCTGGCCACCATAGTGAAACTTCATCTCTACTAAAAATACAAAAAAACAAAACAAAACAAAAAACCCAAAACAACAACAACAACAAAAATTAGCTGGGCGTGATGGCCAGTGCCTGTAATCCTAGCTGCTCAGGAGGCTGAGGCAGGAGAATCACTTGAACCTGGGGCCGGAGGTTGCAGTGAGCCAAGATCATGCCACTTAACTCCAGCTTGGCCAAAAGTGCAAAACTCCATCTCAATAAAGAAAAAAAAAAAAAAAAAAAGAAAAGAAAAAAGAAAAAGGAAAAGAAATATGGTAAACCACTGTAGGTCAATACAGTAGCCACCAGCCACAAGAGTGATTTCTTTAAGCAGGCAAAAGGTACTCTATATTTCAATACAGACTTTGGTCATAAATCTGAAAGAAAGCCAACTAATATGCTCATAGAGTGAATTCCATGCCTCTCCTTGTCTCCAACTTCAGTCTTTCTGCAGTGTGGAAAGAGGATTAGGCATTTGCTTTCTAGTGCAGTGTACTAAATCGTGTTTATCCTTAAAGGAAATATACATCTAGTTCTTCGAATGAAATATCAAAGCATAAAGTAATAAACATTGTTTTCTTTTGTGTGTGTGTTTGTGATTGAGTCTCGCTTTATCACCCAGACTGGAATGCAGTGATGTGATCTCCGTTCATGGTAGCCTCCACCTCTTGGGTTCAAGTGATTCTCCTGCCTTAGCCTCATAAGTAGTTGGGATTATGGCATGCACCACCATGGTGGGCTAATTCTTGTATTTTTAGTAGAGAAAATGTTTCACCATGTTGGCCATCCTGGTCTCAAACTTCTGACTTTAAATGATCCCTCCACCTCAGTTTCCCAAAGTGCTGGGATTACAGGTGTGAGCCTCCACACCCATCCAGAAAAAACTTTGTTAATAAAGTTGTATTTGTTACAGCATGTGCAAGGTCAGATATTTGTTAGCATTTTATATATGGCATAGACATCTGCTTTCATAGCAATATTTTGTCTGTATTTGAAGACATTGTAAATGTTTGTACAGTTTTCTGAGAATCACAAGAGTGAAAAATTTTGGGAACGAGGAAAGGGATGATGCTTCAGTTAAAGAAAAAAGAAGAGTTTTGTGGCTTGTACACTTAAAAGATACAGATAAAATTGGAATTCTAGAGCAGTTTCTTGAGGGAAGAAGCAGAAAGGTCAAAAACTTCTGATGACAGCAGAAAAAGGTAATCCCTTTTGTAAGATCTAAAAGATGATCCTTGCATCCATGAATCTTGGTTAACAGAAAGGTCACTGGGTAGTTTACTGACTGTCTCAAGGGTTTTCGCTACATAATGCCAGGCATCTACATGTTCCTAGATATTTATAGAATGGGCATAGTATAGACAATTCTCTGATTTATTATAGATTCTTTATCTTTCCATCTGGATATATTTGGCCTCATGTAAACAATCTTATGTAAGACATATTGTAAGTTATTCTGCTCATGTCTTTGCAAGAAATAAAATTATTCCTCTTCAGATTAAAAACATTCAGTGAAGTTTATACATTTTACTTATTTATCTTCCAGGGTCACCCTTTCATATAAATTATGGAATTAGAATGATAGTTTCTTTTTGCCCAAATTCAGTTTATTCTGGATTTTTACTAATGAAGAAGTCTTTTGATAAATCAAGCAAAATTTAAAAATAGTGTTCATCTTCAACATGGTACTCTGATCCATAGCTAATTAATTTGTAATATATTTTTGATGAATGAGCTTTATATCTCTTATGGTATTCGAAAGTTTTCCCATATTTTTGTGACCATTTACAGAGTGCACACATCTTGATAATAAAACTATTCATCATTTTCAAAGTGAAAATTCTATATATCTGCATAGCATTATTTCCTCATATATTCTTACACATCCTAAAAGAAGTCCAAACACAAATAATAGCTATATGTCCCAGTTTTTTCCAAAGTTTCCTTACCGGTTTTGACATATTTCCGAGCAGCCCTTATTCAATTATTTTATTTACTGTTAATGCCTGTTTGATTGCAGAAACAGTGTCTCATTCTTTTTTACATCTTCACTGCACACCGTGGTGTTCTGTAAATATTTGTTTGTTCAAGGATGATTATTTCATAATAAAACAGAAACCTGAGGACTTAGTAGATGAAACAGAATTTTCTGTCTAATCCTGAATGAAGATCTTGCTTCTTAGTATTCTATTCTGACAGCTCTGTCTATAGGTTCTTTATACTTTTTTGATTTGATTAATTCTGCTTGCTGGCCAAAGCACTGAATTCATATTGGTTCCTGCCACTTTCCTTATAGAAAAAGTAATGGCTCAAGTCTTAAAACCAGCTGGGGCACATGTATCTCAGGAATGAACACCTTTGGAAAACTTTTATTGTATGATCCTTTAGAACACAAACCATACAAATTTCAAAACTCTCTGTAAACATCCATTGCATTTAGGTGTGATAAGCTGTTAAACATAGTACTTATAATAAGCAAACTTAAATGTATGCAACTCTTTCAAATCCCTGAAAACTTTTTTTGGGCACTATTAATGAAGTTTGTCTGAAACCACCTTTTATTTGTCTGGCACATAAGGCAATATCCTCAGAATCGAGAGAGTAAGAGCAGAATAACTGGTTCTAGTTAGGAAATAGGTCTCTGAAAACAACTGCAAGCAGGTCTATTTGGATCAAGTAAACAGAAAGAGAAAAAATAAAGAGTTTTGAGATTATATCTAAGATTCACATTGTCGTAATCAAATTACCTTAAGAAGGCCTCTTATGAATTATTACACAAAATTAAAACACTGATTTGACATAAAATTGTCTTTAGAAAGATATTATTGCATTACACTACCTTTATTTGTCTATTAAAAGATAAAAGTCATAAATACTTATTTTCTCCATTGATGATTTCATAATTAAGAAGTATTTAAATTGCTACTCTCAGCTGACCTTAAATATGTGCTTTTATAGCATTTTAATCCCAGATTCATGATTATCAGATGTGTTTAGTAAGCACTGGTGGTATTTAAGACACCTAGGGAAACGTGATGACATGGACGTTTGTTGTTGACTTTAAACAATAATTTATGATATGTGCTCTAAACTATTTGAAACATTAATCTCAAAGCTATTTCTCATATAATTATATTCAATAATTATTAATTGAAAATTTAGTCAGCAATATTTACAGTCTTCTACCTAATGTGATCTCTTAATCTTGTAGTGGTTCTCCATATTCTGAAGAAATCTGATGATGCAGGGTTTTGGAATTTGAAACTGTGCTTAGTTCTTCAAGTATATTTTTTAATCTTAAAAAACAACTTTCAGTACATTTTGGCATTAAATTTGCTTCTCCAGAAATTCAAGACCAGTCTTGATTCCCTGGAAAATCGCCCCATTTTTCTCTCTTGCATATTTTGCAACGGCACCACAATGAAGTAATTTGAGTATTTTAAACTTGATACAATGCCTCATTCCTCACATCCAAGTCATTTAAATTCTTTCCTCAGTGCCTGTTTTCCACCAGATTGTGTCCAAGTTCAGCAGTTTAGTCCAAAAGCTCGGTATCAACTGAACTTTTGACTCACATAAATGATTTTCAATAAATGTAATTAAATTTATATTAGAGGATTAGACCTGGTCAGAGAGATTTCCATTTCAATTATCAGAAAATGATATTTCAGGTCTAAACATTGAAAAGTATTTCCAAGCTTTAACTAGAACATTTTTTGTCTTTATTAGAGTGCATCCATTTACTTTTAGGCTTCCAGACTTTCTGTACGGAAAACAAGCTTTGGGTTTGCATTTTTAATCCCCCAAAGAAAACAGTAAAATAGGACAGCATGAGTTGTTCTTGCCCACAGTTCTTTTCTCTTTATCTTCATATACTGAAAAATGTTCCTTTTTCTGCATTGAAATGTTTATGTGCCAAACAAATTGAATTTCTCGTTTTTACCACATTTCTATTGGCGGGGACTGGAAGTTTCTCTGGATTTGTTTGTTGCTGTTGTTTATCAATGCATTTTTTGTGCTGTGAAATTGTTCAGCATTTCTAGATGTTAACATTTTAACTTTCTTTTAGTTAATTTCAAATTTTTGTTTCCAGACATAATATTGAAATGATGTTTAAATGGAATCAGAAGGGGATTTACATCCAGTATATTTATAGATAAAATAAGTAGCATATTTTGAACATATGAGTTTATATAAAAATTGTATTTTACTTGATTTGAAAACTTTCTTAGTTTTAGTTTTTAACCTGCCAAATAATCTATATTGATATGGAAAATAGTTACAATGGATATCCTTATTTTATGTTAGCAAATGGGAGATGCCTACATTTTGTAAATGTATTTTTCAAACTTGTTTCTCAATTTAGTTATCTGTATGCTATCTAATATGATGATTCCAGATAAGTATTGCCATTGACAATGTCCACTTACAGAAGTTCACAGACAAATATGATTTATGTCTTGTTTTGTTTTCATTTTTGCTTTATTAGTAAATTTTAAGGTCATCAGTGAATAGCGTATTTTTCTATGCACTAATAATAATAACAGAATAAACACAAAATAGTTTTTCTTAGCCTATGAGCATATTTGATTTGTCTAACATCTGCCTCATCACTAGTAATTTCTGTGCTCTCCAACCAAAGAATGGTTCACATTTGATCGGAGAGTGCTCTAGACCAGGGGTTCCCAACCCCACAGGCCTTGGACCTTACTAGTCATTGGCCTGTTAGGAACTGGCTATACATAGGAGGTGATTGACAGCCAGTGAGCATTATCACCTGAGACCCGTCTGCTGTCAGATTAGCAGTGGCATTAGATTCTCCTAGGAACAGGAACTCTACTGTGAACTGTGCATGCGACGGACCTAGGTTGTGCATGCATTATGAGACTCTAACTAAAGCCTCATCTGAGGTGGAACAATTTCATCCCCAAACCATCCTTACCCAACCCCACTTTCATCTGTGGAAAAATTATCTTCCACGAAACTGGTCCCTGGTGTCAAAAAGGTTGAGGACCACTGCTTTAGACTTATAGCATGGAGGGGGCAGCATTTCTGAAGTATAAATGAACATCACAAGCATCCAGTTAACTAGGGTGCTTGATAAAATGCAGATTGCAGGCATACAATACAGACCTAATAAAACCTTAACTCTGTTAAATCTATTGGTTATTCTTGCACATATTAAGTTTTAAAATATCAGGTTACAGGTGTTAGCGGTTGAGAGGTAGGATTTGTTACTGGGGAAATGCTGGGGCATGAGAAATAGTCAAAATTTCAATTACTTGAAAAGTGACAATGGCACTATGAATATTTGAAGACAAACATCCTGCATATATAAACCTGGAAGATCTTCAATGGCAACTAAATGATCTGGTTATGCATAATCTGTAAAGAAACCTATAACTTCATAGCAAACCTATCTGTATTTGGATTATGTCTTATGCATAAAACAAATATGTTTTACTACATATTAAACATACAAAATATAATACCTCTAATTCATGGGTAAGACCATGCAGAAAATATTTCAAATATTAAGCACTATTATGAATATAAAAATAGTTTTCTATAATCTAAAGATACTGAAAATAAAATAGAATTTCAAATTCCATGCACTTTCAAAATATCAACTCTAAATTGCTTTTGTATGTGTATATTGAAAATAAACTTATTAAAATTGAGCTGAACTAAGTTTCTTAAATATTTTTGAAAACATTTTTTAGACTTAAGTTGAGAAATACCTACTGAAAACTTAAAAAATGAAACCATTTGTTTTAGTAATATATGAAAAACAATTGAAAATTGTTCAAATGAACAACTTGAAATGTCCCCTCTCAATATTTCTCTATCTTGTAGATAGTATAGTAACCCATTTTAAATTTTTTAGTTGATAAAATATGGCTATTTTTCTTACTGCAGCCACTGAGTTACGTCTAATAAGAATGAGAAAATATTTAAATGTCAAATTTCAACAATTAACATGCTTCTTCATTCTAGAAAAGTTGTAGTCATTGAATAAATGGTTGTATATGTGACTGTATATTCAAACTCTGGCCTAATTTTAATTAAATTTAGCACTTTAACATTTAAAATAAATTGTCTTCATTTTAATTTTGTTTAATACTTATTAGATGTAAATACTTTTTGTTATTTTGCTGATTGCTTTGTAAAGTAGCCACCACTAAATAATACAAATAATACACCCTGTGCTGGAAATAATTTTTGCATTTTGTTGATAGCTGGAAGTTGCACAGACATAATACTATTGGAAAACTTTCCTAAGCTTATGTAAGTTCTTATATAAAACTGATGAATGATACATTTATCCACAACACATTTTCAGAAAGCAGATTTTATTACCTCTTCTGTGTAAGAAGAATAGCAGACATATAATTCACTGGAAATGCATACATAAAATTTAAGTCATAATCAAATTTAGGTTGAACTGATACAGAATACAAATTCTGGCCAGAGAAGAAACAATGTCTTTTAGAGAAAGATATGTATCATGTTCACAACCTCATCCTCAGCATCTAGCACTGCTCTTGATCCATGGGAGTAGCTCATCTGGCAGGTGTCTAATAAATATGGATGAATGAATGTAAGAATCATTACTTTAGATATGCAGATGATTATAGACAGAGCTTTAGATTGCACATCAGTTTAGCCTTATCAGTTTGGCATTTTAATCTTGTGGCTCAGCTTCCTTTTTTTTTTCCCTAAACAAGACATCTTTCACCTCTTGCACATATTATTCAAGTCGTTTGATCTCCTTATTTCCAAATCTTTTGTCTTGCACCACCACCAGCCCAATTCATTCTATACATAGCTACGGTATTCTTTAAGTCACTCTATGGTTTAAAACTCTCCAGCGATTTCTTTCTGCCTTTGAAAGTAATGCAGACTTTACGACAAGGTGCACATTCTGATATTTCCTTACAGGTTTGAGTTTACCCTTGTCATTCTCATCGAAATCTACAGTTTGTCAGGTTTTATTGTCCTGTTTTTATGTGAATAACGTGCCTTTCTTATGCCAGGACTTTGCATAAACTTTTCTACTTTCTGTAATATTCTTCCCCTTTCTTTCTCTAACATCTACTTACTCTATCAATTTAAAATTTGCTGCGTGTCCAGATGTCCCAGGACAAAATTCATAGGTCCAGCATCATTACCATATAAATCACAGCACTGTACTTTTGCCGTAGAAACTAACATGTCATTGGTTCTGACACAAAATAGAATTTTATTCTTTCATAATAAGACAGATGACCAGATTAAGATATATCCTTGGCCAGGTGCAGTGGCTCACACCTGTGATCCCAGCACTTTGAGAGGCCACGGCTGGCAGATCAGGAGGTCAAGAGATCAATACCATACCGGCCAACATGGTGAAACCCCATCTCTACTAAAAGAAAAAAAAAATACAAAAATTAGCTGGGTATTGTGGCCCATGCCTGTAGTCTCAGCTACTCAGGAGGCTGAGGCAGGAGAATCACTTGAACCCGGAAGGCAGAGGTTGCAAGGGAGCTGAGTAAAAAAAGAAAAAAGATATAGCCTTACAAAAAAAAAAAATGTGTCTTCACAGAGACTGTTAAGTTTTATGATTATTTTATTATAAATTGAATGTGATTTATAAGCTATTGAGTAAGGGAAAATCAAATAATCAAACAGAAAATATTTGGCTATTTCTATAAAATAATGTTTCCATGCACTAGCCCAAAGTATGGCTCTTATGGCTATTACAAATTCTATTTTTAAATATCCTGCATATCAAATGTCTACATTAAGTCTACATCCACTGTGTTCTAAGAGAGGGAAAGTGCTATTATTTTAAGATTTTGACAGGTTTTCCAGAAAGTCGTTTTCCTTGGGGAGGAAAAGTGTGCTGTGTGCTGGGAGAGGAACTGATGACTGGGGCAGGATGGGAACCAGTCCTTTCCTGCGGGAGGGCTGACAGGTAAAGATTGAAGGTAACGTAATTAGCAAAGCCAGGTGGGAGGAGAGGTGCTTCTAGGGCAGCGCCTGAGATGAATCTGTAAGTGATATCCCCATTTGTACACTAGTGTAATAGATTTCCATTTAAAACGAAATTGAAATATAATGAGGCAAATTTGATGTCTGCCAAGTTTGTTAAAGAAGAGTCCTACATTTACTCACACTTCTCAACCGAGCCAATTCAATGTAGAACTGTGAAAAGATTAGAATATGTTTATATTTTCTCTCTGAGTTACCATAGCAAACAAACAAACATGTATATGTATTTGAAAATTATTTTATAAATAAATTCCTCCTAGGGACTTATGCAATCATCATACCGATATAATAATGATTACCTAATAACTAATTTTTAATGAGGTCAAAAGAATGGATTAAGGCCTGTAATCAGCTAGTAATATTGTCCTGTCAAGACATTACATTTATTTCCCTTCTACTGACCAACCATTTTATAAGTGTATATTTATTTATATACATGTATGCACATGTATAAATACACATCACCACATAATTACATGTATAAAGTAGAAGCAAGAGGTGGTAAAGAGCAAAGTTTATTTGAAAAATAAAAAAGAGCAAAGGGGAAATATAAAATAAAAATTAACACCTTAAAGGACTTTTTTTTTTTCTGATTATGAGTTGGTAAGTCTACTGAGTTTTCTTTAAAGTGATGATAACTTTCAGTATAAACTGGAAAAATATAAAGCAAGGATACATCATTCAAATATTGATCAACAGCTTTATTATGAATCTCATATTTTTCACGCAATCACTGACTTTTTTGGGGCGGGAATTATAATAACTTTGTACAAGTACATACTTTTGCTCAAAGATACATTTAAATAAGACTATCACTGGTGGCACAGGGTCGGAAAGCCATATTAACTACTTTATCAAATGTACTATCCAGAATAACTGCTTCTTTACCATTTTTTTTTTAATGAGAAGCCTGTGTTCAAGAGACAATCGTTTTTAAAAGTAGATAGTAGCTTCCAACCTAAATTAAGCATTAATATGTGTCAGTCTCCTAAAGGACCATGTATATGAATTCTTTTTATTTATTTTTATTATTATTTTTTATTGCATTTTAGGTATTGGGGTACATGTGAAGAACATGCAAGATTGTTGCATAGGTACACACATGGCAGTGTGGTTTGCTGCCTTCTGCCCCTTCACCTATATCTGGCATTTCTTCCCATGCTATCTCTCCCCACCTCCCCACCCTCTATCCCTCCCCTACTTCCCCCCAACAGACCCCGGTGTGTGATGCTCCCCTCCCTGTGTCCATGTGTTCTCATTGTTCAACACCCGCTTATGAGTGAGAACATGCAGTGTTTGATTTCCTGCTCCTGTGTCAGTTAACTGAGAATGATGGTTTCCAGGTTCATCCATGTCCCGACAAAGGACATGACTCATCCTTTTTGGTGGCTGCATAATATTCCATGGTGTATATATACCACATTTTCCCTGTCCAGTCGATCATTGATGGGCATTTGGGTTGGTTCCAGGTCTTTGTTATTGTAAACAGTGCTGCAGTGAACATTCGTGTTCATGTGTCCTTATAGTAGAACGATTTATAATCCTTTGGATATATACCCAGTAATGGGATTGCTGGATCAAATGGAATTTCTATTTCTAGGTCCTTAAGGAATCGCCACACTGTCTTCCACAATGGTTGAACTAATTTACACTCCCACCAACAGTGTAAAAGTGTTCCTATTTCTCCACATCCTCTCCAGCATCTGTTGTCTCCAAATTTTTTAATGATCGCCATTCGAACTGGCGTGAGATGATATCTGAGTGTAGTTTTGATTTGCATTTCTCTAATGACCAGTGATGATGAGCATTTTTCATGTGTTTGTTGGCCTCATGTATATCTTCTTTCGTAAAGTGTCTGTTCATATCCTTTGCCCACTTTTGAATGGGCTTGTTTGTTTTTTTCTTGTAAATCTGTTTTAGTTCTTTGTAAATCCTGGATATCAGCCCTTTATCAGATGGGTAGACTGCAAAAATTTTTTCGCATTCTGTTGGTTGCCGATTCACTCTAATGACTGTTTCTTTTGCCGTGCAGAAGCTGTGGAGTTTGATTAGGTCCCATTTGTCTATTTTGGCTTTTGTTGCCAATGCTTTTTGTGTTTACTGAACAACAATCTCTTGATACTCCTTTCTTTGAACTTGGTTGAAACATGTTTACCCTTTCTCAATAGATTATTTAGAGAATATGGAGACTCATACCCAATGGATGTCTATCAATACCTTTACAAATTAGATGTGGTTTTGAAAGTAATTATTCACGAATTTTAATTTACATATGGAAAGGCTTGAAAGAGGGAATTTTATTCCTTTGTGTTTCTATAAAATCCACAGATGTGCATACACACCAAAATTTTGCCCCTGCAATCATTGGAAAGCAATTCATGGGACTCTAGGAGATTGAGAGAAAATGGTCTGAAGGAGGACTTCTCAAGTATGTGTCTCATGAGGTGGTCCAATTATTCAGAGCTAGAGAGTCACCTTTCTAGGCTAACTCAGATGGGTCGTATTATTTGTACAGTAGACTGAGAAAGAAACTATGAAACATTTTCTTATGGTTTCAGTTTTTAAACATCTAGACCTCTGGCTGATTTGTATAATTAGCTATGTGCTTAATAGTAGATATTGCTGATCCTTAAGCAAATACTTGTGAGACACATTACCAGATATTATGGGAGATAGATAGTACTCACTTAAGAAGAACTTATGCTGTACCTAGAAAAAACAAAATCATAAAGCGTATTTTTCCCAAATGGATATTTGTACACAGCTAATAACTTAAGGCTTCTTTGACCTAAAAAATTTGTTTGAAAATTCCTGTTAGAGAAATATGATCACATTGGTTTAATTAAGTTTTCCAAAATTATTCAACCAGTGAACACACATCTCTAACCTTTTTTTTTTTTTTTTTTTTCCCATTCTATGTAGTATGAAAGTTTCTTGAGCACATCTGGGAAGCTCGAGTCTGAAAGGAAGTGGTGAACATTAAATCATAGGCCCAATTACAACATAGAAAAACAGTCATTTAAAGTCTCAGCCATACTTACACTCTTGTAATATGTTGTGCACTTGGGATGGATGCTCTCTGAAGGACTCCCAAGCTCCAAGTCTCTATGGGTTCTTGAGCCATAAACTCTGTGCTGCCATTTAATATAATAAAAATCCTAGAGGGGAAAAGTCAATGTGACTTGTTTGACATCTGTCTAATTAAATTTTCTTCTATGGGAAATTAGATCTTATTAAATATTCCCAGATATTTATTCTAGAATATGAGGGTATTTGATTTATAAGTTTGGGTTCAAAGTTAATGTATCTATATTTAACATATTAGAATATACATGTATCTATAAACATATTAGTACAGTGAGTTACATTTTGCTTTGTTTTTGAAAGTAATTGTATACACTTATTGAACTAAAACAGCATGACATTTCTGCCAAATACAGAGATGAAGAATTCCCAGGCTGAGGTAAATGAGCTGATATGAATCTCTAAACATTTCGGTAAATTTGTTCTTCCTTATAATGTACCCATTCTACAGCAATAAATAAGGTTTACTAATCCACGATTCTACTTCATAATTAATGTTTACTTTATATTCATTTCAATTTTACTTTATTGCTTTTTTTTTAATCTTCAGAGAATTTGGACTGCCAGATTATTTTTTGGGCTGTTAGTTTTACCCTCGATGTTTAGAGTGATAGGAAAGATATGGAAATGCTGGTAATGTGCCAGTATATTTGTAGAGTCCCAGTTGGATTTTAAACAATTTTTAGTGTGTATTTCTTTGATTGGACATGCAGCTGTAATTGGCAAATTTTTCTCATAATAATGATTCCTCCCTCACACTTGTGATCTCTTCATTATCTGCCCTGGTGAACTAATACATCAATGAGAAAAATAATCTTAAAAGTGAGTGGTCTTTTCCTGTGGTCCTTTCATTGATGTTGACTTTTTCCTTATCATTCATATAAGCCCCTAGATTAGCAGTCCTCAAGTTTTATTTTCTATCAGAATCAAGTGGTGTGCTTGTTTAAAGCTTCATTCACAAAGCTTTCAATTTAGTGGAATATGAATTGTACCTGAAGAATGAGGAATTAAACACTTTTGCCAATATAAATTGGTGAAACAGGAATTGTAAATAATTGGAGAGTGATTTTGTGCCGTAAGTAATGAGACTGGTTCCTATGCTATAAGAATTGACATGGCAGAATATGTTCCAGCAACCGTGTGATTGGGATTAGTCTTCGTTTGCATGATAGAATCACCTGTAAGGCATTCTGGTGTGGGAATAAGAGAAAGTGCTATCTATTGCTTGCTAGAACGAAATTACTGACTGAATTTCCAGATTCTGTTTTCTTGTTTATACTGGACATTATTATCGGAAAAAAAAAAAAAAAAAAAAAAAAAAACAGAAGTATCTTTTTTAATCTAAAATTTTACCATAAATCAATAGGCACACAGTTTAAACAGTGGTTTAAAAAGGAAGGAGATAAATGGCCAAAGTTAAGAAACCTTAACTTTCTATCTTTAATTTACCACTTGCAAATTGTATAACCTTCCACAAATTACCTCACCTTTTTGAACCTTAGTTTTGAAATCAATCAAATGAATCAGATGATATCAAAAATTGCCTTCCAACTATTATAGACTTAACTTGGATGTAATGGGAATATTAGTTACTATAATTTATTATCTCATTAATTTCTAGAGGAAGGACATCTAGTTTTATAAAAATTCTGATATGAAGCTAAAGGAATGTAAGTCTACAAATTATGGTATCTGTCCCTTAGTACACATGGGATATTGCTGCTAGGATCACCCATGTATATGCAAATCTGTGCATACTCAACTCTCACAGTTAGTTCTGGGGCTCCAAAAAGTTATCCTGTGCATATTCTTGCTCTGGGTCTCTTGAATACTGTATTTTTGATGCATAAAAAAAATCCACATACATGTGGACCCAGGCAGTTCAAACTTGGGTTGTTCATGGATCAATTGCAATTTCAAAAGAGTTTCCTACACACTGCTTATTACTATTTGGTATGGTTTCCTTCTTGTGCACACAGCTATGGGCAAACTTTTCATTTTTATACCTATAACCCACCTACGTGAAATATTCCTGAGATTGGTTGAACCTGTAATACAATATGTAACTGAGCTAATAAAATTCAGAAGGCACTTTGCTGGTATAGAATAGAGAATATATATATATATATATATATATATATATATATATACCATTTTTATCTTTCAGAGCTATAACTCCCCAAAACCAAATGAAAACAATCACCCCAAATTACATAGAATATCAAACTTTTTCTCATAAGAATGATTCCTCCCTCACACTTGTGATCTCTTCATTATCTGCCCTGGTGAACTGACACATCAATGAGAAAAATAATCTTAAAATTGAGTGGTCTTTTTCTGTGGTCATTTTATTCATGTTGGCTTTTTCCTTATCATTCATATAAGCCCCTATAGATTAGCAGTCCTCAAATTTTATTTTCTATCAGAATCAAGTGATGTGCTTGTTTAAAGCTTCATTCACAAAACTTTCAATTTAGTATATGATTCCTCTTTGTCTGTCAAGACAACATAATACATTTTTTCCCAAGAATAGGACACCCCACATTTAGAAGGGGATGTTCCTGCAACATGCCCAGAAGGGAGAAGGAAGTATAAAGACAAGGTGTTTTCTCGAAGTCCAATAACATAACATGGGATAAGATTGAAAAGTTTAATGGAATTTGATTACTCTGCCTAGATCTGAATATTTCTCTGAAAGCATAATATAAATAAGATAATAAAATGAAACATATGAGACACTTACTTAAAAATTCTTAGTTGCAGAAACTTGAGTATAGTGTGAATTAAATATCTTTTTTTTTTTTTTTTTGGAGACAGAGTGTCTCATTCTGTTGCCCAGGTTGGAGTGCAGTCACAAAATCTCAGCTCACTGTCACCTCCCCTTCCCTGGATCAAGCAATTCTCCTGCCTCAGCCTCTAGAGTAGCTGGGATTACAGGCATGGGCCACCATGCCTGGCTAATTTTTGTATTTTTATATAGATGGGGTTTCACCATGATGGCCAGGCTGTTCTCAAACTCCTGATCTCAGGTGATCCACCTACCTCGGCCTCCCAAAGTGCTGGACTTACAGGCATGAGCCACTGCGCCTGGCCTCCTGTAGCGGCTTTGTACTCAAGTGCTTTGCATGCATGGCTATATACTCGTGATGGAATGGGAGATTTAAAATAACAGAATAGGTTTAGTGTTAAGCTTTTCTGGGAAGGAGGAGAACAGAGCAATTATGAATGTACATTAAACCATATGTTTCATGGGTCATTTAAAAAGTTTATAATTCAATTTTATTTATTCCATACTGTTTTTTGTTTTTGTTTTTCTCATTGTTCTACACTTTTGGCTTTCCTGCTGTAAAGGGAGCCTGAAGCAGTCTGCTCTAGTCTTGAGGAACTTCCGTGACTATTACACTTTTAGTGCCTCTGTTGCTCTAAATTTTCCTTTCCCAGGTAAAACAATATTCCATTGTTTTAAAACCTTCTATAGTGATGGCTTAATGGATTTCTTGTATTTATTTTCTACTTCAGTATCTAAATGTTCTTTCGGAATCACTGCTGTAGTACCAAAGTGACTTTTGTTCCTATTTTAAATCACATTTGTTCTACACGTCTAATTAAGTTCTGCTTGTCTTCATAACCATCGGTTATGGGTTACCACATAAACCAGGGCAGAGCACGCTTTCAAGTGTGCAATGATTATTATGGCTATATATTATCTTCTTGTAACATATTTGCTTCATGTCTTGCTGCTAAATATTCAACATTTTCCAAAATACGCCTTATCTATCCTAATGCATTGAAAAATAAAGCATGAACCAAAACTAAGTATTTAGCTTTTTATGAGTATGGTAGATTAGAAAGTTGACAGATAAATTAAATCTCATTGGGTTACACATAGTTTTCATTTATAGGAATATTTCTATAAGTATTACGGAAATATATTTAAAGCATCAAAAACATAGCAGAGAGTCAAACGAATTTTCATTTGTAACTTGTAACTTTATATTCTAAAAATGCCACGGCACACGAGACTTGTACACACTCTGGAATGGGGCCCTTAAAGCTGCAAGAATTTTATAATAAGAATTATCACAGAGAAAGAGATATTGAAAAACTTATGAACTGCATTTTTAGAATCAGCATTTTTAAGTGCATGTAATTCAAAAATTACTTTCAATGATGTCATATGTAAATTAGATCCAGTGTAAAGTGCTTTTTAAGAATCACATAAGCTTATGATAGTCTTTTGTCTTGTGCAGTTCCGCTAACTGCTGAACACTAGGAAAAATTTCAAATAAAAAAATGTCAGACAAATCAACCTGCAGTCCAGGCCTCATGGCTCATGCCTTTAATCTCAGCACTTTAAGAGGCTGAAGCAGGCAGATCATGAGGTCGGGAGTTTGAGACCAACGTGGCCAGCATGGTGAAACACAGTCTTTACTAAAAATACAAAAATTAGCTGGGTGTGACCCAGTATTTACTAAGAATACAAAAATTAGCTGAGTGTGGTGGCACATGCCTGTAATCCCAGCTGCTGGGGAAGCTGAGGCAAGAGAATAGCTTGAACCCCAGAGGCAGAGGTTGCAGTGAGTCAAGATCATGCCACTGAACTCAACAGAGTGAGGCACCATCTCAAAACAAACAAGAAATCAAATCACACTGTTAGTTAAATACTATCTTATGCTGTTAGCCTTCTATTGCTATGCATAGAATGCTACCTATGTTGCTAGTGTCTACTTGCTTTCTAATAGCACATTGCCTTGTCATGATATATGACAACATATATAGGCCTCCAAAAAAACATAAAAGTAGATCACTTACATTTTTTAAAATGTAGTATGTTGTATCAAACCTAAATATCTAAAATTTCTTGAATCATTATCATTTTAATATCATGCATGAACATGTTTCACCTGAAATGTAATATCCTATTAAAATAATCAAACATACTGGATAATAATGTAGATAATTCGTCTAATCAATTTCATTCAAAATACTCTAAAAATATCCTCAAATGTTTTCAGAATCACATGACTACGACTTAGAAGTATTGTGTTTCTGGGGCCGGGCACGGTGGCTCAAGCCTGTAATCCCAGCACTTTGGGAGGCCGAGGCGGGTGGATCACAAGGTCGAGAGATCGAGACCATCCTGGTCAACATGGTGAAACCCCGTTTCTACTAAAGATACAAAAAATTAGCTGGGCATGGTGGCACGTGCCTGTAATCCCAGCTACTCAGGAGGCTGAGGCAGGAGAATTGCCTGAACCCAGGAGGCGGAGGTTGCGGTGAGCCGAGATCGCGCCATTGCTCTCCAGCCTGGGTAACAAGAGCGAAACTCCGTCTCACAAAAAAAAAAAAAAAAAGAAGTATTGTGTTTCTAAACTTGTATTTAGGGATTAATGAACACCATAATTTTGTAAAGTTACTAAATTTTCTGATACTTAATGTTTACTTTGGACAATTGTAATTATAGAATAACGAGGTGATGGTTGAATGAATCGAATTGTGGATTTTATGTGCAGACACTTGAGTTCATACTTCAGAACACAGGTGAAAATCACAGTCAATATCAAGGCAGGTTGTGCATGTTAAAATGAGCCCCACAGTGTATATCTATCTCTTCAGGAGTCAGTTTTTCTTAACCGGAAGTCAGGTCTGCACCTGCAGTAGAAGACCGACAGGGGAAGCCCTTGATCTATAAAGTCATATTCTCACTCAGAACTGAACATAACATATGAAATCCCGATTTTGTAAAAATAAATAAGTAAAGTCTTATGTGGCTTATTCTGCTTCCTTGTGATATAATGCTTAACTTAACCTGACCCAGAACTCATCCTTGCCATTGTTATGCTATGTCTTTTATCTAGGATGCTCTCTTTACCTGCTTTTAGTTACAATACTGTGACATTTCTGTTGGTACCTCACTCTCTTAGGCTATTCATTAAGCAATAAACATTTGAGTCATTAAAAATTGAAAATTTCCATAGAATTAAATTTAAGTATATTACTGGGGAGACAAAAATAACACATGATGTATTTACATAGTTAAAACATTTGATAGTTTACTTCAGTTACAAGCACAGAGGCTATAGAAAAATATTTTGATATCCAGTGTACATAATCATAACTAAATCAAGGGGTACCTCCATTTTAATCCTCTAGCTGATCTTTGAACTTTTTTTGTAGTGTATAATGGGAAACAACAGGGACCAATGCTCTTTCCTGATCTCAAAGAAGCCCTCTCTCGAGGAACGAGCAAGACCTATAAGATTAAAGATTTGAGAAAAAGTTAAATTGTGATAAAATATGCTGATTTTTCACACTGACTCAGGAAAAGCACCCAGCCTAATGCATTGAATCCTAAAATGGAGTTAATATTGTGGTGATTCTGGTCCTCGAATTTGGGTGAATGAATGAATTCCATATTTCTGTTTATAGAATATGATAAACTATCTAGAATTTCAGATTGCTGCATAATTTTGACAGCCATTCCTTGTACCTCTCATAGTAGTATATTTTACTTAAAAATGCACAAGGAAGGAAAAGGCACTCATAAAGATTTCAACGAAGTAATCAAGACTTTGTTCCTAGACATTGTGAGTCAATAATAAGGTAACCTAAGACACATTTTTAAATAGCTATATAAATTTAGCATACAGGCTATGCACATTCTATTGCTGGGCAACAGTGGACAGTCATAAACTGCCTAGGAAACAGAACTTTAAATGAGAAAGGCTACCTTGGAAATGCTCAGGATAAATAAAAAGCAATTACATTGAATAATCCTGTGTGAGTTCATGGAACAATATATTTCTAATGAATAATTCTTAATTATCTGCTGATGAGTAATGTCTATATTGTAATGTAGGTAGAAACAGAAACCAACAGATCAGAGATTTTAGATGACTCGATTGATGGTTTCCTGACAGTTTGTAAGAAAAGATACAGGGAAATGTCAAAAAGTAATTATATACTTATAAAGAAAGAAAAGTTAGTGTAATCATAAATAAAGTTTTATTTATCAATTCATTCACTTGCTTAAGAAATAGTCACTGAGCTTAATAAAAAAAAAAAAGTAATGCAGTATGCTAGTTTCCTATGCAATTTATCATGAGGGAGCAAAAGATCAATGACCCTAGGAGCCTGTCTGAAAGAACGTTACAATACTATGTATAATAAAATGCCATGTTGACAAATAAGAAAAACTTACACTGCAAATTGTCAAATGTCTTAAGAGAGGCACAGAACAACTGCATGGGAGTTCAGAGGAAAATGCATTTGATGCTGGCTTGCAGCTGAATGGGAAATCATGAAATTTTCATGGAAGAAAAACATACTTGATTTTTACTCACAATGGTGGGTATTTTGGACACCTGGCATAGGGGTAGGCATCCCCTTTGAATGTAAGCAAAAGAACATAGGAGACAATATACCAGACTGTGAATAATTCAAAGAGTACTTGAATTAGATTGTTGGAAAGTCAGATTGGGAAAAATCAGTTCTGACCACATTGTGTGGAGGAGGAATGTAGTGGGCTAGGATGACATGGTAAATAAATTGGACTATTTTTAGGAAAAATAGGGAACCACAAGTGGTTTTTGAGAGGGAGAGAATTGTTTTGATAAAAGAAATAGATCTGATGATTTAGAGAAGTGACATGTAAAAGAATAATTAGAAAACTGTTCAATTACTCCAGACAAAATACATATAAGCTACTGAAATGAAAACAGAAGCCACGGGAATGGAGAGCAGAGGTAAAGTGAGGGGATATAATGAAGGTGGCATTAGTAAGACATAGAAATTTATAATACATACATGTGAATTGGGCAGATGAAAGTAAGGAAGATGGAGATTTTTCCCTTAGAATTCCAGGGCAATAAAGCTAATAGTAATAGAAAAGGCAATAGCTGAGGAAAAACAGATTTTGAAGTGAAGATACCTTCTTCCACTTGTAGCATCCACCTGGTTTGAAGTGTTAGTGAACGATTCCAGAATGAACATCCCAATACACAATTATAACAGGAAGAGTATTTGGACACAGGATTCTTATTTGTTTATACCATAAATAAATACCATGGCCTATTATGTGATAGGCACTATGATATTCTCTGGGGGAAATAATGATTAATAAGACACAGTCTTCCTCTATCAATGGTCTAAGATAAGAAGATATATCCATCTGAAAAGGAACTTATGATTTTGTATTAGTAATGTAGTATTTGGATATTAATTAAAACAGGTACAAGGAAACTTAGCCTTGGCTGATCAGGGAAACTACGATGGTGGTGAATTCCAGGCAGCTGTGACCCATAAGAGTTAACAAGGCAGAATAGGGAGGGGTAGGGGGAGGCAAAATGTTCTGAAGAAAGAAGCATCTGTATTCAGCATACAAGTAAGTTTCCAAAGCTAGAGTAAGTCATTGGCCTACCATAACAACTAGTTGTCTAATAAATAGGGAGTTTGGGTAATTCTACGAAGAAAGAGAATTATGAGATCTAGAAGAACATTTAGAGTAGGAGATCATTTGGAGGTATCCACATAGGATATAATTAGTAGGAGGGAAGAAAAGAAAAAGTGGGACAGGGAGACAGAAGCAGCCAAAAAGGTAACATAACAACGGATTGTGACTACATCATATGTCACTGTCCCCCTTTACAACGGTAGCACATCAACTAAAAATTTTCATTGGCATTGGCACAAAAGATAATATAATATTGGTGCTCTTAAATAAATTTATGGAATATAAGAATGTGTGTAAGGGAGAGCTTAGAAAAGTTGAAAAAAGTTTTTGCAAAAGGAGAACAGAGTCTGACTATTTCTTAAGTTTTGGTAATAATAAACAAGAGTGAAAAACGTACACAAATAGCCAAAAGTACACAATTGGCCCATAAAAGGATGTTCTCCAGCACAAATTATTAAGAAAATACAATTCAAAGCTAAAATGATATACTAATTTGTAATAATAGGATGGCTACTGTAAAACAAAACAAAACATAAAATAACGAGTGTTGGTCAGGATGAAGAAAAAAATAGAATCCTTACACATTGCTGATAGGATTGTTAAAATGGTGCAGCCTCTGTGCAGAACAGTGTGACTATTTCTTTCTTTCTTTCTTTCTTTCTTTTTTTTTTTTGGATGGACTTTCACTCTTTTTGCCCAGGTTGGAGTGCAATGGCACCATCTCAGCACACTGCAACCTCCACCTCTCAAGTTCAAGTCATTCTCCTGCCTCAGCCTCCCGAACAGCTGGGACCAAAGCCCCGTGCCATCACACCAGCTATTTTTTTTTTTTTTTTTGTATTTTTAGTATAGATGGAGTTTCATGATGTTGTCCAGGCTGGTCTCAAATCCTGACTTCAGGTGATCGTCCACCTTGGCCTCTCAAAGTGCTGGAATTACAGTCGAGAGCCACCACAGTAGCCAGTATGACTATTTAAAAGTTAAATACACAATTGCCATATGATCCAGCATTTCCATCATTGGGTGTAGACCCAGAATAAATTAAAGCAGACACTCAGATATTTGTACACTCATGTTTCTAGTAGTATTACTCACAGTAGCCAATAGCTGAGAATAATCCAAATGTCTATAAATGCTTGCATAAATAAAATGTGGTATATGCACATAATGTAATGTTATTCAGCCTTAAAGGGAATGAATTTCTGGTACATGCTATGGTGTGGATAAATCTTGAAGATATTATACTAAGTGAAATAAACCAGACATGAAAAGACAAAAATGTTTGGTTCCATTTATATGCGGTACCTAGAACAATGAAATTCACCAAACAGAATGTTGAATAGTACATACAAGGGGCTGGGGGGTGGGAACAGAGTTCAGCTTGCAATGACTTAGAAGTTCTGGAAATGGCTGGTAGTGATGGCTGAACAACAGTGTTAATGTACTTAATACCACTGAAGTATACACCTAAAATTGATTGAAAACGTAAACTTTATATTATGCATATTTTACCACAATAAAAAAAATTACAAAACGACAGATTAATAAATAGAAGTATATAAACTTTACAATAAATTGTTATAGTAATTATCTGAATCAGAAAAAAATGTTTTTAAGTTGAGGAGTATTTAAAAAACAAGGAAAAAGTGATTCGGATGTATCCTCAGAAGTAATCAAGTCGGGATCAAGAATACGGTTCTTTAAAGCTTGCCTTTTATTGGGCTATAATTAAGACAGAACTTGCTAACCAGGGTTTCCATAAAGTTTATTCTCCAAACAAAGGAAATTGCAAGTGAAAATGGATGATTAAGGTTGCAATTAACATACATATATATGTTAATGCACATATATGAATGTATGTAATTAGTATATATATGTATGTATATTAATACCACCTTTGTCATCCATTTTCATGAGCCAGAGAGAGAGGAACGGAGGTAGGGAGGAAGAAATAGAGGAGAGGGAGAGAAAGAAAGACATCATCAGGCATAAACTGACACACTCCTAAGCAGAGTGTGGTACTCTACTTAAGGCTAATTTTGAAAGATAGAAGCCTGGTGCAGAACACAGCAGAGACTCAAGAGATCGGTTTTTTTAATTTTCAGCCATGAACTCAATTACATGGCTTACTGAGGCATAATGGGATGATATAGAAAGAATAATCCCAACTTGGGAATGCTACTATGGAAACAATAGCATCATTTAAAATGTCTCTTCTTATGAGGGAAAGGTAAAGAGAAAGGATAGTGTCATATTAGGCTCCAAAACTTTTCAAGTTCTTAAAGAAAAAAAAAAAAGGAAAAGATTCTTAATTATCTATAATGCTTAACCCATTATTTTTAAGAATATAAAATTTATAGCACATTGGAGTAGTGACTTTATGTACAATACTTGATATATTGGTCAATTAACATACCACATTTACGTTTACATACAGTCTTGGTTCAGATTTTACTACTGTTTATAAAATACTAGTTTTCATACCTGTGAAATTTTTGATGCTGAGTCTTTGGCTTGAACTGTATCAAAACGCTTGTCAAAGAAAAAGAAATCTGCTTTAAGACAACTTCCCATTTACCTAAACATTCCAGTAAAAGTGAGTGGCTGTCTACAATTATTATCTGGTTTAGCAGACACTTGGAAAAATACAAGCATTCACTGATGAGGATATTTAATGTAGTGTAACAGTTTCATCCCAAGCAGGGTGTCCCTTATGCTGCTGAGAGAAAAGAGATTTAGGAAAGATAACTTTTCTAAGAAGAGGAAAATAATAATTGAGTGGGACTAATGGTCCAATTAATCCCATTAAGTAGGAGGTCTATTCACATAGATAAGATTCCAGAGAGAGAGAGAGAAAGCAAGAGAGAGAGAGAAAGGGGGGGGAGAGAGAGAGAGAGAGAGAGAGAGAGAGAGAGAGAGAAGAGAGAAACAGTGGGGGGCAGATTTTAATTCTGTCATTTCCACTCTTCCTTTCCAGTTTCCCCACTTCATAACTCCAGCTTTGATTTGAGCCACGTCAAAAGAGAGACACAGCACCCTCATTTCTTAACCTGGTATCTACCAGGCCCTTTATTATTGTCCCTCTTTTATTTATAGCATGTATAATTCTGAAAATGTGAAGAGAAGGGGAAACAAAGAAAAGGATCCTTAGGATACAAAACAATTGATTACAAAGTCATGTTATAGTGCCAGGGTACAAATCCACAAAAGTTTTTTCGGAGATTAATGAGTCATGCATTACTAAAGTAGGTGGCACAGTTGGATTGTAAAAATAAAGAGATATTTAAGGAAGTTCAAAGACTTTTCTATTTGTTAAGTTTGCAAATACATGCATATGCCCTTTCAGAAAAATTACGTTCATCTGCTCTGAGATATGGGTGTGAAATATTTATCTAATTATTTTGGTGAAGATGGAGTTGCAATAGAAGGATGTAACGGGAGGGCAAAGAAGAAGGGCTGAGGAAAAAGGAAGGATCTCAAAGTTCCTTATTTTCAAATAGTTTTCCAAAAAATCCATCCGCCAACATTTGTCTATTTTAAGCTCTCAAAGAAGGCAAATGAGACCCTTTGACTCTGTCATTTGCAAATATCTTTTTTTTTTTTTTTTTTGAAAGAGAGATCGTGGGGTCTAGACCATGGTTCCTAAAACTGGGAGATTTGTCATATTTACTACTAAGAGCTAACACATCACTTTTTTCTTTTACTTGTTTTTGAGGAATTAACAGTCTTTACTGGGCTCAGACCAGCAGTCCGTGGGTCTTGACTTCTGCATATTTGTCAGTTTTCTTCTCCACATTCTTCTCGGCCTGTTTCCGTAGCCTCATGAGCTGTTTCTTCTTCGCATAGTGGACCTTGGCTTTCTCCTTCCTCTTCTCCAGGGTGGCTGTCACTGCCTGGTACTTCCAGCCAACCTCATGAGCCAGGCGCCCCAGATAGGCAAACTTTCTTTTTTTTTTTTTTTACATGAAAGTGTGAGGGACTCTTTTTTTTTTTTTTTTTTTTTTTTTTTAAAGAATAATAAGAAAAAGAATAAAGAAGAGGAAGAAAGAGAAAGAGGAAGAGGGAGAGAGAATGGGGGTATTGCTTTGCTGCCCGGGCTAGAATGCAGTCTAAATATGGGTATGCCTATAATTATCCTTAATAATGGAGACATGAAAGAAAATGAGGAAGAGAGTAACAAACAAGGAGCCAACCAACATTTCGTTTAAACTTCTAAGTTGATATGATGTGGTACTGATAAGAGTGTATATTTTGTGTAAAGTGGAGAGTTCTGTAAATGTTAATTATGTTTACTTGTTCCAGATCTGAGTTCAAGTCCTGGATATCGTTGTTAATTTTCTGTCTCATTGATCTGTCTAATATTAATGTTGAAGTCTCACACTATTATTGTGTGGGAGTCTAAGTCTCTTTATAAGTCTTGTATGTCTGGGTATTCCTGTATTGGGTGCGTGTATATTTAGGACCTTTAACTCTTCTTGTTGTTGCATTGATTCTTTTATCATTATATAATGTCCTTCTTTGCTTCTTTTGATCTTTGTTGCTTTAAATACTATTTTATCAGAGGCAAAAATTGTAACTTCTGCTTTTTATTTATTTATTTTTGCTCTCTGGTTGGTTGGTAAGTCTCTCTCCATCCTTTGTTTTGAGTCTTTGTGTATCCTTGAATGTGAGATGGGTCTGGATGCAGCATACAGTTTTAGTTTTTTGTCCAAATTGCCTGTCTTTGAATTGAGGAATTTAGTCAATTTAAATTTAGAATTAATAATGATATATGTGAGTTTAATACTGTCATTTAATATTAGCTGGCTATTTTGCCCATTAGTTGATGTAAATTCTTCATTGTATTGATGTTCTTTACTTTTTGGTATTTTTTTAGAAAGGTTGATACTGTTTGTTCCTTTCTATGTGTAATGGTTCTTTCAGAAGCTCTTGTAAAGCAGGCCTGGTGATGATGAATTCTCTGAGTGCTTGCTTGTTCGCAAAAAACTTTATTTTACCTTCACTTATGAAGCTTAGTTTGGCTGGATGTGAAATTCTTGGTTGAAAGTCCTTTTCTTTAAGAATGTTGAATATTGGTCCCCACTCTCTTCTGGCTTGTAGGGTTTCTGCTGAGAGATCTGCTGTGAGTCTGATAGGCTTCCCTTTGTGGGTAACCTGACCTTTCTCTCTGGCTGCCCTTAGTATTTTCTCCTTCATTTTAACTCTGGTGAATCTGACGATTATGTGCCTTGGAGTTGCTCTTCTTGAGGAGTATCTTTGTGGTGTTCTCTGTATTACCTGGAGTTGAATATTATCCTGCCTTACTAAGTTGGGAAAATTTTCCTGAATAATATCCTGAAGCATATTTTCCAGCTTGGATTCATTCTCTTCGTCACATTCAGGTATACCTATCAAGCGTAGATTAGGTCTTTTCACACAGTCCCATATTTCTTGGAGACTTTGCTCATTCCTTTTTATCCTTTTTTCTCTAATCTTGTCTTCTTGTTTTATTTCATTGAGTTGGTCTTCGACCTCTGATATCCTTTCTTCTGCTTGATCAATTCGGCTGTTAAAACTTGTGCATACTTCACGTAGTTCTCGTATTATGTTTTTCAGTTCCATCAATTCACTTATTTTCCTCTCTAAATTTTGTATTCTTGTTGACATTTCGTCAAACCTTTTTTCAAAGTTCTTAGTTTCTTTAGATTATGTTAGAACAAGTTCTTTTAATTCACAGCAGTTTCTTATTATCCACATTTTGAAGCCTGCTTCTGTAATTGGAACACACTCGTTCTCCATCAAGCCTTGTTTGGTTGCTGATGAGGAACTAGGATCCCCTGCTGAGGAAGAGGCGTTCTGATCTTGGGAATTCTCAGCCTTTTTTGGCTGTTTTCTTCCCTTCGTTGTAGATTTATCCATCGGTGGTCTTTATAATTACCGTCTTTGTAATTGGGTTTCTGAGTGGACGTCCAACTTATTGATTCTCAGTGCCGAAATCTGAGCAACCCACTGCGCCGACTCAATGAGCGGCGTTAAGATTGGTGGTGTTTTTCTGACTCTGCACCAAGAACCGACGCTCTGAGGCGCCGGCAAAACCGCCTCGCCGGTCACAAGAGTCGCGCTGGCGACCCGTGGGGCTCCTCCGCTGGGAATCTCCTGGTGCGTGAGCAACAAGAATTCATGTGAAGGTATGGCGTCCTCTCGTTCTTTGCGTTTTCAGTGGGAGCTACAATCCCGAGCTGCTAGTGATCAGCCATCTTGGATCTCTCTCCCCTGCAAATATCTTAAAATAGTTTTTGGAAGCTTTTGTTCATCACTCAGGGCACCAGCATGTCTTTCCCATCTACCTTTTTATGTAACCAAGTTTTTTAAAAATAATGTAATATAACTAACTTCTTTGTGACATCAGATCACTGGCGAATTTATAAAATCAGTTCTAATTCTTAGGACAACTTTATTCTTAAAAGGATCTGCTTTTATTCTTCTTAGCATTTCAAGTCACATAGGTATAAAGTAACATTTTATATACATTTATGAGGACTTTCTTATCATCTTATCGGTCATGAGAGAGAATATAATCCAAATCAGATATTTAAATTTATATGACATGGTCCTGAAGTTTGCTCTAAATTGTTTTAAAACTAACTTTTTTTTAAATTTAAAAATGCTGGCTTTACTTTATCAAGAGGTTACATGGTTCAAATTTAAACCCGTATATCCTAGATTTTGTAATCTTTACAATATATGAGTCTGCCTATTGTCTATGTTTATATAAGAGCTTAGAATTATTTTGATGAAAATATATGTTAGTGTTCTTTAGAGACTGTTAAGTGAAGTAAACCAGGCACACAAAGACAACTACCATACATTCTCATTTACTTGGGGATCTAAAAATCGAATCAATTGAATTCATGGACATAAAATGTTGAAGGATGAGGCCAGAAAGGATAGTAAAAGGTTGTGGGCGAGGTAGAGATTGTTAATGGGTACCAAAAGAATTAAAAGAATGAAAAAGACCTGCTATTTGATAGCACAATAAGGTGATTATAGACAACAACAACTTAATTGTATATTTTAAAAATAACTTAAAGAAATTGGATTATTTGTAACTCAAAGGATAAAAACTTGAGGTGATAGATTAAATTAATTAAAATAAATGCCCCAACTTTCAATTTTATCTTAATATTTCCAAAACATAGCAGTAATAATAGCTATATAATGGTTTCTATTTTCACTGTAGGATTCTGCTCTTCAAATGGTGATGGAAATAAACTGAAATGAGATCGGAGGGTAAACACATTCTATTAGAGCACCTATCTAAAAAATAAGGGATAGTTGTAGATTTCTAAATATAAAGTCTTCTCTTAATTTCTAAGTTCTCAGCAATGTTTACCAAGGTATAAAGCATTCCTTTCCTATCTTTCCACGTAGTTACAAAGTTATAGATAGATGTGCAAAAAGAGTTCTTAATGAAAACACTTGCCACATAGAACGAAAACATACTTCCTATTTCACAAGATACTAAAATACCATCGATCCGTATTTCCTTCTCATCAGCATTCCACTGGAAACCACTGGCCAATTTTATACATGCTCTCCAGTATGTGTCATTTAGAAAACAAATTTGGTATATATATGTGTAAAATCACAGGATACTGCCTCTTATTTGAAAATTCTGGAGAAACTGATTTTTTTTTTTTTTTTGGCATTTAACTCAACTATAAGGTGAAGGTAAAATACACATATAGGTAAACTTTATGATCAAAAATCATAAAGTACTAAAGATTCCCCAGCATTTCAGAATTCTTTATATCCTCTGTATGGCAAAAAGTAGGAGGAAATGCGACGGCTGTATGATTTTCCCCCATATAAAATGGACATATAATTCTCACATCCTTGCAAACATTTTAGTATGTGAATTATTACAAAAATTCTGCAGTGCTATGTATCAAATGCTTTATTTCTGAAGATTTCTATTCCAAAATTATATTAACTCTAGCCTTGAGCATATTCGACTTCCTTATAAAGTCTGTATATGTCAAATATTAACAACATTAACATTAGACATTCATGAAGCCATATATTCCCTTTTGTAGATTTGCAGATAAGATATTCAACAATTATAAAGAAAAAAAAAACTCAATGTACTATTATTAAACCGAAAATATATACATATTTATATATCTATGCAATTATATTTATTATATAATTTGTATATATTTTTGTATATTTATACATTGCATATATACAATTTAATAACAAATTTATAAATTACACATTTCTGGATTTAGTTGCTTATAAAACATTTACCTATAGATAAAACGTATACAAACTCTTTGTTTCAGTCAGCATTCACAATTTCTTCTTCAGCTCATTGTATTTCTTGGTTTTCCACTGTGTTGATGTCTACTTTATCTGCTAGATAAAGCTATGAGTTTGTTCACTCCTTTACTAAGTGATTACTTTGTTACAGGCGTCATGCCAATCAATCTCTCCTTTACTGAATTCAGAGCTAAAAGTTGCCAAGACTTTTGGCTCTGCTGCCCAGTAATTTATAACAGATAAAGAATATTCAGGTTGAAAACAGGCTTGTGACTAACTGATCCCAGGCAATTTAATTGATATGAGTCAATACTACCACCCTATTATAATTGTTAGAATTAAATGAAGTGAAATATGTAAGATGCCTGAGACCTAGTAGGCATCACTATATTTTTTAATGGGTGTGCAGAGAAATGATAGTGTACAGAATAAAGATCCACCAAAGTAACACTAACTTTCTTAGAATTATGATAATAAGGTCCTTCTTTTAAGAACATTTAAACGAAAATCAAAGGTAAAGCAAAATAACACAATTTAATCCTAATATTGAATATTCAGCTGATATACGGAAATGTTTTACATTGTATACTTCTCAGTGTAATTTAAGCAACTTTGTTTTAATACTTATTATTTTTATTCATTCATTTTTTTAGTGCTATAGGCAATTCTACTTACCAGGGATTTAATGTGAGGCCTGTGTTGTTCCAGTACATACCACTGTGGAAAAGACTTTAGAGAGGGAGAGGAAGAAGTATATTTAGAATTTTATGATTTATGATAGTATATAGTTAAATGGTAACTTTCATCAGAAGCTCTTTCACGTCTCTCTGAGTTTCAATAGCTGTAGGTAAGAAGGGTGATGGCAAGAGAAGAACATAAAATTTAGTCTCCTACTAAGTAATTTCCCCTCCACTTAGATTCCTTCTAAGCTAAACAATGAAGCCTAATATTGATAGAGAATACTTAGAGGTATGTTTGTGTGACTTTGATCTTTTTACCTCATAAAGCATAAGGTTAGGATACATAATTAGTCTCTGTGGTAGTATCAGCAAAGACATTGGAACGGAGCTCCGAGAAAAATCCTCTCTCTACAGTTCCTCGGCAATCAGGGTTGCAAGGCTTAGCACACTGGGGGTAGGTGTGTGTTAGGGGCCGGATGGGGAGCTGGGGAGAGGGGAAGTGACAAATGGACAGGCAAAAAGAAAACCCCCATGACCTGAACTGAAGGACAGAAGTGTGAATTGCGGTGAAAGTAGGCGTGGAGACAGACAGGGAAGACAGGCACCCTCAGAGCATGTGCAGGGAAGTGGGGAGGGGGTTTGGTTTAGCCAAGCTTCAAGTAGTTGCTTCTCTTGACACCCTGCCCTGACCTACTCAGAGCATTAGTAAAACTAGGTTTTGGTTGCATACTGTCTTCAGAGATAGAGTCTGGATCTGGAATTTACTGGAACAGTCGTTAACAAGCCCACACATGGCCCTAGAAGTCTGTAGTTCTGAAAATAACCCGTCTACAGTATGATATATTGGCTCTTTCTTTGTTGAATTCAGACATAACTCTATAGTGCTTATTGTCATTAATTGGCTTAAATAGTTTAGTGAGCATCAGATCTGGTGAGAGATAGGTTTGTGTTTAAATATCTACCTTCACACCTATTAACTGTGTGACCTTGGGCAATTTTTTTAACCTTTCTAAGACTTAGTTTCATGATATGTGAAAACAGGATAATAATTTCTGTGCCAGTTAATATATTACCTGGCACTTAAAAGCACTCAGCACTTTTTATATGACCTTTTTTTTTTTTTCTTATAACCATTTATTATGTTAAAGGGAAAGGATTAAGGGAAATCTAGATCTTAGTTCATATACAGAAATGTGCATGTAAAGAGTATTCATATAATGGGGCCTAATGCAAACCACACTGAAACATTTTACACAAAGCCCTTTTACTATTCTCAGACATTCTGCAAACTCTTAATGAAGTCTCAAATGTTATTTCATTTATATCTACCTGGAATGCTTAAAATTTCAAATGAAAGAACAGCCAATGATGATTTAATAGCCAATTTACTTCTTATAAATTTCAACTCTTTCTTTAACTACTTGAATGCTCTTTTTAATGATGTCCTAATTCTTGCTACCCTACAAGGCCTGATCTACCTTAACTTATTCTGGGAAATGACAGTCAATCTGAGAAGGAAAACGCCAAAAGTTAATAAGCAGAATTTTAAAATGACCCTCAAGAGCAGCAGATGAATTGCTAATTAGAATTATCACTGTTGCCTCAATAATACTGTTCTAAGATCTGAATTATGTCAGGACATTAAAAGTAGAAAGTTCATTAACGTTTTTAATGCATATCTATTATTTATAAAGCAAGTCTGAGATGAGAGTATAGATGTGAGTATATAATCTGCTTCTCACTGCCTATCCTCTGAGTTTCTTATTCTTCCCTTCTAGCAGGAGCAGTAGAATGAAACTGAGCTCTTGCAGTCAATTAGGTCTTGGTTCAAGACCCAAGAAAAGCACTTAGCATTTATATGACCTTGAATCGGTGGTTTAATCCTGCTGAACTTTATTTTCTTTATTTGTAAAAATCCGGGATGACAACAAGATCAGAAGTGTATTATGTGAAGGTAAAACGTTACTAATATGCAGCTTTCGTGTTTAATGGTAGATTTTTCTGCCCATGACAAGGATCCTGTGCTTCCTAATCTCAATCATAGGCTTTTCTTCTCATATTGAGACCATGCTACTGACAGGTCAGTTAAAGAGGTGTGAGCTCATGGTGATGACAAGTGTGTGTTGAATTAGATCAAAGTCTGTGTCTCATCTAGTCCCTCTTGTATGCATCTTTGTATAGAGTAGCTGTGGATATGGGTGGGAGCATAGAAGATCCTATTAACTGAATAACATCACTAACACATTCATGATTTTATCTTCATTAGCAATAGGACTCAAGCAATCGAAAAAGTATTGACTTTGTAAAAACACGTGTGCATGGGCTGGGTGTGGTGGCTCATGCCTATAATCCCAGGGCTTTGAGAGGCCAAGGTGGGCAGATCACTTAAAGTCAGGAGTTCAAGACCAGCCTGACCAACATGGTGAAACTCCGTCTCTACTAAAAATACTAAAATTATCTGGGCATAGTGACACGTGCCTGTCATCCTAGTTACTGGGGAGGCTGAGGTGGGAGAATCACTTGAACCTGGGAGGTGGAGGTTGCAGTAAGCTAAGATTATGCCATTGCACTCCAGCCTGGGCAACGAAGTGAGACTCTCTCTCAAAACAAACAAAGGAGCAAAAAAAATCCCAAACAAACAATGGCACAAGTGCAGGCTTTTCTGTAGAAAGATTCCTTTTTTATTTCTTTGTTGCACTAGTTTTAAAAAATAAGATGAAATAATAAGCTTTAGTATGATATTGACTGTGGGCTTGTCATAAATAGCTTTTATTATTTTGTAATACGTTCCATCAATGCCTAGTTTATGGAGAGTTTCTACTATGAAGGGCAGTTGAATTTTGTCGAAGGCCTTCTCTGCATCTATTGAGGTAATCATGTGGTTTTTGTCTTTGGTCCTGTTTACCTGGTGGATTGCGTGTATAGAATTGTGTATGTTGAACCAGGCTTGCATCCCCGGGATGAAGCCCACTTGATCGTGATGTTGATCCTTCTAAAGTCAGGAAACAACGGATGCTGGAGAGGATGTGGAGAAACAGGAAAGCTTTTACACTCTTAGTGGGGGTGCAAATTAGTTCAACCATTGTTGAAGACAGTGTGGCAATCCCTCAAGGATCTTGAAATAGAAATACCATCTGACCCAGCAATCCCATTACTGGGTATATACCCAAAGGATTATAAATCATTCTATTAAAAGGACACATGCACACGTATGTTTACTACAGCACTGTTCACAATAGCAAAGACTTGGAACTAACCCAAATGCCCATCAATGATAGACTGGATAAAGAAAATGTGGCAAATATATACCATGGAATACTATGCAGCCATAAAAAAGAATGAGTTCATATCCTTTGCCTGGACATCGATGAAGTTGGAAACCATCATTCTCAGCAAACTGACACATGATTAGAAAAACCAAACACTGCATATTCTCACTCATAAGTTGGAGCTGAACAATGAGAACCCATGGACATGGGGAAGGAAACATCACACACCAGGGTCTGTCAGGGGGTGGGAGACTGGGGAGGGAGAGCACTAGGAAAAATATCTAATGTAGACGACAGGTTGATGGGTGCAGCAAACCACCATGTGTATACCTATATAGCGAATCTGCAAGTCTTCATGTGTATCTCAGAACTTAAAGTATATTAAAAAAAAAAAAAAAAAAAAAAAAAAGATAGTTGGCCCTGCATCTCCAGAAATCTCAGCTGGGCACATTCACTTGACAAATCTTCACTGTAATAAATGCAATTCTAGTGAAACACACTGTGAAGTACATTCGAAAGTGATCTTTCCAGGAAGGAGCTTAAACCCCTGGAAAAGTCATCACCTAGAATCCAGAGATACTTTGAAATGCAAATGGTCCACTTGAGACAAGGGGGCACTTGTTGTTCTGCCTTGATTATGTCTTCAGGCCTCAATTTTAAGTAAATGAGAGAACAGAAGGAAAGTGTTCTTTTGATGAGCTCTGCCCTCAGGGTAATAAAGACAGAGGGAGAATTGCTAGGTGGTATCCATCCCTAATTCTTTCCTGGCCATCAGTAATTACAAACCACTCACTGTCATTTTGAGACGCCTGCAAAGTACAACTTTGGTTCTATGCTGCCTGTTTTTCCATTAGTAGTTAGCAGTGAAACTGAAAAGTTAAAAGAGGATTTACTTGCTGTCTTGCTGTCTGTGGGAAAAAGCAGGAAAGGAAAAACCTAAGAAGAAATTATCACATATTCCTCTATGTCTCCAGGGTAACAAAGCCTCAAAGAAGGGTAGCCAGTGACAGTCACCAAGAGGCAGGAGGAGAGTGATCTGCAAAGGATAAAGAGATGGGAGAATATAACGAGGCTTGGATCTGAGAACAGGCGCTCATGCTTGGCATACAAAGAATGTGATCGTGAAATACTAACTCAAATACGTCCTAAGAGATGCAAAGGACAATAGAGACATCAATAAGTAATTTAGATATATTTTGTGTTATTTGGTATTCAATACCATTCATCAGTAATATTACCTATCTATCTTTGGACAATTTTCACATTTCCCTAACTACATTACTCATTTACCTCTCTTCTTAAGCTGGCTATTCAATCATATTTTTATTATTTCTACATTCTAACAATTTTAAAATATAATTAAATTTATTTGGCATACACACATTTAGTTTTATTTTTCCCACTCTCAAATATATTCACATCTTCATTTACCTCCAATTTATCTTTCCTGTCTTATCTCATTCACAGGAAATGAGGTGCTCCGTCTCTCCTTCCGCAATCAAGGCCAGTCTTTCCAGTTTGACATTTGATCTCATCTTTTTTTTTTTTTTTGTCATCAGCTACATTACTCCATCAATATCTCCTCTATTTCATTTATATTTGACCTCTAACTTCTTCAGTCATCTCTGTCATCCTGTTTGTAACGGTATTTCTACTGTCTTTTATTCCTATGTTTCTCCTCAAGTAAAAAGCCTTTTATTAACCATACATACCCTAATTATATTCACTATTTGTAATCTCTCAGGTTTAATTGATTCACCAACACATTGCAGTTTGTTTTCATTTTCATCCTCAAGACTCTAATTAAACATCGAAAGTTAGGTTCATCAGTGACTCACTATTACCAAATCCAGTGAGAACATCCACTCAACTCACTGGACCTCTTCATTGGATACTATACACCAGTCACAACTGTCACTGCTTCTCTTCAATCCTCGCCCAATTCCATTTCCCCAAGAGTATCACCAAGACACTCAAGGAAATAACTTAAAGTCATGTACAAACATTCTCTACCTTCACTGACTAGCTCTTATTCATTGTCTGCTCAAAGTTTAGCCCTTTTGGGAAATAATTCCTCTTAGAAAAGCTTCCATAAAACTCCAATTGAGCTAAGTGTTCACCTCTATCCCTCTCATGGGTATCTAACATTGCATTTGACACTATAATACAGCACATTTTAAGGTTTTAACCTACCTGGTGAGGGCATTTTCCATGAAAAATACTTGTTATCTCAAGGTATTTTGTGTTCCATCAAACTTAACTAAGATTCTCATGCTTTTTTTTTTCTCCTTTCTCCCTATGCTTTTATCCTCCCATGCTTTTTTTCCCCTTTTTTCTTAGAAAAATAAAAATAAAAAGTTTCTAGTTAATTGACATTGGAATTTTGAGCCCAGTTTATTTCTTTGTCAATAACTGCATAGTGACATCACTACTTAAGAAATAATAAACTTGTGGTTTAAAAGGCAAAGCAAGGAGGTTTCTTGTCATTATTTAGTAATCACTGGTTTTTTGACTCAGGAGATTTCCTCATTTCAAAGGGTAGTCATAAAATGTAGGTGTAAAACTTACGATTTTATTGTAATTTTCTTTTGCTGCCGGCTGTCAATATCACTTACTTCTGTGGATCTTAAAAGTTCAAATACAATGACCCTGAAGAGGAGCAGTGCTCTGATTCTAACTGCTCAAAATTGATGTTACTGTTTTTTGAAGAAATCTGGTAAATTTTGATAAACCAAAAAGTCATCAAAGTAATTAGTAAAAGTAATTTAAGTATTTTCACACTTACTTAAGTAGATGATTTTCTTTCCCTAGGAAGGACATAACTGAAACAAGAAAAATTAAGTCTTACAAAAGATTTTCAGCAGTTTATTGATACCAGGAGGCAAATTGTTTAAACATATTTACACACAGACACACACACACACACACACACACACACACATCCACACACATCCATAGATATTTAAATCTGTCTCCCCATGCTTTATTTTATCCCACAGATATTCAGTATTATTATTATTTTTTTTTTTTTGAGACGGAGTTTCGCTCTTGTTACCCAGGCTGGAGCGCAATGGCGCGATCTTGGCTCACCGCAACCTCCGCCTCCTGGGTTCAGGCAATTGTCCTGCCTCAGCTTCCCGAGTAGCTGGGATTACAGGCACGCACCACCATGCCCAGCTGATTTTTTTGTATTTTTAGTAGAGACGGGGTTTCACCATGTGACCAGGATGGTCTCGATCTCCTGACCTTGTGATCCACCCGCCTCGGCCTCCCAAAGTGCTGGGATTACAGGCGTGAGCCACCGCGCCCGGCCAGATATTCAGTATTCTTATAAGGTTATTCAAAGTTACATGTGATTATTGTTTAGACAGTATATTAAACATAGTTGGTTTCAAGCAAAAATTGCCCAAAAAAGAGTTTTATAGAAAAGAACTTCTTTATTGAAGGCTATTGCAAAATAGGGGAAAGAAGCCGTATCTATGTGAACTCAACTCTGTGGAAACAAATGTTGGGCTGGGATGAGCTACGTAAGTACTGTGGGTATTAGTGGGGAGATTGATCAATGGGCTGCACACAATGAGTTTCCTGTTCACAAATACTTTTCTCTGTAATTAGGCCATCTGTGTTTGCTAATTGGGTCCCTTGTAAGTTAGCTATCTCCTTTCCCGTAAGGACTGGGAAGATAGGGGCACAATCTTCCTTGATAATTGCATTTCAAAGAATGGCTTCCAAGTACTTAAGTACTTACATTTATCTATTGTAAAATTGTCAATAGGCTTTAAAAAAGTATTATATATACAGATATTCCTTGACTTGGAGTTAGTTTCAATAAACCCACCATAAATTAAAAATATTGCAAGTGGATGAGGTGCCATAGCTCCTGCCTGTAATCCCAGCATTCTGTGAGGCCAATGCAGGCAAAAGTTCAGGATCGGCCTAGACAACATGGTGAGACTCGATTTCCACCAAAATTTTTTTTAAAAAATTAGCTAAGCACAGGGGTGCATCCCTGTAGTCCCAGCTACTTGTGAGGCTGAGGCAGGAGGATTCCTTGAGCCCAGGAACTGGGGGTTGCAATTAGCTATGATCACCACTGCACTCCCGCCTAGTTAACAGTGCTAGATATTGTATCCCAAAAAACAAACAAACAAAAACATAACAAACACAAATAAACAAAGAAAAAAGTACAAGTGAAAAATGCATTCAAGCATTTAATAACACCTTAGCTAAGGAAGATTATAGCCTAGCTTACCTAAAATGTACTCAGAATAATTATATTAGCCTACGATTGAGCAACATCATCTAACACAAAGCCTATTTTATAATAAAGTGTTGAATATCTCATGTAATTTATTAAACACTGTACTGAAGTTGAGAAAGAGAATGGTTACATGGGTACTCCAAGTACAGTTTCCACTGAATACATATCATACCATGATAAAATTTAAAATTGTTAAGTTGAACCATTGTAAATTAGGGCCATCTGTATCACAAAGAGGCAGAAACTTTGCAATGACATATTTTCTAAATAAAATGGTCTAAGAAAAGGGAGATCAGAGCCAAAAGTCAGGAAGAAGCTTGTCTAAAATTTAATCAGCAGAGAGAAACATCAAGTCTATCTTAGTCAATGAGCTTATTAAGAATGTCCAAATTCCCTAGGCACATGTTAAGCAGAGGAATATGACTGTGGTTTTATTTTGTTATCAAAGCTGCTCAAGTGTAACCTACCTCAGGACATCATTTAGGAGGATAACACGACAAACCAAAATATATTAATAAAGAAGAGGAAGCCAAATACATGAGATTGCATATTTTTAGAAAAAATTCATGTGAGACCATAACAGATATGACAATGTAAAAAGAAAACAAATTTTGGCAAAGAAGAGAGAGATTCGTGAGCTTAGATTTGTTTTTTCTTTTTCTTTTCTTTTCTTTTTTTTTTTTTTTTTTTTTTTTTTTTTGAGACATGGTCTCAGTCTGTTACCCAAGCAGTGACATGATCACTGTCACTGTCTCTGCAGCCTTGAAGGATCACCTGCAGCTCAGGTGATCCTTCCACCTCAGCCTCCTGGGCGGCTGGGACTATAGATGTACACCACCACAGCTGGTTAATTTCTGGTAATTTTTATTGAGACAGGGTTTTGCCATGTTGCCAAGGCTGGTCTGGAAATCCTGAGCTCAAGGCACCCACCTGTCCTCCTCCCACAGTGCTAGGAACCACCATGCCAGGCCTACTCTTGGGGATTCTTCAGTTGCCTAAGTTAGACAATTTCTTTCATGGTTTTGTGGCAGGTCTAGTGTCTGATAATATTTCATAACTGTAGACATGAGATTGAAAATGAATGAAGCAACATTGCATTGGATATAGAAAACTTTAGTGTTTAACAAAAAATAAATGATTGGTACTTTTGAAATTGCTCAAAGGAAAATTTCTCTAAAAGTCTGTTACCATAGCAAAAGTAAAATCATCAGTTTGGAGCTAATATTCTCATTCTTAAACTTTTGTTTTTCTTGGTGAGCTATTAGATCACTCATATTCAATTACATAATCTCTTGAGAAAAAAACATTTTTAAACACTTTAAATTTTTAGTATACAATACTGTAATAAATTCACGAGAGGCTGAAAAGTTAATATTTGCAATTAATTCCACACATGGCTTCTATTTATTTAGGTACATCCTTCCTTTCATTATTAATTTGTACTGACTTTCTTATAGGAATAAAAGAGTATATAACAAGTAATTATATGTAGAGATGAAATATTTATTTTATTTAAAGTGAGAAGAAAATCAGTGAATTATTTTTATTTTTGAAACAGAGTTATTTCATAATGATTTTGAGGCTTTGTATTAGTCTGTTGTCACATTGCTATGAGACTGTGTAATTTATGAAGAAAAGAGTTTTAGTGGACTTACAGGTCCACAGGCTTCACGGAAGCATGGCTGGGGAGGCCTGAGGAAACGTATAATCATGGCTGGAGGAGAAAGGAAAGCAGGCACATCTTCACATGGTGGAGTGCCTCGTTTCTGTGAACAAAGTCAAGAGCACAAAATGAGGAGATTGATAACATTTTTACTTATTGTTTAATTTAACTTATATTTCTTGTTTGTTGTTATTTTTAGGTGGGAGAATCATATTGCTGTCAGTTACTCTGCTAATTTCTTTCTTCTAGTGTAAAGGAAAAGTACCTGAATCAAGAGTTTAAAAACTAATTTCGTTATGCAAATAGGTATATGACATGTGCATGCATTGCCTGTTATTTGGATAGCAAGCATCTGTTGAGAATATTATGACTTCATTCTGCAATACATAGGGATATTCAGAGAACATTATTATTAAGGACAGTTTTTAGTAGATCCATCATGACCTCAAATTATATGAATTGTTAGCATTTTACTATTTAAAACAAACATATCACTACTGGCATTCAGCGTGATAAATCCATTTTTAAAGTGTGATTTAAAAAGAGAAAACCAGGCTTTATGCTTATGTGCAGAAAACATACCTACCAAAGTATATTTATACTTATTAAGCTTCCTTAGCATAATAATATGCTTCAGTGGAATAGACCTGTTGGCTGACTTTTAGAAAACAGAAACAAAGTCATTTTTGTTACAATTGGTACCTTTCTGATATGTGAATTAGAAAACTACATGTTTTCAGTAAAAACTCTTGTAAAGATAATGCAGTTCTTGAAATGTGGGCTTTTGTAAAAGGCCAATAGGCCAAAATTTCAACCCCATTTGAAGAACAATGTGCAGTTGGCTTTGCGTGTTTCTGACAAGAACTCAGCCTGGCGAGAAGGGGACTTCTGGGTCTGATGACTTTTTTAAAGGCCTGAATTCCATATGAATTTAATAATTGATGTATACTTCTACCTGGAGAAAATCAAACAATGATTCTTGCTTTTAAAATTTCTTAGGTTTGATACTGCCACAACATGGCTTCTATTTTCCTCTTCAAATTGGTCTTTGTGGTTTTTATGCTTACTTTTAAGTAGGGCAGGTATCATCCTCACCTCTATATACCTTTAAGGCCTTTATATACCTTTAAGAACAATCAATCCTTAAAGATCTATAAGGTGATGCATGTCTCAAGGGGCTTCCCTATCTCTGACATATAATTTGATTTTAAAGTTTTATTCAATGCTGATGCATTGATCAGAACTGCCCTTGATCTTTTAGACACTTTGCAATAAATGTGGTCAAATACAATCTATGTTTACCCCATACAATACAGTTTCTGATATCTGCATGTGACTACTTAAATGTGTATTTAATTAAATAAAATTAAATAGAATTCAAAATTTAGTCCCTCAGTCATACTAGCCTCATTTCAAGCCCTCAATAAACACATGTGGCTAGTGGTTACAGTAGTATAGTAGAGATACAGAACATTTCCATTATTGTATGAAGTTTCCTGAATGGTGCTTATATGTTTTTATTGAGGAATAATGCAACTGATTTTTAGATTAAAAATCTGCCGGGCCGGGCGCGGTGGCTCAAGCCTGTAATCCCAGCACTTTGGGAGGCCGAGGCGGGTGGATCACGAGGTCAAGAGATCGAGACCAACGTGGTCAACATGGTGAAACCCCGTCTCTACTAAAAATACAAAAAATTAGCTGGGCATGGTGGCACGTGCCTTTAATCCCAGCTACTCAGGAGGCTGAGGCAGGAGAATTCACTCGAATCTGGGAAGCACGGGTTGCAGTGAGCCGAGATTGTGCCATTGCACTCCAGCCTGGGTAAGGAGAGTGAAACTCTGTCTCAAAAAAAAAAAAAAAAAAAAAAAAAAAAAAAAAAAAAAAAAAAATTCTGCCAAAGTTCTCCACAACTCTATTAAATAACAAAGCTGAAACTAGCTTCCAGATCTTTTGGAATCAAATAAGATGGTTTTTAAGATTTCAGCTGCTCCCCGGAGCATGGGCCACTTATAATGCCCAATTTTCTACTTTTTGGTTTCCTTTATTGACCCTGCAATATAGGAAAAACGTTGTGGCCATATTCATCTATATGGAGAAGCAAATTATTAGAATCTTGGAAGTTACATTTAATTCTTGGCTTAAAAAAGTATATGTATCCAGATTCTTTGATGTGACTTTAATATTTAATGATGCTTCTTAAAATATCTGTATAACTTAACATTTCTAACAATCCTAGCAGTGAGAGATAGTAGAATATTTAGAGAGTATGTGTTTATTTGTGATGCAAAGGTCTTAGAATAGTAGGAAAAGCCTCCTGACGGGTCAGAGTGTGGATGGCATTGTGAAGATACCTCATTTACAGCTCACAAATATATACTGTACCATCGAACTTGCCTCTCAACTTTCTTGTGAATCAGATTTGGGGTTAGAACCCAAAAGGTTTTAAGATCTAAGGGACAGCTTAATAAAAACGTTAAGGCTAAATTATGAGAGTGCATTAGAAACAAGTTCTTATTGCTGTAAGAAATAAAAGCAGAATTTTTAGACAACATTTTATAGTGTGTCTTTTAAAAAAATTATTTACTGTGTGGCAGAAATTACATATAGTTCATCTTCTAGGCAATTCCTTCCAAAAACAATTATGTATTTGTCACAGCAGACATATCAGATACTGAGAGTTAAAAATAGATGTACCTACCAGCACATGTAGTGTTTTTTATTTTCAAGGAACTCTGGTCCAAATTATGTTTTCTTTCTTGGGATGTGTGTTCATTTTTTCATTGACATACCAAGGTATGTGTATCTTCAAGTGATGTGAATTGCAGTGGTGGTACTGAGACCGGACCTGCAGCCAGGACACCAATCAGTGCTTGGGCCCAAGGAAGTTTAAGTTAAAGTAGCTCAACAGGGCATCTGGGAAATAGGGCTTTTCACCTTTTTTCTCTGTTTGTTTGTTCTCTAAAATTGGTGCTCACCTTCAGTAAAGCTAAAGTAAAAGAATAAATCATGAGTCTTCCTTAAACAATAGTGTTTAAACCTTGATAGGGGTCTCCATTTAATGTAGATTGTTTACCTCTTGACTACCTAATATTTGTATTTCTTTTTATTTATTTTAACACTATTTCCTTTGTTTAGGCAATTGTGTATTTAAGAAATGATGGCCACCATCACTTTAATTTTCTCTTTCTTTCCTTTAATTGACTAAATTTATAAAAATGTTCTGAAACTTTTGTGTCACCTTATAGTAGTTTGATTCCTATTGAACCTACATTAAAAATCACTTATATAATCTTTTGATGTTTACTTAATGTGACCTCTTCATACAAGTGGTTCTTAAGCAGCATACACATTCTTATCACCTGTGGAGTTTTTGGAAAAAATTAATGCTGGTGCTAGGATATTCTCCCAGATCAATTAACAATTCCGTCCACCAGATATGACAAGGTATTTTTATTTTAAAACTCTTCGCTGTTTTTCTTGAACTTGCTGTGATTCCACACTTTACATAATTTGTCTACAACACTAAAAACAATGTGCTTGTTAAAAAGCTAATATGTATATATATAAACCCATGTCTATACTATATCACATGGGCTGTAACTAATAGCTGAGAGAATACCCATAACAAATCTTTATTCTTTACTAGCATGTTTATGGGAAATATTTAGTTGATGCCTTCCAATCCTTTAATCCCCTCACTATGTGATAAACAGGAACCATGTATCAGAATGTAGCCAGGTGTGGTTTGAATGGGAAATAAATGAGAGTTGATATCCCAGTTTAACTTAGCCATTAAGAAATAGCTTTAAATTTAATTCACCCATTCTCATCTTAAGATTATACGTATTAAATAGAGAGCAGACTTAGTCAAAGACTTGTTCAGTTGAGACTGGTGTTTACAGTGATTTTATAAGTATAGACGTGTGTTTTGTGCAAGGTTCAGGATTGTTTGTTGAATCAAAGCAAACTTTAAGGTCTAGAAGAAAATGGTGATGCGTTTTTTTCTAACCAAAACACAATATATTTAAAATATAGTTTAAAGTGCTAAATGACATTATTTTAGCCATAGTTTTCCTTAGCCTTACAATTGTTGAAAACATATCTGATTGTCACAAAGATGAATTGCCTAAGTCCAGGAAAATATGCAAATAATAGAACCAATGATGTCTTCAACCAGTCTTCTTAACAGAATGCCCAAAGTTTCTAATTAAGGTCAGTCCTTAAGTAACATGTAAATATATTCAATCTAATACTGATGAAGCAAGATACAGCATAGTGATTTATTATGCATTACTTCTACAAAGTTTTCAAGTTAAAGAGATTAAATATCCCTGTATAAAATAATTGGTCAAATGGAGTATGTGAATGAAAATAATTTATTTTAGTCTTAGTAACACAGGATGTTTTAAATTAATTATAGGTTCTTAAAAATCCATTGTTTTTTAAGTAGACTTTTATCTTATTTTCTTAGTAACCTTAAGTTATTGCCAGAAAGTTGAAATTGTTAACCAATTTTTTGTAACTTTTCAGACAATTCATATAAATTTATATGTAGCATTATAATCTGTAATAACTTGTCATAATTTTCGTAAGCAGTTGCTAGAATTTATAGCTATATCAAAACAAATTTTATGCTGGGTACAGTGGCTCAAGCCTGTAATCCCAGCACTTTGGGAGGCTGAGGTGAGTGGATCACCTGAAGTCAGGAGTTCAAGACCACCCTGGCCAACATAGTGAAACCTCATCTACCAAAAATACGAAATAAGCCGGGCGTGGCATGCACCTGTAATTCCAGCTACTCAGGGGGCTGAGGCAGGAAATCACTGGAACCCAGGAGGCAGAGGTTATAGTAAGCCAAGATTGTGCCATTGCACCCTCCAGTCTGGGTAACAAGAGCAAACTCTGTCTCAAGAAAAAAAAATATGCTACTAAAATAAAAACAGAGTAATAAACGATAAATTGAAGATTTTAAGAGAAGTACAAAATAATTTTTATTCTCAGAAATTGTTGCATTTTAAAGAACAAGATAAATTGACTGACAGGATGTTGAGAACATGTAAGTATCTCTATAGTTAATACCCCCATGTCCAAAGACATATTTTTAAATTCAAAATATTTATTCTTTGCTTCAAAATTTACTAACCTATATTACATCACATAAATTATCATTTACATAATAATTTCTAATGTCAGAATACCTTGTATTATTCCTATGAGATAAGGGAGATAAATGTTTTCATGCATATTTTACAGAAAAATGAAGAGAATGGATAAGATTCCAAGACATAAATTTAGTTTTGAAATATTAACATGTTAGTCATCTTACAAAGATTTTCATTAATACCATCCATTTTCTTTTTTGATGCTGATACAGCTTTTTTTTTTTTTTTTAATTTAAAATGAGACAAATCCTTTTGTGCCTTTTAAGGTTTCCTTTTAATCCACATGCCTATATTATCTATTACAAGAATAATTTTTAAAAAATAAAAATAATAATTTAAGAGCTGTACACATAGGGACAAGCCATAAGCTGCACCAACTAGATCCTAAATCCTATTTCCCCAAGGGCAGCCCATTATTTGTTCTTAATATTCTCCAGTTTTTAAGGTAATGTAACTTACATAACCATACCACTTTGAATTATATCAAAATGACCCCTTTGAAAAGTGATTATTCCTTTTAAAGGATTAAATGAAAGTGTTACCCTTTAAATTTATTATTTGGCAAATAATATGTTTTTTCCTGAATTGATGTATTGTGACTGAAGGAAAAAGTCACATACCCTACCATACAATTATATTCTGCTAAATAACTGAAATATTTGTATTAATATTAACAATGTGTCTGTTAAAAAAAAAAAAAACAAACAGGTCAGGAGAGACACACAGAATAATCAGATGAATTGGAATACAGGGCATATAGATTAATAGTTAATTCAGAATGAAATTTGAAGATAATATAACCTATGTCATATGTATAAAAACACTGAAATATGATTTTGTTATGTCTTAGAGATATTATTTGTGGTGATAATGTTTTTCTGAAATGAGAAGGGATAAATGTATTCAATTTTTAAAAATCTTTATTTTACAAACTATTGGTCAAGGACATGATTAAAGTTGTATTAGTCTTTTTAGTTAAAAAAGGTTGATCTTCATTTTTCTGGTAAGCTTCCAAGTCTTTTAATTTGTTTCTTGTAGTTTAGCTTTGGACTCTTTTAGCACCTGAGCACTGACTATAAGAACAAAGTACCCTATGACTGCCTAAGGAAACCTTTAACTGGCCTTATGTTGTCCATAGTAATCCACAAGGGTGTGATTTAATGAGAACCAGTTTCTTAGAACTGTGGAGTTTGATGTTTGCTTTTATAAGTAGAGGCTTAATTAAGTGGCACCTGGCAGGCAAGAGTTGGCCTGGGCTTGATCTAATAGATTCCATTTACAAAATCACCTTCCAGAGGGTGCTTCCCTGGGTGGATTCAGCTCTACAACTGGTATTTCAAGTGTTTTTGCAGTATTTTATTTTCTTCTCATTTGTGAGATAACAAGATAAGAAGATTAACAATGTGGCTGTTATATGTGACTATATAGTCACATATAGCATAGATATATAGTCACATATAACATATATATATATAGTCACACATAACATAAATATAGTCATTAGACCTGCTCAGTAATTATAAAGATCCAATAACAAATTATTCCTTAACTAAGGAGGTATCATTTAGATTATTTTTGTCAATAAGTGCAAAATGTTCCTCTGTAACCACACATAAGAGAAAACTAAAGTAAGTGATCCTTTGGGTTTTTTCCATGCAATGCACATGGTATAGTAGTATATAAGGGTGTTTGCTACATAAATCATCTTTAACATAAATTGGTAAGTAACTACGCCATGAGGTATTTGTACCTATAGCATAATTTTTATGATTTTAGAAGAGTAGGTCATACTTGTTTAGTACCAATGTATCCATTATTCTTTTGTTATTGAAATTAAAAAAAAACTTCAGTCAAAATTTAAATCTTTTTAAGATGTCTTTTACTTGATAAAATTGTGGTGGTTAATCTTCAATTCTTGCTATATACAGCTAAATGATTGTCCACCAAAGATAATAAAAAAAAAACATAGAATTTTAAGGTAAATTTAAAAATGAAATAATAAAGTTGCTATCTATAATTGTGTAACCTTTTTAAAAAACATTTTAATTATTGAAAAAATTTGTACAATTTTAATGAAACTAATTGTATTATAAATATCCCAAACGGGGATGTAATTTCAAATAAGATAAACTGTGCTCTTCCAGTATTTTGAATATTGTTCACTATACTGCTAAGTTTAAATAATTCTACTCTGAATAACATGGAATGGATTATATTTGTTATAAATTAATGTGATTTATAATAAGCATATTTATTAATTTGTTAATTTTTAATGAAAATGCAATGTCTGATAAAAATTTTATTAAGTAAATATAAATATGTATATGAAATACAAAACAATAGTTTGAAAATCAGAGATTATAATATATTAGCTGCATTTTTTGATATAAGCAGGTGAAACATTTGGTGTAAAAATTAAAAATATTTTACAAAGCAAAATAGTCATATTTTGAATATTTTGTAGCATTAGAAATTTCCTGTTTTGGAATCTTCAGTCACTGGGAATCTCAGCCTTTGGACATGACCACAATCATAATTTCAAAATTCTCTAGAATTTATTCCCTCTGGAACATATTTATTATAGTACTCTATAATTATGCTGTTATATAATGAGGGGGGTATACCAATTTGTGTTTCTATTGGCACAAAATAAATTCTTAATGTCAACAGAAATTTGGTCATGTTAAAATATTACTATCTTACAATCATATAATGCTGTAGAATTTAAATATCCATTCACAATCAAAAGCACATATAGTACCCATCATTGTAATCAGAAATTACAGAAATCAGAATACCATCACTGCTTTAGAGGTGAGAAAAAATAGCCTCAATATGTTTAAGTGGCCAGATACAGGAGATGACTTTCTCAGCATTCTAATAGCTGCCTCCTCAAAACCCAGAATGTGATTGGCAATTAATCAGTTGTAAATATCATAGTATTCAAATATCGCTGAAGGAGCATTATTTTAAACAAAAACATTTCATAAAACTTTTAATTTATCCTTCCAGTTGTGTTTTTTATACTTGCATTAGTAACAAACAATTATCTACTAGAGAGCCAAGGATAAATTTAGATCTCTTATTTCAAAGTGCTTGTTTCTGTTTAAAATTAAGTGCCACGATCAAGGAATATTAAATAATTTTTTAATTTGTATTCTCATCAAGGCAAGAGTAGAGGCCTTAGAGATTTAGCAATCTACAAATCTCGCTTGAATTTCTAGCTGCCATTTATCTGTTTGCGTGTTTTATTGTGAAAATGGTTTCAAGTATCCTTGTCTATACATTTGGATAATAGACTTTTAGAAGTAGGCAGAGCAATAGAGGTGACAGTGATTGAAATGTTGTTTTATACTATTTCAATGTCCTTCATAATCACTTTTCATGTTTAGTTAAAGGCATGTAAGTTCATTATGAGGAAGTTAGAATCCTAAAAGAAGAATAAAATAAATAAAAAGGAATAGCTGAAAGTGGTAATAAGAAGCTGGTGGTGGAAATAAACCTTGTAATTTTAGCTTTTATTTATTTCTTCGAAATCTAGTAGTAATTGGGTACTGAATTGTGTGTGTGTGTGTGTGTGTGTGTGTAACTTAACTTCCTCTGTAAAAAAAAAAAAAAAAAAAAAAAAAAAAACTTCCTCTGTATCCATTCCACCTGTTACATGGTGTTGAAAAAGAAGATTGCGTTTTTGAATAATATGTTAGCTGTATTCTAAACATAATATGCTTAATGTTTTTCTTTGACATACAGACACATATTAAAAGATTTTAAAATTTAAAACAATGCTTCCAAAACAATGAAAACACAATTTATCTCTTTTCCAGACTATTTAGATACATTATATTTTTTGCCTTAAAAAGTCAACAATTGGACCCAATACTTTAGATTTGGATATATTTCACTTTACAATCTAACTGCAAGTTAAAATATTTATTAAGCATGTAATTTAAGAATGCAAACAACTTCAAGAAAATAAGTCAACTAATTTAATGCATTTTTAATGACTACCTCAAAAAGGCAATTTTATATCTAAGCAAGCTTACTGCATTCTGAATCCACTCTATTTTAAGTACAGCTTCACAGGAATAAAAAAGTGCATTCCAAACATACTACCTTTTGACATTTTGTATTTGTGTAAATCATTAGGAGGTTCAGTTTGCATTGTAGCAACCTGAAGTTGTTGTCCTTGTCATAGATTACATTTTTATTCTTAAAAATAAGCAAATAAGACACTTCACACAACAAAGTACCACAAACAATTGCATAAAATATAAATATATATGTATATATATATATATGTGTGTGTGTGTGTGTGCATATATATACATATATATATATATATATGTGTATATATATATATATATATATATTTCTTTCAAAATCCAACTGTAGATTATATTGGGATACCATAACACAAAAACATAAATAGTTAATCATCTACCCAGGATATCTTTGGAAATGTATTGATTCTGTTTCCTGAGGGCATGCCACATTATTAAGACATCAATTAAATCAATGAAATGCTTTTCTTTTAATCTATATGCTCAAATAATTGAACAATTGGTATTTCTTAATTTCAAAAACTGTAAAAATTTAGATATTTTGATATTTAACAATTATGAAGTAACTTTATAAGACTTTGTTTCTTTTCACAATCCCAGGGCTTTTATTTTTATTGTTGTCCAAAATACAATGTTTGCAGGTCCATGGTGGTTTAGCAAAGTGCATTTGGTGAAAAAAAGCAAAGCATAAACACTTAATGTTTTTATTTGTATTACAAATAACAACACAACATATTTTCCCAAAATATTTCTATGGTTTTTATAGTTTTATAATCTAAAACAAGTTTTGATTTTGCAATTTTCTGGTGTTTGCATATATTTTACAAATATTTATTCCACATCTTGGTGATTTAGTATAAACCCCTCATATTTAGATTATATCAGAATATAAATACTGATTTCACTGCTTTCTGAGTTTCCAGTGTTTTTACCAATGCACTTTCCGATGAGTTAGATTTTCTAAATTTAGGAAGCTGTGATTAAATGCCTAAGACTAATTTAGTAACAGAAGTAATTTTACTGTTTGATTTTGAGACATCTGTATCAAAGCTTATCATAATTTTAGACTTGGAAGCATTTGATATGGCTTTAAAACGTCAAGAATATTTGGCTGAATCAAGCACAATGACAAAAATTAATGTTTCTGAATATTTTGAATACATGTATATATGAAACTTTTATATATTATAGAACATTCAAGTATAGAATTACTAATATCAGTAATCTCAATAGATATATCTAAGAGGTTTTCCTTTTATGTAAATATACATTCATAGAAATAGATTGAAATAGACAGAAGGATTTCTATGTTGTCCTCTTTCAACTTAATCAGAAAACAGCGAGATACAATTATTTTTATAGTTCATAGGACAGATCAGATTTCTGTGACTGGGAATTCAGCAGGTAGAAACAGAACTCTTCAGTGAGTCATCCCATTGTTTTCAGCTGTTCTTTCCTTTGTCGCATTCTCTTCCCACCAGAGAAATCTGCAACAATACACTTAATCTGCAGTGTCGTGAAATACTTTTTTATACTTATTATGTTTTCCTAGTGATGGGTTACAGACACTTTTCTCAAGAATGGGAAAGGTGCTGCTTTTGTAAATGAGACTGGACACTCAGAGGTGAGAAAATACAAGTGACTCAATGATTCTTTTGAAGCTTCCTTCAGAGGTTTTTCTGTTAATGATATTAGTAGATTGCACTTGATTTTTCAAAACCAGTTGAGCCTTCAGAATTAGATATTTAGAACCAATCAAATATTGGGTAAATATATCAAGTAAAATTTATCAAATATATCAAGTAAATTTAATATCTCAGAAGGCATTTGTCTTGCTACTTCTTAATGGTTATTTTGTGATGTAGGATGCAATTTATATTTGTAGCTATTGGCATATTTTACTAGGCTGATATTTTCAACAACAAAAAACATTGGGGTGTCAGTAGTTGGCAAATGTTGTGTTTGAAAAATAAATGGTGAACATCAAATACTCTTTTGTCTTCTTAAGCGTGTGATAGTCATGTAAATGCCACCATCTTGGAGGAGACAGCTCAGTGTGATTGAATATCCAAGTTCTAGAATTTAGCAGTGTCATTGTGGGCAGCACGTTTACATTCCATTGGCTTCATTTGCTTTGTTTATAGTAAAAATATGATAAAACAAGGATGAAGTATAGTATTTTACTATTCTAAAGGTCAGCTAGGTGTGATTTCCTTAATCTTCATTTGGGAATATAAAGGGAAAGTTTAAAAAACAAAAAACAAAACAAAACAAAACAAAACAAAAAAACGGTAGGAACAGTGGAAGTTAGCATAGCACATTTGAGTTGTGTGTGTGTAAAGAAATGTGCCAGATCTGCTGCTGACACGTGGGAGCCCAGGTTGGGGGGTTATCTGTGTGGCTGAATATAAGTGGCAAGCACAAGACACAGACTCAAACCTGCCACTAACCTTTCTGAAACAGTATTACTGTTCCTATTGGTATTTTAGAAATTTTGTTCCCTTAAGTTCTCTAGTAGATTAAGAACACCCTTGAGAAGGAGTAATGTATGATGTTACTAACTGTGTGTACGTATTTCAATAATGACAAAACACACGTACACACACACATAACTGTTTTTTCCCATGTGAGTCCAGACATGATGAATTTTGGAATTCTTTTGAATTATCAAATTATATCCCCAAAATACTATTTGAGACAAAATAATTCAAGTTTGTGAGAAGTTTGAGCTAAATGTCACAGTTCAGCTTTTGAGTTGTTCTCTCACATTGATCAAAACTTGTTTGTAATTGCATTATCTAGTTGGCTGTGCTGACTTTTTTTTTTTTTTTTTTTTTTTTGAGACGGAGTTTCACTCTTGTTACCCAGGCTGGAGTGCAATGGCGCGGTCTCGGCTCACCGCAACCTCCGCCTCCTGGGTTCAGGCAATTCTCCTGCCTCAGCCTCCCGAGTAGCTGGGATTACAGGCATGTGCCACCATGCCCAGCTAATTTTTTGTATTTTTAGTAGAGATGGGGTTTCACCATGTTGACCAGGATGGTCTCGATCTCTTGACCTCATGATCCACCCGCCTCGGCCTCCCGAAGTGCTAAGATTACAGTTGTGAGCCACGGCGCCCGACCCTATGCTGACTTCTTATCTCAGGGTGTTTGTGTTTTACCAGTTTATACAATTGATACTATTTTAGTGGTTTATTTTGTCTTTAATACAATGGGTTTTTCTTTGCAGATTGAATTATATATATTTATTATATGTAGGTTTTATTTATAAGAATTATAGGTTACTAAGCAAAGGAGCTTAAGGAAAGTATGAAACAAACCACATAATAGAATAGTCAATGAAGTTAAAAATGTAATTTGGGCTATGATATCTGATGTTAACTAATAAAGAATTGTGTCCATTTTTAAGGCATTTGGTAATTTTAACATAAATAACACAATTTGGGGGCTCAATATTCCCTCTGAAATGAGAATTACATTTACTATATATAAGGGTTTTTTTGAGGATAAATAACCTTGTGAGAAGGTGGAAGCATTTTGCCTGTGAGTGAAGGGAAGCATGTAGGAAGTAAAATCCAGGGGCAGGCAGTTATTTGGAAAGGAGAGAGGACAGTGAGGTGCAGTTGTACAGAACAGATGACACGTTCTGTTTCAGGCTGGAGTTAAAGATTAGTGGATAGGGAAGACTGTCAGCAGACATAATTACCTAATGATGAGATGCTGTAAACCAAGCTTGTAGCTAAGATTCAGGAGCGAGAAAGCCATCAGGTTAAAATGTGGGCTCAGTCATCGAAAAGCATCCTATGTTTCCAAAAGCCTCCCACTCTACCAGGTTCTGTTGGATCATGTACAATTACTTTATATTTTTATGTAACATTTTAAGTATAATTATCTTTATCCAGAAAATTTATAGTTAGTAATTTAATATGAATTTACATAAATTAAATTATTTGTTAGAAAATGACAACTTTTTCTTTAAGAACTTTCTAAGGGTGGGATAAATGTGGTTTCTTTATTGTGCATTCAGTAGGTCAAAAAAGGTAAGAAAATTATGCAGAAAGTAGAAACAAACAGGTAAATAACTTGTATAACTTGATCTAAACACATAAATAGGTAGTATATCTTAGAATAAATATTTAAAACATAGCTGGATTCTCAAGTACTTTTTTAACACTGTCCTTGTAAATCCTCCCATATCTACTAACATGCCTGGAAATGTTCCAGATGCCTTGCCAACATTATCTCACTTAATTCCACATTGATCCTGAGCTTGCATTATTGTCCTGAGTTTAAAGATCAGGTTTTGGTGGCTTAAGAGGTTAAGTAACTTGCTAAAATTCACACATTGAATGAATGGAAAGTCATTTGACAGGTAAAATGTGGACTTAGGAAGACTTTATCTGGGTCATATATCTTTTTAAATTGGCTGGTGCTTCTCAGCTGCATGCCAGAATATCACAGTTTGTCTTTACCTTGGCAGGATTCACGGTCTTGCTTTTAATTAGCTAACTATAGACTTTGGTTATCTAAACTAGCTGTTCTCAGTCCTTAGGGTGGGAAAACCAGAGATTTGTGTCTTAAGAGCACACTGGTTCCTGCTAAAACCAACCTACACAAAACCTATGATGTCTCATCTTTCTTCATCCATAATTTTTTGACAATGAAGGTAAATTTAGTCAGAGACTAAATACATGAATTAGGATTCAGTATGTCATTTTCCTCTATCAGGCTTCATCTTCTGCAAAACTCTGGATTTCATATGAGATCAACTTATTTTATGTAATACACTAAAAGAAATTAGTGGCCAATTATTGGTAAACAGCATTACAGTTTTCAGAAACAGACTCTCGAGGCAGAATGCCTGGGTTTATATCTTAGCTGTACCAGTGACTGCCTGAGTAATCTTGGGCAAAGCATTTAAATTGTTTATGCCTCAATTTCTTAATCTTTTAAATTGAGATGACAGCAGTACCCTCCTAATGAGGTACAAATTTGAGGATTAAATACTTCACACATGGCAAGTGCTTAAACAGGGTGTGGCATATGGGAAACATTGTAAAAATGTTTTATTCTGTAGGAGCTATTTGAGAAGTAGTAGTGATAGCAGTAGTTTTATTGATGCTATTCATGGAGAAAAAAAAAATGCTTCTAAAACTAATGATGTACTTTGACCAAAACTTCTTACTTGATTCTCAAGTGTAAATCCTATTATATAACATGCATCAAACATAACGATATGCTTTTATATAAAAATACTTAAGGAAAGTTGTAATGAAGATCCAATTCTTTTTAATTCCAGCATTTTTTTTTTTTGCAAATATAAATAGGATACATGTTAATGGAAACAGTGTAAATTCCATCAGACAAAATCTACAATTATCGGGAACTCTCATTGACTTCAGTCTCCTATTTGGAACAATTTTGTACATTTTTGTATCTCAGTATAACTACATCTAGTCTTTTACCACCTGCTTCCTTTGTTAGATGATAAGATCACTTGTTGTGTGCACACAAATCACTCTTTTCCAAACCCCAAGATGTCAGTGACTTAACCAAATATTTGTTGCTCCAGCTAGATTATCTAATATGGGTTGGATAAGGATTGTGTTTATATTAACCAATCAGGGATCCAGGCTACTGAGACTTCACCATGTGTGGTTTCAAAAGCTACTGGTAAAATGAACCCACATCATTTTACCCACGTTTACTGGCCAAAGGAAATCACATAGTTAGCCTCATTTCCAAGCCAGAAAGGTAGTATTAGGTTGGTACAGAAGTAATCACAGTTTTTTGCCATTAAATTTAATGGCACCAACTTCTGCACCAACATAATATGATTCTATTTTTGTCAGAAGAGGAATTTTTGGCAAACAGCCCTCATGATCTCACACTGGAAATAAGTTTATTTTCTCTCTTGCACTGTGGTCTTAGCTGCATAACCACCAGCCTTTAGCTATACTTTTCTAATCAATATATACCATGGATCAGTTAAAATACATCATACCTTGATTTGAACAGAGAATTTAAAAAATGTTCAGATTGCTTTACTAAGCATGCTTTAAGTTCAGTGATACGAGGATATGAATGAGAAATGGAAATTATCCAGAAAGATTTGGTGCTGGCAGAGATCCACTTAGCACTGTGAGTGCATATGGGAAGCCTTTCCTACATTCCGTTTGCTTACAGTATGTGTATAATTGCAACAGATATTTTTGGATTATTTTTATTGAAATAGTTAAAGTGATTATAGACTTACTACATTATGAAGAAGAAAATGAACTAATTATTCCCAGTGAGTAAAAGTGAGGATAAATTGCATCAAATTTAGGTGATGATCTACCTCTCATCCTTGTAAAATGAAGAATCATAAGCTACTAACCTTTTAACTGAATCTCTTCATGGAAAATGAATAGGGCATGGCAGAGTCAATCTGTTAATTTCAGCTATATTAACCAGCCATGAGAATTCCTGCACAGTCTCTCAGAGCCAATATAAATCAGGACGATGACCCTAATGAACAGATTGTCCACCAGTTAGTAGGATCCACTGAAGTGTAAAGGCAAAGATTGTATTTTGTGTGTTTGGAAAGTAAAGGAAAGTAATTATTTTTCCAATTTGTCTCATTATCCCATTTGATAATGTATTTAAAGATATATTGCAAATTTTCTTAGCAAATTTATTATAAATTATCTTACAGAAAAAATTACAAATATAGGTCAAGAATTATTAGTTAACGGTAAGCAAATCAAAAGTACAAAATCAGGCAAGTGATGACAACCTACATACTAAGGCAACTTAAAAAAACTCTTTGGTATTATGAAATAACTTTGAAGAGGGAGTAAACAAAATTAAGAATAATTTTATTGTGTGGCTGAGTGTGGTGGCTCATGCCTGTAATTTTAGCATTTTGGAAGGTCAAGACAGAAGGATGGCTTGAACCCAGGAGTTTGAGACTAGCCTATGCAACATAGTCAGTCCCTGCCTCTACAAAAAAGAAAAAAATTAATCAGGCATGGTGGCACACACTTGCAGTCTCAACTACTTGGGAGGTTGAGTGGGAAGATCATTTGAGCCCAGGAGGTCAGGGCTGCAGTGAGAGATGACTGTGTTACTGCACTCTAACATGGGCAATGGAACAAGATCCTGTCTCAAAAAAAATAATAATGATTTCATTGCAAGAATGAGTATATGTTTGAGAGAAATTTTTCAACGGCCTTTTCATCTAATTACCAAAAGGCATTGGTTTGGTAAATTGTTAATGGTGTGCTACAAATAACTTGTGTGAATGATAAGAACATAGCATTGAAAGAAATCAATCTCCAAACTATCATTTCTATTTCTAGATAAGTGTAAAGGCCTACTTATACCTTCTAACTCTTGGTCTAAAAACTAAATTCTCATCATCTTTATTCTGGGGTATTACCCTACCTTCATAACTGTCCCCCACCCCATTTCCATTCTTGGCTCCTTCAGTTTATTTTCAACACTGTAACAGCCTGTTTCTGGTTGAATACTCATAGCATGCCATTCTATGGCTCAAGTTTTCCAAAGGTTCTCATCTCACTAAAGAAAACCAAAGTCCTTCCAGTGCTCCTTGAGGATATACACAGTTTGGCTATTTCTGAATACATCTCCAGTTATGCTCCTACCAGCTCTCTGCTCAAGTCACATTGGCCTCTTTTCTGGGCCAGGAACATAGCTCAGACATCTCTCCCTGAATTACTGTGGACTCTGTTTGTTCCTTAGATTTCTCTTTTCCATTTGGATTTCTACTGCACCAAAAATGTTTCAAGCTCTTCCTCAAAACTACTGACTCTTAATTTTTTCAAGACCATACTCCTGACCCACTATTACATTACCTATCCTGTTTATCAGCTTTATTTTCTGTGAAACTTATCACCAATTAAAATATTTTGTTACACACACACACACACACACACACACACACACACATGGACACAGTCTTTCTCATGTTTTCAAACAGTAAATTTCATAAGGACAAGATTTGGGCTGGGCACAATGGCTTACTAACATAATCCCAGTACTTTGGGAGGCTAAGGTGGGTGGTTCACTTGAGCTCAGGAGTTTGTGACCAGCATGGCCAGCATTGTGAAACCCTGTCTTTATTAAAAATACAAAAAATAGCCAGGCATGGTGGCACGTGCCTGTAATCCCAGATACTTGGGAAGCTGAGGCAGGAGAATCTCTTGAACCCGGGAGATGGAGGTTGCAGTGAGCCAAGATGATGCCACTGTACTTCAGCCTGGGCAACAGAGCAAGACTCTGTCTCAAAAAAATAAAAAAGTAACAACAACAGCAAGATTTGTCAGTCTGCTCTACTCAATGCTATATCTCCAATACACAGACTAAGACTTGTCAAATGTTAATATTTACTCTTGAGTATTGCTTTTGCTTGAGAAGGAGTTAGACATATTTTCTTAATTTGATTTAATAATTTGTATTTTAAGTGATTTGAAAGATCAGTTTCAATCATAACTAATGATAAATATTATAAGATAGATAAACATAAGCACAAAATTTTGAAAAGACATAAAGACATCAAATCACGAACAGAGAGCAAGTTTTTAACCACTCTTAATGAAATTTATCAATACAAGGTAGGTGTGTGCAAAGTGAAATGTTAAGCATATGCCAAACCTTGGGATATGCCTTGTACATCCCAGTCAGTTGAACTCACAGATATGAGAACACACAGAAAATGGGCCAATGGTGATCAAGTTCCAGTCATTCTAGAATGTTTTACTGTTCTATGCTAAGGAAAATGCTTTGGAAATATTTGAGAGGCATTGTTTTAACACATCATATGTTTTTTAAGGTTTAATTCAATTTACTTCAGCAAATATTTATTTGTTCACCTACTGTGGAGAAGAAACTCACTACTAAAAATGACCAGATTTATTTTGTTACTTCACTTTCTTGAATAGTGCTTTTTTGGAAAACATTGGTTGAATTTTTGTAAAGATTTTACAACAATGCCATGTGCATATTAAACAACATAGTCTAATTCCATCTATCCATCCAATCTGTCTGCCTATCTATATTAGGTTTTCTATGTTTCAAATAAAGATGATATTTTTTCCCACAGTATTTTCTGTCTCCTAGTATCCCTGTGTAGAACTAAATCACAATCTTCTATGGTTTACAATTTTTTTTGTTTGTGAAGAATAAGGGCATTTTTAAACATACTGGCTTTTCAGGATTATCATAACATTTGAAAAGCTCTAAGGTAGGTGAGATAATCAAAGTGCAGGGACCATAAATGTGTTACTAGTGGGCTCTATCACCCTTAGGTTTGGCAGGCAAAAGAATCATCCTTGTTATGCTCAATAATGTGAACAAGTAGAAGTAATAGAATGATGGAATTTCAATTGATTGGTGGGTGATTAATTTTGTTTATAGTAAATAGCATAATTTTGCTAATATGTGTATACATTTAAGAATAGCACCTTTCAAACATGTGGCATTTTGGATACATTCAATTTACCTGGAACATGTAAGTTATTTCCCCATGGTCTATCTGATCTATTAATGTTTGATGTCAACATGGCAAATGTAGAATCTTTGTGCTATAATTTGGACAAATATTAAACCAAAGAAAGTCTTCCGGTTTGGCATAAAAGGTTAAGAATAGATAATAAAGACAAATCCTTTGGGTTTGAAATTCCATCTTTGTTACTTAGTCGCTGTATGACTTTAAGAAATATTTTTAACCACTCTGTGTATTGGTTTTCTGTCTGACAAATGAGATTAATGTTTACATCCCTTAGGATTGCTGTGAGTTAATATCTGTAAACATTTAGAGCAGTGTCTGGCTTGTACTGTGCTAATAACTAGACTTGGCATTCATGGATATTTACATTTTAACAGCACCCAAATAACCAAAGAATGATGTTCTTGGCCTTTTATAATATTAATAATAATTGTGTTATAGTATATCTATGCTTTATATTAGGGTATAAATTAGCACTATTTTTGTGGTGACTCTTGTTGATGAATGTCTCATTAAAGTATCATCATTCCTTCTTAGATTTTTAATGAGGTCTTTGTTTTATGCAGTGGCAAAGGAAAGCAGGTAGAAGCTACAAATCCAAGCAAATCATTCGTTAGTGTGTGTCTTAAATCTATTAACTTTCTTTTGACTTTATTCACATATCATGATAATTACAATTAAAAGTTATTTGAGTAACTATTGTTGAATATTCCTCATGCAAGTAATCATTGATTTATATAAATAGTAATTAGTCATTGTCACGTGCTTCAGTGTATTTGGAATTTTATTTACCTTCAAATAAACCATATAAATAGCACCAATACACACATTTTTAAGTTTCCAAATATCACTTTTGTGGAGGTATGTTTGTAGAGACAGCCTGCGTGGGATTTTCTGTCTCATAGAAACATAAGTATAAATAAGTGAATTTAAGGCATTATTTCATTGAATATTGAGAATAATTGTATCATGTGACATTTCAAACTATACATTTGTATGGATTTGATTTTTGAGTTATTTCTTAAGTGTCATCCTGAAAGTATGGATCACATAAAGACATTGAAAAGGAGGGGATTGGGTTTGAATACTGTAGTGGATTAAGGAAAAAATAAGTGTAAGAACTAGATGGAATACTACGTAAGTAAAAAGGAAGAAATTTCATGAGGGGATGACCAGATTATGAAAGCAGTGGCAGACATGGCTTGAATTGGAAGAAAACAAAAATGACCTGTTTTTATGAGAACTGCTGTATTTGTATATTGGGAGTTAAACTCTTCTCTTCATCAAATAATATATGTGATTACTCTTGGTCAACTACAGAATGTTAAGCATTATCAGTATTACCATAATAATTAATAACATTAATAATTTAACGCTATTGATTTACCCATGTCGGTTTTCTTTTCTTTATGCTGACAGTTTTCTTAATCATGTAATTTCTGAACTGTTCAGAGTCTTCATAGATACGTATTCATCTCCAAAGTGAGGTAATAATGTAGATCAATTTAGTGTAGCACCGACAAGTCATCAATATCTATCTATAAATTTGTTCAGGATGTTAAATGATTAAGAATTTTATTGATTTTGATCAATTTATGCTATTTCCATTCATATACTTAGCATCAAGTTTTAAGTGTTTAATAGGAGATTTAAAAATAAGGACGCAGAGATTTAAATTTTTTTTTTTTTTTTTTTTTTTTTTTTTTTTTTTTTTTTTTTTTTTTTTGAGACGGAGTTTAGCTCTTGTTACCCAGGCTGGAGTGCAATGGCGCGATCTCGGCTCACCGCAACCTCCGCCTCCTGGGTTCAGGCAATTTTCCTGCCTCAGCCTCCTGAGTAGCTGGGATTACAGGCACGCACCACCATGCCCAGCTAATTTTTTGTATTTTTAGTAGAGACGGGGTTTCACCATGTTGACCAGGATGGTCTCGATCTTTCAACCTCGTGATCCACCCGCCTCGGCCTCCCAAAGTGCTGGGATTACAAGCTTGAGCCACCGCGCCCGGGGAGATTTAAAATTTAGAAATGTTTTAACATTTCAAATATTAATTACTAATGATTAAGTACAAAGTATAATATGTATATATTGGTAGCATGATGGTGTTGTCAATTCATATAACTTGTAAATGACTTCAGAAATATATAATCACACCGAGTTGCTGTTGTTTGAGCAATGGTCACCCTTTGAAGTTATACACTTTATAATTCAGATGTTGCAGTACTCACAATTTTGTTAGGCACAGTGTTGACCCAGCCTCATCTAGGCAGGTCATTTAATGAATATCACAGCATGTAAATAGACATGTCAGGTTGAAAAAAGCAAAATCTCAAAATGAGGTCAACACGGGTTGATTCTCGCAGCTGTATGGGCAGCTGAGCCCTCTCCAAATCCAAAGCTAAGTCCGACTGTAGCAGAGCTTCCCAGGCTGCTAAAAAAGGAACAGCTGAAGCAATAACAGGGCAATTTCCCTCTTTAGCAACTACTTGAGAAGAGGGACAGCACACTACCTATACTAGGAGTAATGAAAATTACAGATAAATTAAAAAAAAATTTAAGTTGTCTTATGTGTAATTTTCTGTATACTACATTATGCTCATATGGCAGACAGAAATTAGAATTGTTGAACACATATTTCTAGTATTTTAAAAGATGTTTTAGTTTTTTAATGTCATATATAACTGAAAAACGTTTAGTGTCCTGAATGTTAAAGAAGTCTCACAAAACAATTTGTGTGATACGTGCATTTGACCCTCAAACAATGCACCAACCTACCAAGCTATCAAAAATTTATGTATAACTTTTGACTCACCCAGAAGTTAACTACTAATAGCCTATTGTTGATTTGAAGCTTTATTAATAACATAAACACTTGATTGTATGTTACATATATTATATAATGTATTCTTACAATAAAATAAGCTAAAAGAAAATGTTCTTAAGACTATAAGGAACAGAACGTGTATTTACTATTCATTTCGTGTAAGTTGATTATCCAAATATTCATCCTTGTCTTTATGTGGAGTAGGCTGAGGAGGATGAGGAATAGGAGGAGTTGGTCTTGCTGTCTCAGGGATGGTAGAGGCAGAAGAAAATCTGCATGATGGGACAGGTGCAGTTCAAACCCATGTTGTTATTCAAGGACACATGTATTTTCTCCCAATTTGTGACCGTCTTTTAAATCTTTATGGATCCTTTGATGAACATAAATTTTCGATTTTAATATAGTTAAACATTATTTTTATGGTTAGTGCTTTTTGTGTCTTTTTAAAGAAATATCAATAATTAGAAAAATATTTTCCTCTAATGTTATCTTTTTAAGCAAGACTGCCATAGTTTGACTGTTTATCCTCTCCAAACTCACGTGGAAATTTAATTGCCCTTGTAGCAGTAGGAAGAGGTAAGACATTTAAGGAGTGATTAGGCCATGATATGACACAGCAAGAAGGACCTTCCAAGATACTGGCCCCTCACATGTTAGATTCCTCAGCCTCTAGAATTGTGAGCCAATACTTTTCAGTTCATTATAAATTACCCAGTCTTAGGTATGTAGCTATAGCAGCAAAAATAGACTAAAGCAAAGACATATAAAATTAATAAATTGCAGCATTATAGACATGTTTTATTTTTAAAAACTTCCATTTAACACACCTAGTTCAAATCATCTGCATATAATTATTTCTGGTAACCTGAATCTGTGAAAATAGCAAATCAACTCTTGTATTCACTATATCCTAGAATCACAGTTCTCTCAAACAAACACTATTACCCTCTATTTTCAGTGTCTTAACAATGGATATTGGTAGGTTGAATTTTCTGATAACTAGAAAGAAACTACACGGTCTTTTCTGGTACAACAGCATGTATATCCGAGTGAAGGTTAAGGTTAACTTAATTTCTCACTTCAGTTGAAAATCAATTCTCCTACCCTTTTGTCATAATCCTATCAACTACACAGAGAAGCTGTTCTATTTGAGAGTTGTATTTGAATTTGCACAGGGAATTAAATTTTAGCTTTCAGAAACTGAAAGGTTTTATAGGATGACAGGACCTTTTTGTCTGTATTTACTGTAATAAGTAGTGACCCTGGAGTACTAAAGGGGTTTTCATAAGGGACCTTTGGTAAGAATAAAGGGCAGTTGGAAGAGGAATTCCGGTGTACATAATCTTTCTGCTGCTGGGAGACGGTGCACAAAAGACACTGCTAAACTCTCAGAGACAGAAACAACCGTATTTTTAAAAAATAATTGAAATTTATGTATTGGCAATAAAATAATCATTTAAATCTCTCTAGTCGTTTTTCTTAAGCTGTCAGAGATTTTTTCCAATGAAGACCAAATACTTTCTTTATTAAGTTATAAAATATTTAGCATACCAGCGCAGTAAGAGGAAATGAGCTTACCATTTTCCTGAGATAGCATTTAAAATTAGTTTATTTGCTGAAATTCAATTAATTAACAAAGTTAATTGGGACCAGGTGTGGTGGCTCACACCTGTAATCCTAGCACTTTGGGAAGCTGAGGCCAGTGGATCACGAAGTCAGAAGTTTGAGATCAGCATGGCCAACGTTGTGAAACCCCATCTCTACTAAAAACACACAAAAAATGGCAGGTCATGGAGGCGACAGCCTGTAATCCCAGCTACTTGGGAGGCTGAGACAGGAGAATTACTTGAACTGGGGAGGTTGGAAGCTGCAGTGAGCTGAGGTCACCCCACTGTACTCCAGCCTGAATGACAGCGAGAGACTCCATCTAAAAAAAAAAAAAAAAAAAAAAAAAAAAAAAAAAAAAAAAAAAAAAAAAAGACGAAAGTCAGTTGAATGGCAAGGAATCTTTATAGAATTCAATTAGATGAAAAGACAAGATTCTCCTTTGTTTATCAAGGCTTGAATTCTGGAATTTTCTTCCAAGTTCAGTGAGCAGAGCATGGTAGATGGGGACATAGAGAGGTAAGAACAAAAGGGCATGGATAAGAAATTGTAAACCTAGCCTGAGCCTACTCTCCATGATCAATGCTGCCTTTGATTTCAGAAGTGCTATAGAGGCTGCTCAGCTAATTGTTTACAAATTCTCCTCATAACTTGTTCAGTTTTGGGCTTTTCTTTATTCAAACATATGACTCTATTCCTAACCTTTCCATTCGACTGAGAAACCCTTCCTCTCAAAAGTGCCCTTCTGGATGATGGTGTCTTTTTCTTCACTTCTGCTTTTACTTACTTGAGGTGGCCTTTTTTTGCTGCTAGTTTTGCCCTTTTCCTTACTCTTAGAATTATCACTCTTAGAAATTTAAAGAGTTTCTTATGGTTAGGAAACTTTCATTTTTTCAGTTGAGAATAGAATATAAATGCACTTTCAAATGCTAACAGTTTTCTAGGTTATGCTGCCAAACAAAGGCACTGATCTCAATACATTGCCTTAGAGCAGCTGATCAAAATCAGCCTTCAAAAATCAACTCCTTATCTTCATTCTAAAAATCCAAGTTATGAGGGTTCCCTCCCAATTTTTTTTTTTTTTTTTTTTTTTTTTTTTTTTTTTTTTTTTTTTGAGACGGAGTTTCGCTCTTGTTGCCCAGGCTGGAGTGCAATGGCGCGATCTCGGCTCACTGCAACCTCCGCCTCCTGGGTTCAAGCAATTCTCCTGCCTCAGCCTCCTGAGTAGCTGGGATTACAGGCACGTGCCACCATGCTCAGCTACTTTTTTGTATTTTTAGTAGAGACGGGGTTTCACCATGTTGACCAGGATGGTCTCGATCTCTCGACCTCGTGATCCACCCGCCTCGGCCTCCCAAAGTGCTGAGATTACAGGCTTGAGCCACCGCACCCGGCCCCTCCTCCCAAATTTTTTTATGGTTGCTTGCATCAGTTCAAGGTGCTATAAAAAATATCATACCGTGGGTGGCTTGTTAATTAAATAAAAAAATTATTTGTTACTGTTTGGGAGGTTGGAAAATTCAAGATGAAGGCAAGGGTAGATCAGAGTCTGGTGAGAGTCAGTTTCCTGGTTCATAGTCAGCTTCTTGCTTTTCTTCACAGCAGGTTTATAAGTAATGGCAGATTTATTTTAACAAATCATAGAACTTAAAATTTTCTTAAAGCAATGCCTTATTAATATTATCAATGAGTCGAGTATGTTAAAGAGCTTTTAGATCATTGAATATCACAAGCTTTAAGATAAAATGTTAATTTTTTATTTTAAATACCCATTGATGACAGTTTCAGTATTTATCAAATTCCTAACAATCCTAATTTCTATATATTGTACACTTCAAATGATTTTTGTCCCATTTCTTATTTTCTCTCTTATTCCAAAGAGAGACTACCCAGGGACTGTTTTCTGTGTTATTACTTCACTTTTCAGGCATTTTCATACCAGTCAACCTAAACCTATTTCATATAATTTAATACTCCGTAATGTTGGTCTATTTTCAGATCTAATATTCATATTCTTAACTACTTTTGATTGTAGACTGTGCCTCTGTACATGTGTGAGTGTGCTTAGACAGTAGGTGCCTCCATTGCAAGGATGTGCAGCCAGAGACTGTAGTATGGTAATCTTCATGTGGACCCATCATCCTACCCTATTACCTTGCTTTTGACTGTATCTGAGCTGACTGAAACAATTTCATTTTCCTGTGCTGAATTGATTGAAATGCTTCATCCTATTCCTTAGAGAGAAGATTTGTCTTTGGGTCATATGCTCCCTGCAACCCCACCAAATTTTCTTTAATATCCCTCTCATTCAGTTTACCACATAGTGACTACTTAGATAACCTCTGTCACACATTCTTTCTAAAGTGTTTATATTAAAATGTAAAAAAAAAAAAAAACCCTTTCAATTGGCAATATGAAGAAGAACGAAAATTATAAAGATGATAATCAAATTTACCTTTATTTGAAAATTTCCACTCCTTTTATTTTAGTGATTTATTGTATTTGTGTGAGAGAGAGCAAGATAGTTGCATATGTATGTCGAAATCTGTGTGTGTGTGTGTATGCAGAAAAAGTTCTGTTTATAACAGAAGCAGTTGTAAGTTTTAAAATCGTTTATATTCGAACCTATAAGCATATTTGTGAACATATGACCAATCTACCCATAAACATTTTATAATTACTTAATCATTTGTAATGTTAATACCTCTTCATATCAGTAGTTTTACAAAATTAATTTTGTAGTAATAGAATCGTATTCTATCATATAAATAGAAAATATTATTAATATTGGAGGACTAACAGTTCTTATGCCCGCTGAACAGTAACATACAAATACACCAAAACCACAGGGTTTGCAGCAGAGAAAGAGTTTAAAGATGGTGGCCCAGTGGAGAGATAGGAGAATACCCTCAAATCAATCTCCTCTAGGAGTTCTGGTCTGGGTTTTGTTTTTTATTGTATATTTATTTATTATACTTTAAGTTCTGAGGTACATGTGCAGAATGTGCAGCCATCACCCCATCATCTATATGAGCTAGGGTTTTTAAGGGGATTGTGGAAGATGAAGAGCGAGGAAGTTACGGTTGTTGACTGGTCCATGATTTTACCAGGAGTAAAATCATCAGAATGTGGAAACTGTGAAATTTGGTGAGTCAGCTCCGCCGGGGATCAGATCCTTCAGACCAAGTAGTGTCAGTCATTTCACAGGAAACAATACCTTAAATGGAAAAATCATTTCGCAGTGTTTAAGTTGTTATCCCTAGAGTAGTAAAAGAAAGCCATAATCTTATGATAGTGATTCTAGGGCAATAGGCGAATATCCATGCGGAAGTGGGTCAGAGAGCAAGCTGACCTAAGGATTAATGCTCAGTGTAGTGCAAGCTTGGTTTATTTTTACTTCTCCTCCTCCTTGGTTCCATGATGAATTTTACAAAGTTTTTAGGGATAGTTTCATCAACTGTTTCATGTTGTTTATAATTCATACCACTTACTGTTAGTAATATAAATTTCTTATAATGAGAAGTTCAAGTGTCATATCAAAATTGGAATAACTGCATCAAAAGTTATACCCATTAATAAATCTATACTCTTCCTAAGTTTCACAGATTGCTTTTCAGAAACCTGTATAATTTGAAATTTTTTGCAGTAGTATACCTTTGTTTTTAATCATCTTTTATGATGATAAAACACATGTATCTGGATATGTGCATATGAATAGGTACATGCATACATACAGAGTTAGAGGGGAGAGGGTTGGTAGCTAAATGGCTGTAAAATTGTTTTCTTAGTTACTATTCTTGAGATGGAATATCACCTATACTTTTAATTTCTATACTTTTCTAAATGAGGGTTTTCAGCATTTCCAGTGTTTTATTATGTATGTTGTTGTCAAATACATCAACTTTTACTAAAAATTTCTTCCCAAACCCAAAATTACTCATTTGTTTTATAGCTCCATTGTTGTGATTTTAGTTTCCTCATTTAACTCTTCAATCTTTCTGTAATTCATCGTAGTACATATAGAGTAAGGATCAAATTTGATTTATTAAAGGAAACCAGTTTGCTTATTGGAAAAAGTTGTAAACTTTTCCCATTGGTTTATAAAGCTCCCTTATAAAGTGCACATGAACACATGCACACACTTCGTCCCACACACATGCGTTCATTCACAGCTACAGCAAGGTCACCTCTAAGATTATGTATTTGTTGCCAATTTTGTGGATTTTAAACATAAATTTTTAAAAACTATATAATATGTAAGTCCTTAGATTTAGGGTCTTCCTAAATAAATTATTAGGCTATTTTTCATGTTTATTCTTTCAGATAAAATTTAAAAGCATTACTTCAAGTTCAAAATACTCAGTTGTTATTTTCTTTAAGCTTGCACAAATCTTATAAATTAACTTTCAAAGAATTGACATTTATGGAATAATTACCCTTCCCATGTAGGAATAAAGCTCTGAGAAATTATACAACCAACTAAGAAATGTAATAATTGGAAGAGTTTTCCATCTTATGGGACATAGAGGAAATAAATATTACTTCTGTCCTGAATTCAAAGTAAAAATGATTGAATCATTTGTACCACTCCTTTGACTTGTACCCTAAGTTATCAGCCAGTTTTCTCTTTCTGTGAACTCAGTCTGTGTTAGAGGCAAAGAAAGCTTGTAAAGCTCCAGGATGGATACTTGTCTCAGCAAAGCTATTTTTTGTTATAATTCCATTAAATATAAGAAGACAAAATATTTGTTCTATTGGTCACATTCTATTGTAAAAAATGTGCCTTCCTCTTTTCTAATACTGCTTTAGCTAAAACAGAAAACACATCACAGTATTTATTGATTGGCTTTCATGAAATGAGTTTTAGTATTTTAAAATTTTAAATCTTAGCTTTAGAACTGTGGAAAAAATGTTGAATAAGAGTTTTCAAGAACCTTAATGGAACAATTTGGTGGACGAGGATACGAAATAACTTATTTTATGGGATTGAGTGCTTTTGTAGACTCTATGAGGAGGTCAGAGGAGATGCATTCTCCTGTTTCTGTATGCCAGAGGTGTGTCCTGGACCCCTTCCATTTTCTTAGGTACTATGCCAGGCCTGGGATCCCCACTTATGAAGCTAATTTATTATATTATCCCTCCAAAATCAGGGAATCCAATTTCAGGGCTCAGGGTTCACATGCCCTTCTAAAACCTAGGTGAATTGCACAGAATGTACTGTCAACAATTTGGAATTTAATGAATAAAAAAAAAATGAGTGCAGGAACATGGAAATGGGATGTATTTATCTGCTGAAAGAGAGGACATGAGAAAGTATTTATGAATTATGTGTTGACATAGATAGGAAGGTGGATAGGTTTGTATTACTCAGAATGTTGAGTAAAATACAATAGAAAAATCAAGGTCCAGTGCAGTGGCTCTTGCCTATAATCCCAACACTTTGGGAGGCAGAGGTGGGCAGATCACTTGAGGTCAGGAGTTTGAGACTAGCTGATCCAACATGGTGAAACCTATGTCTACTAAAAAATCAAAAATTATCCAGGCGTGGTGGCAGGAGCCAATAATCCCAGCTACTTGGGAGGCTGAGGCAGTAGAATCACTTGAACCAGGGAGCTGAAGGTTTCAGTGAGCCAAGATCACGCCACTGCACTCCAGCCTGGGCAAGAAGAGCCAGACTGTGTCTCAAGGGGTGAGTGGGGGAGGGGTATGTGGGGGGCATGGGAAGAAAATGTAAAGAAAAGAAAGAAAAAGCAAGCACATTTGTCTTTTAACCAACCGTGATTGGTTGCCCAGAATTGGCCTCTTTATATGAACCAGAAATATCTAAGTGCTAGGCATTTAGCAGCTAACAGGTAAGTTCCTGCTTACGTTCTATGGTGTAGATGAGTTCTATGGTTTAATTTTTTATTGTATGTTAAAATCTGTCTCATTATAAGGAAGAATCAACTAAATTAAATGCTACCACAGAAAAAATATATATGCTGTAACACTTGAGTTAGGCCAATAATGCTAATTACAGGGATTTATGTAGAGTGATTATCAACTGTTCCTAATCATCACAAAATAAATAATGGCTTTTTATATCAATAAATGTCAAAAATTTTTAGTGGGTTTGGATAAGTTGTCATTTCTAATTTTTCTCTTGATTTATCTTTTAATATAAAAATTCTGAAAGCAATGGATTCAAACCAAAAATACCTTTGTTTCAAAAGTTTAATGGAAGTCAGCTAAAAGATGTCTACCGTTTGGTAAAAAAAAAATGATTGAGGTTCTAGGGTTTATACCAAGGGACTTGTACACAGATCACTCAGAATTTCAATGACATCTATACACTATTTATTAACACAATATTTTTAAATACTAATCTTTTTGAGGCTTATATATTATGGTCTTACATGGAATTTAATCTTGGAATTTTAACTTCTGCTTAAAGATTTTAATTACAAGCAGAAATATTTTCTATAACATTATCAAGAATTTATTCCTGTAGAAACCCCATGGTTTGACAGCACCCTTGGCAATAATACGTCTGTAATTGAAAATATTACCACAGTACTACTAAATGTTGGTATGTGTCGGGAAATAGAAATAGTTTGAAGAAAATAGACACACACACACACACACACACACACACAAATATATAACTCTTGAAAGAATACAATTTATTGATCATCTACCTGATAAAGAAATGGAAATTCAAGTAACCTCAGTCTCATTTGTAAATTTGAAATGGTTATACATAATGCTGATTCAATTGTTATTCTTTATGTAACATAGTCATGTTATTACATGTCATATTCAATTATAACAGTATGAAATTTGTAATTAGCGTGAGCCTATCATTAACAAAACCAGTAATACATGTTTGCATTTCTGTGAATTTGTAAATCTCTGGTCTGTGTTAAAAAAGACTTACAGAAATATCTGAAAAGCTTTGTAGACTGAATTTATAACAAGCTTACAAGTAGTTTATTTGTTGAGATTCGTGACGGAGCAAATAGGTATTTGCCAGATAATATTTGAGGCATACCTTAAAAATTTGGTAAAAGTTTCCAAAGCAATATAGGGCAGGGGATAAAAAGCTTCTTGGGCATCAGCAACCTCATGAACTGGGATGTGGAAGCAGGAAAGAATTCACTGAAAACTAGTACATCTTAGCTATACTAATGAAAAATTGGTATATTAGAAGCTATTAGGCTGAGGACAGACCAATAACGTAGAATTTGTCATTTACTTGGAAAAAAAAATTGGACTCACAAGATTTTATGCCCTTAGACAATTAACCTTTGTGTATTTAATACATGTATACCATCCACATACCCTCGTCTCCCCAAAATGAAAACAGTTATGTGTTAAAACATAAAGACTATAACAGTTCTTATTCACTTCTCTTTTTACAGTTAACTATTTCACTTAAATTTTTATGGGAATCTGTATTCACATGCTAGCACAGAAGTCATTCAAAAATGTTGATTGAGATGTAATCCACATATCATACTATTTACCCAATTAAAGTGTACAGTCCATATGTTTTTAACATGTTCAGAGTTACGTAACATCAATACAATCAATTTTAGAACATCTTAATCACTCAAAAAAAAAAAAAAAAAAAAAAAAACGAACTTCAGATCCATTAACAGTAATTCCTCATTTCCTACACCTTATATTCTCCCCCTACCCAATCCCCCTGACAATTATTTGTTTCCATATATTTTTTAAATGTACAGAATAGAATTAATTGTATCTGTTGTTAAAAACTTTGGTATCAACTACAGTACTTAAAATGAGTACCAGTAACCTCATGTATTATCTTTGAACAAATTGCTGCTGTGAAATGAATATGAACAAAATTCATCTTGCCCTTGGATTTTCCTTGCTGTCTTTGCTTATTTTTATGTATTTTTCATGTGTAGTATTGATATGGCTATGTGAAGGTGAGCTAGGTTATGGTTAAACAGAATGAAATAGGTAACTCACAGATACTGTAAAGTATAATAAAGTGTTTAGTTACTTCCTGAGGTTGTCTTTTTCAAAGATTTTAAGTAAATGAAGTTACAGACAATATCAAGCTATGATTCATGTTTTCTGCCTCTGAGAGGCCTTATAGAGAATTGTGAGAAATGTCTGGTTAATTCTTTGCTCCTGTTTGGGCCCATTTTTGACTGTATCCCTTGCCCTCAATCAGCTGTCAGGCATTGATCTATTTTCAAAGTTGCAAACACGTAAACAGCAATCTTGTCACGGGAAAACCTGAGTTCTTTGAATTCCAGTATTTTAAGGCAATGTTTCCTCCAATTCCTAATAGAGAATGTGTTAGGCAGACATCTCCTGAGACTTGCTCAGAATGCAATCAGGCATGTCTTGATTTGTGTAGGCAAATCTCTGCAATTGCTGTATTTCTTTTAGAATAAGAGAATGTGCCCCAGATGAATAGACACATTAGGATTTGCCCTTATTTGGAGTTTGTCTTTCTCATGTTTAAACATGATGCTATTTATACATTATTATTTTTGTAGAAGAATAAATACAACATTAAGTATTTCCATTTTAAATTAAAATCTTGCTTTCAAGCTTGGTAAGAACGTGTGAGATATCTTTTCAACAAAATATTTTATATAGAGCAGTCAAAAAATTATTTGAATATTAAAAGTATTCTTTCACACATATAGAAAATGTGTGTGTGTGTGTGTGTGTGTGTGTGTGTGTGTGTTTCACATTGGTCTGGAGTATCATATTGAATATAAAGTGTTTAAAAGTTCCCCCGAATTTAAAAGTCAATAGCTACATGATCAAGGACCCCAGTATAAGGGGATTTTAAGTTATTTTCTGTATTAAATATAATTAATCATGAATGTAATAAGCTATGTCTCTGATTTCACACATTTATGGCTAGCTCATATAATCAAATCTCTTAAATTACATTTACCTCTGCAGGTAAGAAAAATGGATGCGGAAAACCAGACAGATGTTAAAACTCTCCATCCCTCTGTGAGATATTACTTCCACAAAGTTCAGAAAGCAAAATTAACCTTGTTATTTAGATAAACCTAAATATATTCACAAGTCTTTAAAGAGTAATACTTAAATTAATGGTCTAAGAAAATTTCAAGAACTTGAGCATGCACTTAAAAATAAGGTCCCAAGCTATTTTAAAAATTGCTTCTAATGTTATTCTGCTTTAGGCTACACATAAAAAAATTTGCAAGAGGGAAATAAATGTTTTTTTTAATATGATGTAATATGTGCTTAAGGGTATATAGTTTTAATATATATTTTTTCATAGTGACATCCACTTTTGATAGTTGAAAAAAATCAAAATAGTAGAGAATCCTTTTGCTTTGTTATGTCTTAGGAGATGAATAAATGTGATGAGAGTGTGATAAATGTCCCTAAAGACACAGAGTTTATATATACTGAAGAAGTTATGATTTAAAAACAAACGTGGGCAACAGTCTGTAGAATGTCCAAGTTTCATTTGGTTACTATTTTTCTCAGAAAGCAAGTGATAGCAGTATTTGCCTATTAGAAAAATTGAATTACTAACCAGTAATTATAGTTCTCTGAATCTAATATTCTCAGTGGATTTGTATCAACTATCTTGGGGCATTTTGGTATATGAGGTATAGTAATGCAGCTACATTAGAAAACAAAGAAAATTAAGTTCTGATAGATTGTATCTTAAAACCATCTAGTATCATTTTACAAAGCCACTTTAACATTTTTTCTTCCCAACCGTTTTGTCAAGCAAATTCTGTTAACCAAACATACAGTTCTTTAAAGCACAGGAAGTTTAAAATACAAGCTCAGGATCATAAAGACATAAATAAAGGTAGAAATAACATACGTAGGCCTGATAACTGTACAGATCCACTTTCTTATATATAGTTGTCTTTTGCTAAATTGTGTAGAAAGCAATATATATGGAATGTGCTAATCTTTAGAAGATTTTAAACATCCCACATCCCCACTATCCCATGTGCTATAATATTTTTTGAAACATGAATTCAGTATGCCATGATATGTACTAAGCTGTGGATTGCTTATTAAAATATGTATTTGAAAATTCAGATATAACATGGAAATTCAATTATTTTACAATGAGATTTTAAAAAGCATGATGCATGAGAATCTAGATTGTAGAATAAAAAATACTGAGACATAATTATTCTATTCACAGTTACATGAACAATAAGAAACACCTTACCATTTGAGACTTCGTAAACAATAAAATATATTGCATCAAAAATTTCAAAAGTATAATATAGCTAAGGAAGAACTAATTTCTTCTGGAAAATAGACAATAATCATAATTAGACCTTATAAAATGTTGATTTGGGGAAAGTATTAAAATAATATTTAGACAGCTTAACTTCTTCTAAATTCCAATGTTTGCCAGATCAGAAGATCCCCTTTTTCTCTACTTACATCAGTAAGTTTCAATACTATTTTTAGAAAATATAAGCTATCTCATCAATAGAGAGGTAAGAATACTTTAGAGTGTCATTTTAAATATTTGGATGATGAAAATTTCAATCATGCCAAGAGATTTTATCATCATTATTTCCTGCCATCGTTCTCAGTAAACTGACACAAGAACAGAAAATCAAACACCGCATGTTCTCACTCATAGGCAGGTGTTGAACAAGGAGAACACGTGGACACAGAGACGAGAGCATTACACACCCAGGTCCGTTGGGAGTGAATAGGGAAGGGATAGTTGGAGGGAGAGTGGGGAGGGATAACATGGGGAGAAATTTCAGGTATAGGTGATGAGGGAAGTGGAGGCAGCAAACCACCTTGCCACGAATGTACCTATGCAACAATCTTGCATGATCTGCACATGTACCTTGCAATCTATATAGTACAATAAAAAATAAATAAATAGCAAAAAAATTCAATTTATTTATATTATGTGTAATTAAATTTAAATACATTTATGTATATCATCTGAAAAAAAATGTTCAACCAAGGAAAAAAATCTAGCAACAAAATATCCGAAGGCATAATTTATTGCTGTTGAGGCATATGCCTTAACTCTTTTTTATACTAAGAAATAGAGATCGCATGATAAGAAATAGTTATTTCCTAAAGCCTTTGTCAATATATTTGGGACTCTGAATTAACTTTCATTTGAGCTATTTTGGTTTCTTATTTTAAGTAGTGTACGCTTGCAAAAGATTCCAGTATCAAAAGGTGACTCCTGGGGAAAAGGTTTGAAGGAGAAGTAAGTGGTTTCCCCAATCATGCAGTAAGTGGAAAAAATCCCATATAAATTTGAGTTAATATGCTCATCCCTAAATTCCATTTAGAAGGTAAGAAATATTTTATTATGTATCAACAAAGATGATTATTTTTATAGTGCTTTTATCTTTTAAAGAGAAATACATAAGAAAATGGGTATGAGTATAAAACCAATAATTTATAGATCCCTAATTTTATTAATATGATATTTTATGGTAATAATAAAAGTAGGAAACATTTGAAAACAACTATGAGTGCCAAATATTTTGTGAAAAATTTCATTTCAAGTTTACAGGAGCTTTGCATAGAGAGCTGTCTTCCTCATAAACTAGGAGGCATGAAGAACTGGATTCAAACACAAATCAGTTTAATCTAAAATGCATACCCTCAAGCAATGTGTGATACTTTCTCCATTGATTTTATTTAACAATTCAACCACTTTTAATTCATTTCCAAATTTTAGTTTGCATTCAATACTGTTCAGTACCTTTCTTTCAAAGAAAACTTTATTACAAAAGTAGCATATGCTAATTGCAAGGTATATAAAAAGTAAAAAGTAACTCAGAGAGAAAGTATAAAATTACTTGCAGTCATATAACCCCAAAGTGCTTTCACTCATTAACTATACATTCCCTGGATTTTTTTCGTATGTTTGGCATATATAGGTCCACATTACCTTGCCCCACATAACTGTTAGGCTCCCTGCATACTAGAGCTTTGGGCCTGAACAGTGAAAGGGACTAAGGTTAAATGTTACCTATTATTATATAGAAAGTGATAATGTTAACCATAAACTTATTTATTTATTTGTTTATTTGTTTAAGGTGGTGTCTTCCTCTGTTTCCCAGGCTAGAGTACAGTGGTTTGATGTGGGCTCACAGCAAATTCCGTCTCCTGCATTCGGGTGATTCTCCTGTCTCAGCTTCTCCAGTAGCTGCAATTACAGGCACTTGCCACCATGCCTGACTAATTTTGTGTTGTTAGTAGATGCGGAGTTTCACCACGTTGGCCAGGCTGGTCTCAAACCCCAGTGACTTCAAGTGATCTGCCCTCCTCAGCCTCCCAAAGTCCTGGGATTACAGGCACGAGCCACCATGCCTGTCTCCTTAACCATAAACTTTATAACTTTATTTTTTGTGGAAACATAATATACATAATTGACCAGGTTGTCAGTGTTCACATTACTGATAATACTTGTGAGGTATTCCAGTAAATATTTGTAATAGTTATTTAACACTTAGTTTCCCTAATTTGTCACCATTTATAGAATACTTAAAGAAACATAATTCAGACATTAAACATACATTTTTGTTGTATAAGTCAAGACATAACCATACTGATTATATTTGGTATTCTTTAAAACAGTGTCTTTTGTCTAAATTTTATTTAATCTGTCTGTTTGCCATGGTGATACACCTAACCCAATATATTCTTTCTTCACTAAGTCAACCATAGTTTGAGAGCTCTATAGAAATATAGATTCTGATGTAGAACTTAATAGATATATCTCACATTCATTTTCAATGCAACCTGGATTTCTTTTTTGTGTGAAAATCAGAGTTAACATTTTATTGCATTGCTTACTCTAATAGTTACAGAAAGACAAAGTTCATATTTGTCTGCTTTTGGCATAAATCAGGCATTTAATATATATTTGAATAGCAGACAAATACAAATGTTTTTGAATTTCTTTACTAATGTTTCATAAAGTTTTATTTATTTATTTGAGATGGAGTTTAATGTTTCACTCTTGTTGCCCAGGCTAGAGTGCAATGGCATGATCTCTGCTCACTGCAATCTCTGCCCGCTAGGTTCAGGGGATTCCGTTGCCTCAGCCTCATGAGTAGCTGGGATTACAGTTCCCCACTGCCAAGTCCAACTATTTTTTATTTTTTTTAAAATTTTAGTAGAGACAAGGTTTCACCATGTTGGCCAGGCTGGTCTCGAACTCCTGAACTCAAGTTATCCATCCATCTTGACCTCCCAAAGTGTTGAGATTACACTTGTGAGCCCTGGCATCTGGCCGATATTTAGTAAAGTTTTATTGAACTCAGTTTTGTTTCTTTCAAACTTGAGTCAATAGATCTATGGTTGTTTACATGATTGCATCTTTTAAAGAGTCCTCATTTTAATCCTTCTAGTAAATTAAGTATGTTATCTATAACATAATTTTTATGCAGCCAATACAAAAAATACTTAAAAAGTAAGCAACCTCTTGACTGGGCATGGTGGCTCATACCTGTAATCCCAGCACTTTGGGAGGCCGTGGCAGGTGGATCGTCTGAGGTCTGGAGTTTCAGACCAACCTGGCCAACATGGAGAAACCCAGCCTCTACTAAAATACAAAAATCTGCTGGGTGTGGTGGCACAGTCCTGTAATCCCAGATGTTCAGGATGCTGAGGCAAGAGAATCCCTTGAACCTTGGAGATGGAGGTTGCAGTGAACCGAGATCCAGCTGCTGCGCTCCACCCTGGACGACAGAGTGAGACTGCCTGAAAACAAATCAAACAAACAAACAAAAAAAGGAAGCAACCTCTTTTTTCTCTTCATAAGGAATTATATGATAATTTCTCTGTAGGAAGCCAAATGCCTCAATATCCATATTTTTAAAATAAAAACCACTAACAGAATTTTAAAATAAGATTGTTAAACACATATAATGATCTTTCAATGATTTTCAGTATACTGAGAAAACAGCTCATCAAACCAGACCATGATACCATTATTTTAATGTGAAAACTTTTTGTGACAGAATTATTCATTCACATAAACTGTTGAGCAAATTATTTATTCCTTTGCCACAGAGCAATCAAAAGATATGTTTTCCCCTGTGCTAATAGTATGATATGATTGTCACAAACTAAAAGCCCTCAATAGAAAAATGGCCCTACTATCTAGCTACTGTCGGAAAGAGCAGCTTGACATTAACTCCTTTGAAATGAAAACCACAACCTTTTGCTCACTATCCTCTGCTAATTATTTGGCATCTATCCAGCATCTCCATGCATGGGTCAGATTATTTATTTACCTAGAAATACATTGTGTGGTGAATTTAGAGTAAGTTGAGCTGCAGAAAATTATATGTATTTCAGGTAAAAATATAGTGTTTTTAATAATGAATATGATGCTATATTGGTTACATTTGTTTCTAACTATTTTATTTTATTTTATTTTATTTTTGAAACACAGTCTTACTCTGTCTCCCGGGCTGGAGTGCAATGGCACGACCCCGGCCCACTGCAACCTCCACCGCCCTGGTGCAAGGGAATCTCCTGCCTCAACCTCTTAAGTAACTGGATTACAGGCGCCTGCCACCTATGCCCGGCTGATTTTTGTGTTTTTAGTAGAGATGGAGTTTCACTATTTTAGCCAGGCTGGTCTCAAAGTCCATCCCAGGTGATGCATTTGTCTCCATCTCCCCAAGTGCTGGGATTACAAGCATGGCCACTGCGCCAGCCTGTTTTTAACATTTTTGAAGTAAAACTCTTCATGCCCTTTCTCTGCAGTGCTGAACTTTGGAGCTTTTTATATTCGTTTGTCCTTATGTTGGACAAAGCTGACCCAGATGTACTTTCAGAGGAAAACAATTCTTGGCTCAGACAGCTCTCACTAAGCCCATTTACCTGAATAATTTGGTTGTTAGAGTCTTAGTTAAGTTTCTATATAGAACACAGTTGAACTTTAATACCATGTCAGCTTGGTAGACCACAAAATATATAAACCTGTTTTGTCTGATAAACAATAATCAGCACTATACTCCAGTATCAACAGCCTGGAGCTTTTTTCAGTTAACTCATTTCTTTAGATCATCACAATTCTTTAACTGAAGCAAGCCAAAGAGCAATGGAGCAGTAGCCTTAGGTGACCAGATTTGGTCCCTGAAACAACTGTTTTCATTTTTAATTGAATTTTGTAAAGTACATGAGGCATATTAAAAAAAAGTTAATTTTTTCTAAAATCAATAACCTGAAGTTATTCACAAATATTGTCTTTCAAACAGAATTATGTCATCATATATGGTATCTGTTGAATAGTTCGCTTATTTCTCTATAGACACGTTAGGTGACTTACACACTAGAAATCTGGACTTCAATATGCACTATAGGGTGGTAAACAATAAATTGGCCGATATCATTGAAATGGACCAACTTTTAATTATATTAAATTGAAAGAATCATTGTTCTTCATATATTTTATATCTTTAAAAGTTCTTGTTACAGCATGATAAAATTATTACAGCGTGATAAAATGACGTGCTATTCTTAGGAATGGAATAAAGCATTTTTTAATGCATGTATCCAGTAAAAAGATATATTCACATTTAAAAAGCTGTCTATACACTACTCCTTATGACTTTCCACTGAAAGAAGCACGTATTATAATTCTTATTTTAGAGATGAGACACAGAAAGGCTTAACTTACTGGTTTACTGATACATAATGTGGAGACTATGCTCAGGTTAAGCATCTATATTTTGTTCTTATTTGTTCCTCAGCAACCCCCTATCAGTAGCTATTCTCAGCAATAGATTAAAAATTAAACAATTTCTGTTCTTGTGTCAGTTTGCTGAGAATGATGCTTTCCAAGGTTCATCCATGTCCCTACAAAGGAAACGAACTCATCGTTTTCGATGGCTGTGTAATATTCCATGGTGTATATGTACCACATTTTCCCTATCCAGTCTATCATCGTTGGGCATTTGGGTTGGTTCCAGGTCTTTGCTATTGTAAACAGTGCTGCAATGAACATTCGTGTGCATGTGTCCTTAGAGTAGAATGATTTATAATCCTTTGGATATATACCCAGTAATGGGATTGCTGGGTCAAATGGGATTTCTATTTTTAGGTCATTGAGGAATCGCCACACTGTCTTCCACAATGGTTGAACTAATTTACACTCCCACCAACAGTGTAAAAGTGTTCCTGTTTCTCCACATCCTCTCCAGCATCTGTTGTCTCCAGATTTTTTAATGATTGCCATTCTAACTGGTGTGAGATGGTACCTCAATGTGGTTTTGAGAACACAAAATCAAACACCGCATGTTCTCACTCATAGGTGGGTGTTGAACAATGAGAACACATGGACACGGGGAGGGGAGCACTACACACTGGTGTCCGTTGTGGGGAAATGGGGGAGGGACAGGGGGGTGGGGAGGTGGGGAGAGATAGCATGGGGAGAAATGACAGATATAGCTGAGCGGAAGGAAGGCAGCAAATCACACTGCCATGTGTGTACCTATGCAGCAATCTTGCATGTTCTTCACATGTACCCCAAAACCTAAAATGCAATTAAAATAAAATAAAATAAAATAAAATAAAAAAAAAAACAAGAAGAGCATAGTACTTTTTTTAAATGTTGACTACTGTGTACAACTTAATATGCTAAGTAAGTATAGTTTTAACCTAAGATTCCAAATAGCTATTTTCTCATTTAACCTCTTTTCTGGGCTTGTTTTGAGCTTATATAAAAGCATTTTCTGTATAAATGGCAACATTAATAAAGCAAGAATAATATACAAACAAATAAACAAAAAAATCAGTTATATATGTATCATGGCATTTTTTCTCATTTAGCCAAAATTTAATAATACAAGTATGAATAACTTACGTAATCAATGAAATATGATTTCAAATAAAACAATTAGCATAGGGCAAACTCATGGTGTGATGTAGTCTCTTAAGAAGCTGTTGAATATATACATTATATACTGTACCAAACTTATTTTTGTGTTTCTAAAATCTGATAGTTTGAATTTACACTGCAAAAAGACTATATAATTATAGCTGCTATTACATAATAAACTTAAATTTTAAACCAGCAATGGATACCTTTTACTTTCTTGTGCAATTTATAGAAATTAAACTAAAGCTAAATGCTTTATTCTAATAAATTAGTCTTACATTACTGTGCCATTAAGTTATTATTTTTATACTAAAGTTGCAGAGCACTGCCTACTGTCAAAAAAAATTAGGTTACCTGGGGATGAATATTCTCTAATGGTAAGATCACCAGATTGCAGTCATGGGTGAGGCCCAGTTTCTATTCTTGGAACCATCTGATAATGCCAAGTCTAAGCTTCTGCAAATCATTCTAACCTTCTTCTCTTTTGTTTGTTCAATTGTAAAAAAGAGAGTTCAATTCAATATATATTTTTGTTCACTCACTAGCAGAGTAATATGAAAGCAATTTGGGGACATCAAAACATATGACAGAGAAAAATCTCCTTTAAGAGATGGCATGCTTAATGGCAAAAACATCATAAAAATCATTATTCTAATAAAATGCATATGACTTCTGAATTTAAATAGTAGTAATTACTTTCAGATGGTGAAGTCACATATAATTTACCAAACTCTCTCCTCCGCTAGCTAGGGGGCGACAACGTGAGCCAAGGCTCCGAACCTGACAAGTGTAAGATGTGCAATAATGGTGGTGATATGTGGAGTAAATAAAAGTTACTCAGGAACTAGTGAGAGTCTTTGAAGGCCAGGCTAAGAAGTTTGAATTGTTTTCTCTAAGCAATGGGTAGACATGGAATGTTTTAATTGGGGGATTTACGTCATTGTCTGCTCCATGGTTGCTGCTGTTGGAAGATGCTGTAAGGCTGCTGCAATTGGTGGCTCTTTGTATAAGGTGGAAGTTACTTTAACTTGAGAGGCCCAAACTATGCAGATTTCACACATACACACACACACACACATTTTTTGGTTTCTGAAATATCTAGTACATATTTTATGTATAAATATTGATAGATATGAATATATAGATAAGGGTTGTCAATTTCAATATAAATGTGGGATGCAGAGGAGACAATTACTACTTTACCACTTACGTAGAGGCTTTTTAAGACTTTTATAAATCAGTTCTAATCTCTTCAAAACAAAGATTTTCATGTGACTATAAATTATAAACATTTCTAACTTCCATCTCATGTAACAATACGTGATATTTTCTATTTTGCAACTTTTTGGTAAAATATAAGCATTACTGACTCATTTAATTCAATGTTTCTGCTAAAAATTCTCAATTTTTTTTTTTTTTTTTACTAACTGTAATGTCTCTAACATTATTAGTAGGTAAAGTCATTATGTTTTTGTGAGTGAGTGGCAATTTGATAAATTTCTGGACTCATTTGTACAAGTATACATGTATATTTGGCTGTCCACAAACATGAAAAAAACTACGGGAAGACATTTTGAGAAGTAAAGACCTTTACTTTATTTAAAGAAAATCCACCAAAGCATGAGAGAATGACGTAATTGAACCCTGCAGTAATATGAACAGTTCAGGTTTTAAGCTATAGCTACCGGCAAAATCTGTTCTTAAAAATGATTTATTTTTAAATAAAGCCCATACCTTTTGTATTTATCCATACCTACGTATCTTAGTTGTGCTGCTGTTGGTCATGTTTATTTCACATCTGACTTAGATTTTTCACTCCTCAGGGTAAAAGCTTTGTATTTTGTATTCCACACAATATTTAGGAGAGCTCTTAGAATCACAGAAAAACAGGAATTCTAAGGGACTGAGAAGGTAATCAGCTCTAATCACACACACACACACACATACACACACAGAGACACACACACACACGCACGCGCACACACACACACACACACACACACACACACACCCCTTTTTGCGATGCTCCTGACTTCTGATTGTTTTGTTTATCCTTGAAAATGCACAGTGGGCTCACTCCTTTCCAACATATTCGATCTCATTGTTGGGCAGTTTTGACGATTAGAAAGTTCAGCACTGAATTGAGCTAGAAGTTACCTCATTTTAATTCCTAAACATTGGCTCTTGGCGTTCTTGAGAAACACAGGTGTCTAATCCTTCTTTCACATAATAGGATTTCAAATATTTGAGGAAAGCTGTCATGCCTTGTAAGAAAGCGAAAAGTACCTAAGAGTAGGTTAAATTGTCAGGTTTGTTGGTTGTGGCCATTTGTTTATTTATTTGTTTTTTTAACAAAAAAAACCCCTCAGAAATATTGAGATTCACTGTTTATAGAGAGAATGTTTCTTGTTTCCTACTGCATTAATATGCAGTGACTTCTCCTCATCAGAAAATGATTGTTGAAATTTCTTATATTTTCAGCTGACTTATATATATTTTTAATTACATTCTTTTCAAGCATTCAAATTAAAGCATTAGGGTGACCTTAAGGAAAACAAATAGATAAATGGAATTCAACTAATAGTATTTTGCCTTTTAATTACTACTTAATATCATAATTAAAATTTACTCTAGAAATATATTCACTCTTAAGCTTACTAAATTTCAACATTGTCATTATGAGATTTGGAGAAATTTTGTGAGATCATTAAAAGGTAATGGAAAGGAAAGGGGAAGACAGAAGATTGACTTACTAGAGGATAATGCATCAGATTCAGGAAGTAGAGACAATAGTACATCATTTCTGTCATATGTTTTAGTTTACTGTGTGATTCTGGACACAAGAGATTGTTGTTAAAACTTGATAACAGCAGCAACATCAACAACACAACAAGCAAACTTTTTAAAAAATGGGCAAAGGACTTGAAAAGACACTTGCTTTGAAGAAGATATACCAATGGCCAATAAGCATGTGAAAATATGATCAATATCTCTAGTCATTAGCAAAATGCAAAACAAAACCACAATGAGATAATATTTCACACTCATTAAGATGGCTACTATAAAAACAATACATAACAAACTACAAAATCCAGAAAATAACAAGTGTTTCTGAGGATGCAGAGATTCTGAAAGCATTGCTGATGGGAATGCAAAATGGTACAGCCATTGTGGAAAGTGGTATGGTCATATTTCAAGCAGCTAAACATAAAATTACCATATGATCCAGCAATTACATGTCAGTGTATATATCCCCCAAAAAGTGAAAGCAGGGACTAGCACAGATATTTATATGCTGATTATTCACAATAAACAAAAGGTGGAAGCAGCTAAGTGTTCATCATTGGATGAATGGATAAACAATATGTAGTAAATAAAGGCAACAAAACATTACTCAATTTTAAAAGAAATTCTGACACGTGTTACAATGCACATGAACCTTGAAGACGTTATGCTAAGTGAAATAAACACAAGACAAGTTGCATAATTCCTCTTGCATGAGGGTGACCTTAAGGAAAACAAATGGATACATGAAATTCAACTAATAGTGTTTTGTCTTTTAATTACTACTTAATATCATAATTAAAATTACAGTCAAATTAAGAAAAAAGTTGGTTACCAAGGGTTAGTGGGAGGAGAGAAAGAGGAGTAATTGTTTAGTGAGTTAAGAGTTTCAGTTTGAGGTGATGAAAAATTCCGGAAATGAATGGTAATGACAACAATGTGATGTTTTAATGCCCACAGTGCTACAGACCTGTGCATTTTGAATAGTTAAAATGGCAAATTTAATATTATATATGTTTTACCACAATACAGAAGAGAGAGAATTGTTTAATGAAATAATGAAGTGATACAAGAAGGGCAGTAACAGGGGTAAAAAAGCCTCTGATTAAAAATGTGTGTCACATCCAACAACTGTTACATAGATGATACTACAGTTTATCTGAGTTATGTCCTAATCTTTTGATACATGGAGCATTAGAAGATGGAAATGGTCAAGAGGAGAAATCAATAGCATTTAAAGTGTGGTCCAGGCCAATATACAATCTTGATAGTTCTATTTAATGGGTTTTGAAAGGTTGCCTTAAGCATTCTAAGAAAGGTTTTGTCTTTATCATGCAATAGGCTGCTGTTACTTTGAAATGGTTCATGCACTTCTAACAGCCATACCCTCTCACCAACTCATAAATATTTTCTATAGATTTATATCTAGCTTTCTTTTGATATTTATGTTTTCTGCTAAACAGGTATTGCCTTTATCCTTAGATTGTATAAACTAAAGCAAAAACAGGTCAATTCTATTAGGAATAATTTTAAAATGATATCTTTGAAACAGTTTCATTAAATGAGAAACCTCACTTTTTCTTTTCTATCAATAATGTGCAGTTTGCTGTGGGGTTTTATAGTTTTCTAAAACTGAGGACTTGATTGCTTTGGGGAAACTCGGATGCAGATTTTACCTTGAAGAGTCAAAAAGCATTGCTAAATGATGGACCAAGTGTAATGGGATTAAGGATTTTTTTCCATCCTTTTTATATTAATTACCCATCCATAAAGAGGGAATCTAATCACCCTGTTCCTGATTAATGCTCTGTAGGCTTTTGATATCTGTTTGATGAAACTATTACAAAAGATAAAGCTGGAAAAATTATTTTCTACTTTAGATACACACATAACACTGGAGTTGGCAGGATTTGAGTTTCAGAGACCAAATGAATATGAAGTGGTGAAATGCCAGCCCACATTCAGAGAAGCAAAACTTAACAGCGATCTTTGATGTTAAAAATAAGTATGATCTATGTGTTTCTAAAAGCAAAGTCTTAATGCTCATTAATCAGGTTCTTCAGGCATAAAGCTGTGTCCACTTGAACTTTGGCTGAGGATGAACATATACATAGTAAGGATGTTATGAGCTCACTCTCTATCCATAACAGAAGTCTGTCTTGTTTAGATCTAACAAGCACTAGGGGAGAGAAATAGCACATGTCTTTAACATGAGTATTTGTGCATCTGATGTGACTCACCTTTACATAAAAACAATCGTTTCACTTTTGGGAATTTTTCTCCCTCTGCAAAGCCATCTTCTCTAAAACTACCTAGGAAGGAAATAATCCAGAAGCAACTCCTAAGTATGGGGGAGTGAGTTCTCTGTGTATATGAGTGAATGTTCTTCTATATTGAAGATACTTTGTTTTAATATTTTTTTTTCTCCAGTGGAGAGTCAAAATTTAAACTTGTTTTAATATTTTAATGATTCCTTTAATTTTATTTCACATTTGAAAGTTGGAACCGGAAATAGTAAGTTTAAAAAACCCTAAAGGTAACAACTAACAGAAATAAAAAAGATCATATAATATCTTAAAATTATCTGCAAGGTATAAAAACAGACATATAGAAAGTTTAAATATAAATGAAGATAATAAAAATAGAGAGCCTGAAACATGGTGAATGCCGAAAACCCAAAAATATTGTTAATGGTGTAAATGTAAATATTTTACGCTCTAAAAATAATGACTGTGATTGGATTGAAAAAATTGTAATATGCTGTTTACAGCAAAATGACCTAAGATAAAATTATATCTGATATAAAATGTAAAAAGTTGATAGTTTTCTTAAGCATTATACAATACTGTTGGATGACAGTGTATTATGCCATATCTAAGAGAAATAGAAAAACCATAGTTGTCACATGAAATTTTAATTTAATATTGTTATACTTTATGAATAAATAGACCAGAAGAAATTGGGTAGGGGAGAATGAAGGCAGATAATTTCATTTTTAAATTTAGCTGTATTATAGCAATACAGAAAACTTTGTACACTAAACATGAAATATGCTTCCTAGTAAGCTCATGATTAGATAGTTAATATTAAAGATGCAAATAATTTTCTGTACTGCTGTTCAGAAACAAATCTGCAATCCTATATGTAGCTTGATGTAATCTGGGATCAATAACAACAAACTTATGTAACACCATGAGTTATAATAAACAAATAGAGAAGTCAGTTTTCTTCCATATATGTGGGTTAAGCATTAAATACAGCCATTTGCCTAATCTGTATTTCAATGGCTCAAATTAAAAATATTTGACTAGGGAGCCAAACCAAATATGATCCACAGAATTTTTATTCATTTTATTGAATTTTTATAACTGCTACACATTTTATGTTAAATATAAGAAAAAAGGGTACTTAAACTTTTTAAATAAAAGTATTATTTGAGATAAAACTTCAGAATAAGCTTTAGATTATTAATAAATTGTTTGCTGAATTCATTTTTTTTACTATATCTTTTTGGAAACATTTGAGACCTATTAATCTCAAAAAATACACTGTACTTTTTATAAAAAATAATAAATTAGATAAATGTAGAAGTTCTGACAATGGAGGCCCATGCATTACACACTTTCTTAGGTACTGAATTTTATTCTGGAGGTACTGAATAAAAACTTGTAGAAATCTGCACAGAGAAATTTATTTTGCATGTGTTTGAAATCAGAAAATTTAAGCGTAGTATAGCCTCCTTTTTAAATAGCCTATTACTGAAGCAAATGAATTTTAAATACTTGGAAATGCTTTTGAGTATTTATGTGTATCTTATTTGTATATGTTAAATCATCTTAAGTTATAAAAACTGTAAAAGTCAGCCGGGCGCGGTGGCTCAAGCCTGTAATCCCAGCACTTTGGGAGGCTGAGGCGGGTGGATCACGAGGTCGAGAGATCGAGACCATCCTGGTCAACATGGTGAAACCCCGTCTCTACTAAAAAAATACAAAAAACTAGCTGGGCGTGGTGGCGCGTGCCTGTAATCCCAGCTACTCAGGAGGCTGAGGCAGGAGAATTGCCTGAGCCCAGGAGGCGGAGGTTGCGGTGAGCCGAGATCGCGCCATTGCACTCCAGCCTGGGTAACAAGAGCGAAACTCAGTCTCAAAAAAAAAAAAAAAAAAAAACTGTAAAAGTCCACGAGTCTACTTAAACTTCAGATAACAAATTTACTTCTGAAGCTTCTCTTTTGGTTAACAAAAGCTGAAATTACTTTACTGCTACAAAAGAAATATAGCTTTTTTTTCTCATTTATACTTGGAATGCTACACTTGAATGATAAAAATAAAACTTAAAATTATACTTTTGAATGAAAAACATTGTACTTATCTTGACACATCATCAGAATATACTATATACCTCCATGACTACATAAAATGAAATCAACGTGATTATAATTTTTCTAATAATTTAATCACTATTTCTAAGGTATAAGTAAAAATACAGTGATGCATTAAGCATCGAGACAAGTGTCTGGATGTCTTCTCCACATATTGCTAAGGTATTTGAAAAGCTTACCTGTGTTCCTTTCAGTTTCTCCCTATAATTTTCTGACTGTCTTTAAAGTACTCTAAAACCTGCAGTGAATGAGATGATCAACATTAACATTCTCCCCTTTCTAGATGGTGCTTCTAATCAGTAGGGAACACAAATTTTTGTGAATGTATTACAATTTAAAAATGTATGTATATGTGTAAAGAATGTGACTTCTTATAAAGTGTCCAAGATTTAATACATGGCTCTGATAACGACTGTCTGGCTCTTTAAAGGAGTTTTTGTTTTTTGCTCTTTTGTATGTGTCTTCTCCGTATTTGTGATATGTAGCAGGAAATGCTTTCTTAATAGGAATGAAAGATCAGTACAAAAATTACAGCTTTCTACATTACCTGTTTTCTCTAAATTTTTCTGAATATGCAACTTCAAGAGTCATATTATTAGGGTACTGTTTAATTAAGAGTTGTGGAAAATATTCAGGATGGGTAAGTATCTATTTCAAGTTTGTATACTGAAGTCTTTAAAACACAATTTTTGGATAGATATTTTTCCATATGTGCTTAGATATTGATACCAACTGGTAGAATATCTATGTTTAACACATCTGAAACACAACTAAATTTGGTTTATTATTTTGGATATATAAGCTAAACCAACAGTTTTAATGTTTATGTTTACATATCTTTTCCATTTAATAGTATATTAATATGACCAGTTGTATAACTGCAGCCTCATTTATTTGAGAGGATTTACTTTAGTACCTTTTCATATTTATAATGCCACAAATATTTAATAAGCACATATTATATACATAACAATGCTATAGGCACTGGGGATAGAGCAGTCTATATATAAAATATAAAATATAGGCCAGGAAATATGGACAAGTACATAAGAAATGATTTATTGATGTTATGTTATATACTTTTTTATTTTATGTAAGAATTTTCTTATTTTATATGAAATAAGAAAATTTTTATATATTATAATATCAATTGGGCATATTGACCATAAATATAATAAATAAGCAAAATATATAGTAGGTTATATAATGTTGTGACTTATTGAGAAGATGACTTTTAATACCTGAACAAATTAGAGAATTAGCAAAGATATTTTTAGGTTAAAAAAGGAGAAAAAAGTGGGGCACAGTGGCTCACGCCAATAATCCCAGCACTTTGGGAGGCTGAGGTGGGCAGATCACTTGAGGTTTAGGAGTCTGAGACCAACCTGGGCAATGTGGCAAAACCCTATCTGTACTGAAAATTAATAAATTCTCGGGGCATGATGATGGCATGAGCCTGTAGTCCCAGCTACTTGGGAGGAGGAAGTGGGAGGATGGCTTGAGACCGGGAGGCAGAGATTTCAATGAGCTTTGATCATGCCACTGCACTCCAGCCTGGGCAAAATAGTGAGACCCTGTCTCAAAAAGAAGACAAAAAAAAAAAAAAAAAGGGTAAAAAAGATGACCACCCTACTTCCTCTCTTGTCCACTTCTAAACATGTAAATGTTGTTTACTCTTAATTTAAATGTTTAGTTTCTTCTATTACTATGTATAAAGTTCTACAGGATTCTAATGTACTAATGGAAAACATTCTTCACACAAACAATATCTGTATCAAAATTTAGGAATGGATAAATGAAGAGTTCTGTTTAAGAGTAAAAAATGAGAATATAATTTAGATTTCTAGAATGTAAAACCATGTGTTCGGATGTGAATCCATTTTTTATTTATCATGCAATACTCCTTGAAATGTGAACCACAAGAAAGTTTTGGCTGACATAGACACATGTCCTTAGGGAATTCTTACTACTATTCCTTCCAGGGTATAAGTGATTATTAGCTCCTAACAGAGAATGTGAGAGGAAAAAGAGGGTCTGTGATTCATCTCTGAGAAAGTTCTAAGTAAAGTAATGCACAGTGACTGAACAAAGAAATCCAAAAAATACACTTGAGGAGCTTAAATGAACTCAATGACTTTGAATAGATTAAATTGATTAATAATATACAGAATAATAGGATGATACATTTATGAGAGCAAAGTAGAACACACATACAAATAAACATGGCATATACACATACAAATCAACCTATTTGACATTATGATGTACTTTAATCTTTTATGTGACTAGAGGTCTTTAAGAAATTTTCCTTAGAAACTCATTTTGTGGTTTTTTAAATTCTTGTATTCATTTAATTACTCAATGAAATGCTACTGGAAGACATCTAAATGGCAGACATTGGGGATGAGTCAAAACAATAAATTAGATCCACGATCTTCCGGAGGTTATCTTTCATTGAGATGAAAAAAGTAATTACACAATAAAAAGTAATATTTGTTTGAAAAGTGATGTGTAGTATGAGACAAAGTAACTCTGGAAAGCCTAGTTTAGTCTGAATAGTAAATGAAGATCTTTCTGAGAATCTGCCATGTAAGTTGAGAATTGAATATCAAGGTATCACTACTTGGAAAACTGTGGCAGGGAAGTTTCTCTAAAAATAAAGGCACATTCAGTGTAAATGTGGTGCAGGCTCATTGACGTTTCTACACAAGCAAATGTGCATTTACTTGATTCACTATGTTTTCAAATGTCCATAGAGATACTGTAAAGAATTCTATCCACAGATTTTTTTTTCCCATTGATTTATTTAACAATAATTTATCTTACCATGTCTTCTGGTTATATATATATATATATGTATATAGCTTTACTGTTTTTAAAAATAGAATTTAAAAAATTGCCCTCAATTTACCACATAAGGATTCTATAGGTAATCATGAAGTGATTATAATTCGATACGACTAAGAGAAGAATTGAAAGAAGATATATATTCTTTTAATAAATCATAATTTATATTAAATAATATTTTATATATTAAATCACATATATTTATACATATATATTATGCATATTCATGTATAGGTATATCAATATTCCTAGGACATGAAAGTTACATTGCATGTGGTAAATAGAATGTAAACTTAGTGGCAAATCTATGAAGAGAAACAGGATTTATCCGTATAACTTCAAGTATCTGCCTTAAAATATTGTTAATTACAGTGGTGCTTTTAACATACATCCACAATTTAACATAGTACCTTCTCCAGGGGGAGGAGTTTAATTCCTCTCTTCTTCAGTGAGGGTTGAAATTAGTGATTCACTGCTTATGGAATCTGAAAAGGGATAATAAATTTACAGTTCAGCAACCTGGCAGAGTCTACCTTCACTAAATCATCCAAGTTAACCAGTAATGCCCTGTTGGCATCTTCTGCCCCATAATATGATGATATGGTATAATAAAAAGGAATTTCACCTTTGTGGTAGTTTTTACAAAAATCCGTAAGTCTTGATATTGAGAAAACATCAGTCAATTCCAAACTGAGGGATGGTCTATGAAATATCTGATCAGTAATCTTCGAAAGTGTTGGTGACAATGACTCACTAGTTAGAAAAAAACTAAGGAGATGAGATAACTAGATGTAACATTGCATATTAGCTTGGATCAAGGAATATAAAATTCATTGTTGATAAACATACTATCATTATGTAAGAAGCTAACATTAAGGGAAACTGGGTGAAGGGTCTATAGAAGTCTATATACTGTCTTTGCATTCTCTTGTAAATCCAACATTATTTCAAAATGAAACACTTTAAGAATTATGAATTAAAATGGTCAGTTGTCTTATAGTGCTTGTCTAAAGTGCTTTAAAAATCCAATTCTCTATATATGTTTTTCTGGTAAAATTCTCGTTTTTAAACTGCAGCGAAGAATTAATCTATCCTTGAATACCTGCAAGTATTATATTGCTCTTTAGGATTCAAGTTGTCTTATTTTAATTTTAGTGTCTTATGTTTAGACTGTGTCACTTATTGCCATGCAAAAAATCAAGTGAATACAATTCAATTATGTAAAGTATTATATGAATATAGCTCTGAAAAGTATGCCATGCATAATTGCAATTTACACAAGATACACTCGGAATCTCCTTCCAGATGATGTAAATAAAAGGATACTCTTAAATTAATACTTAGCTTTTCGGAGACTGCATCAGTGATGTTAAAGTAGGATTAAGGCATTAGAGGCTAAAATCTGTCAAGCAGAGTTGTGCATCTGAGATTCATTTACTGAACAATGAACATAATTTCATTTTCCACAAAAATTCACTTATAAAGATGAATGCTGCACTTGATTGTTAATGCCAGCAAAGATACAAATAGAACATATTTGTGCAATACATTTTGTTGTTCTTATTTGTCATTGTGATCCTGAAATGTTGTCCTATAAGAAAGTATAAGATAATAAATTTAACACATTTAAGGATTTCACAAAGAAAAAAAAATAAACGAGCAATATGTTTCATTTCAACGTACTATGTAGCTGAGTGTTGAGATGGCCAGATGCACAGTACTTTCCTAAGCCTGAGACATTTTCTAACCTGCTGATTAACCCAGTCCACCAGTGCCTTCTTAACGCTCTTTCTGCTGAGACAGCTATTTGATTTAATCATGATTTTGTATGTTTAGATTTGAAGATAACCAATATCTTCGTGAATCTTAATATTCCATACAAAGTTGAGCTATCCAGTACATTATGAAAGGAACAATATTGACCTATGAGATATTAATACTCGTTTAATCCCTGAAGATTGCAAAGTCTATAATGCAAGGCCAATTTGTAGAATATAGCTCCAGAATAAGGAATGGAGTGTTTGTCTTACTCTTGTGACAGGGATAACAAAGTAAGAGAATGATGCAACTCAATGCAATTCATTTAATAAGCATTAACTTAGTGGGTCCAGAATTTTAGAAAAAGTAAAAGCTTCACCACTTAATCATAAAATAAAAGGTAAATTAAAATTTTGAGTTATATGGCAAAGGCTATGATTGAGAATAAAAATGGTTAGATCGTTAGGTGTTTGAATGACAGGGCGTCCAGGAAACTGTAAGTAGGTGATCAAGGAGTTAAGAAGTAAGTTGGGAAAGCAAGATGCCACAGAAGCCAAGAAATGAGGGTAGTTAAGATGTATGTGTGAGAGGCAAACACAACATGGGAGTCGACAAAAATAAGAAATGAAAAAAAAATGATTTTTTGATTGAGAGACTATGTGACCTTTGATACCACAGTTTCAATAGATTTGTGAGTGTGTTTCCTAATGGTTAAGAAGCAAATGGTGGTTTGCAGAGAACTGCAGAAGTAGGCAACTCTTTTGGTAAGTGAGACAATGCAGAAAAGGACAATTGTCCTAACCAGCATTTCTATAACTTGTGATTATCTTTTAGGGCTGAGAAATGACCCAATATTTTATTTCATTTTTTTCTTTTGAAATGAAAATATGAAACTTCAAAAATATTATTCTGCTTATTATTTTTACTTCTGTAAACATCTGTTGAATTTCTATGTACAAATTGTAGTCATAGGCATCATATGTGATACTAAAATGAGCAAGACATGCTCTTTGTCCTTAGAAAATATATTTTAATAAGAATTTGAAACATGACAATAAGGAATATAGGGTACAGCAGACCTTGCTCTAAAAAAATATTCTTGATAAGCACTCAGAAGGTATAAACACCTAAATAAGTTAGCTGAATCAGATTAAGAATAACTTTTAATGTCATAATATAGAAAATGAAGTTCATTGTAAAAGTAGGAGTCCATTGCTTGTGATAGTAAGAAATTCTTATTTTTACATTAGTGAAGAGTCTAGATAATAGAATTTGTTAAGGTAAGTATCCTAGACCTTAGTTGTCCACTGTTAGGGAGATAAACTCTCTTCAAAACTTTGCATTGCCTGGAACATTATGTTGAGCTTTGCTTTAAACTAAGGCAAAACAGTTGCGTTTGTGGAATCCTCAGTAGTATGACAGAATCGGCACTTTGACTTTGAAACATCTTTACAAAGTGCTAATGTAATAAGGTTCCTATAAGAGAAACATAACCCTGGTTCCAAGACAGATGAAAGATAGGGTATTATTTTGGACATTTCTGAGACAATATATTGGAGCACTCTTCTGAGTCCCAAGGGAGGAAAAAGAGAACCCACAAGCGTTCTCTGAAGATGCCCTATTTTTTTTGGCTGGGATAAATCTGGAGACAGTTCCCAGCAGCACTATGACTAATGTTCTTGGAAGGAATCATCTATATATTGATCCAAATAAAGAATATTTATTTCAAGATTGGCATCTAACTACTCTTTCTGTTCCTCAGGAAACAAAAAATGGAAGAAAAAAAAAAAAAAAAAAAAAAAGGTGATGGTCCTTACTGGAAATAGGAACATATGTTTCCCAAAACATTTAGCAGCCTTTTGTATTATCTAAAGCAGAAATGAACAAAATGCAATAAACAAAATATGTTCTTTTTCCTGTATAATATGAAGTATAAGCACTTATATGTAGCATTTTGAAGGTTAAGTCCATATCATTTATCATAAAATGGTATATAAGCTTGTTTATATTAGTGAGAATAATGACTTACCTTTAGACACACCATGTCACCATGTCTACTCCACACATTCCTTCCCTAGTTATAATATTGATATTTTCTTGACAAAATAAGAAGGGAACACATTATTCTTGTTTTTGTATGATGGAGCATGAATTTCCTCTACAATGGAGCCTCTGAGGATTTGGTAAGAGCAGTTGAAGAGCTGTGAACTGCACTTAAGGAGCTTTAAAATAAAAGTCTTTAATAAATGGTAGTCGTTTTGATTCTTCAGCTGCTCTTAAGGGCAGCAGCCCACAAGGGGAGAAAATACAACAATGACTGAACACTTAATAAATATTTGTTGAATTGAATTAAGTAAGTAATTGATTATTCCTCAACCGCAAAAGAAATTCTAGAGCTTTTCGAAGGAGATATTATGGCAATTTAGCTTGATCTAACAAGCATTAGAGTACCAGGCAGGTGAAAAGTTCTGCCATGGTAAGGCAGCATGCCTTACCACAGAATTTGATAAGGTACAAGTGTTTGTTTTTGTTGTTGTTTGTTTGTTTGTTGTGAGACAGACTCTTGCTCTGTTGCCCAGGCTGGAGTGCAGTGCCATGATTTCAGTTCACTGAAACTTATGCTTCTTGGGTTCAAGCAAGTCCCCTGACTCAGCCTCCCGAGTAGCTGGGACTAGAGGCACATACCACCAAGCTGGGCTAATTTCTGTATTTTTAGTAGAGACAGGATTTCACCATCTGGGCCAGGCTGGTCTTGAACCCCTGACCTCGTGATCCACCCACCTCTGCCTCCAAAGTGCTAGGATTACAGGTGTGAGCCACGACACCCAGCCTGGCACAAGTACTTGAATACTGTTCAAGAGAGTGTAGCTGCTGGAAATTTAGACTGTTTTTTAAAAAGTGTATTTTAAAACTAGTACGGAGGCAGCAGTTCCTGACACAGTAGATCCTTAATTCCACTATGAATGTTGTTTTCTTTCCTTTCACGGTGGGAAATGAGACAAATGCCTCTGAAATTATCAAGTCTTGGGCATCCAGGAAAAAGCCTGTAATTGCCTTCCAGCACAACAGTGAAATGATGCTCTTGGTCACAAACTCAGTTTTGAACAAAAACCTAAATGTCCCATAATCTAAAACCCAAGCACTAACAAGCCAATAATACAAGGACACAAGCAGACTTTTTTTTTTTTTAATTATTTCTTATTTTTTCCTATTAAGAAAAACTTGTAGATACATTTTTACCTTTCCAGTCTTGTTTCTTTTATTATACTCATGAGAATTTATATCTTTGTGTGGTATAAATAAACATTATACTGAAATACATAGGGTAGTGCTCCTAGATTATAACACAAATGAAAATTTTAGCTGGTATTTCCTTCTTTTGAGAGCTGTAGCATCTTAGGATGTTTAGCAGCACCCTGGCATGTACACACAAGATGCCAGTACTGTAGTAGTCTCTCCCAGTCTTGACAATTGGAAACATCTCCAGAGGTTACCATGACTTCAGAGGGACAAAATGGCTCCTGACTGAGCAATCCTAACTATGCTAATAAATCACATGAATGTACTTCTAGTTAGTTGTAAGTGCATAGTATAGATCTAAAAAGAAAAGGTAATTTCTGGAAGGGTGTATTTAAGAAAGGTGAGCTTTCTTTGCTTTAATATGCCTTGAAAAATATAGCCAAATGCTGAGTGATTACACCATGAGGTTTTTCTTTATGTCTTTGTAAAATAATACAAGTTCTTTTTACAATGGACAACAATCAAACCTCAGGCACTGAACTGGGGTCATTACATGTATTATTTAATTCTTAAATAAATCAGTGTGTTTAGAATGTACATTTCACTGTTAAAGAAGTTGGTATTCAGAGGACAGAAATTATCCAATATTACACAGATGGAGCCCAAACCCAGCTAATCTTCTTAAAATGGGTAGCCTCTGACAGTACAGTGCAATTGTGTGGTTTTGGAAGGTGAGAGAACATATTTTACTATGTCTACATTCTGTCAGCCTTTGGCATGGTATTTAAATTGCTATTATTTTAATATTTTCTCAATATTTGGAATCTCTATACATTGAAAGTTTAAAACATTGTAGTATTAATGATTTTTCCAAACTTTTAAAAATATTCTTTGGAGTCCTTTGAATAATATCAACTCAGATACAAAAAAAAAAATTCTCTTCATAAGTTTTTAGAAGTGGCTTTACTAAACACTAAAATGATATTTAACTCGATGTGAGAGAAATTTCTTTGTCATTTAGTAAATACCCACCTTCCTATTTTATGAACCTCCTCTGGCCTGAAAGAACGGAGGTAAATTGCAATTGGCAAGTCTGTAAAAAGATTATTTTCTTCCATGGGTAATATGAAAAACTAAAGTATAATTATTGTTTATTAAAAGTCAACATGGATTTCTACAAGTACATAAATACAAACACTTGCCTTTAAAAAAGGTACTTAAAAATGAGTTTTAGTGAATTTTTCCTAGCACAAATATACCATTTCATCCATTTTCTGCAGACTTTGGGGCTTTCATAGAGTATTTTCTGTGAACATATAATGTAATTATTATATTTTATTGAAATAACATATACTTTTCTTTTTTCAAATTTCAACATACCGGAATTTGTTAAGAATCTAATGAAGTCCCTGGTGTATCAAATTTAATTGGGAGTATTTTCATCTTTCTTGTAAGTCACTAAAATAATAATGTAAGTTACAGTTAATGCTAACTTAGGTTCTTACAATTAGCAATGAAAGTTATTACCTAAATTATTTAGCATATAAATTAATAATTCTAAGATCAACATTTTAAGCTTAATGCTAGAAATATTAATTTATATGTTAAATAATTTAAGCTATAAACTTCATTGCTAATTGTAATTTTATTGGATATGATTTAGTTTCTGTGATAGAAGCCTATGAAATATATATGATTCTAAAATAGTTTCAGCATAACTTTTTTTTTGTTTTTTGAGACAGAGTCTTGTTCTATCACCCAGGCTAGAGTGCATTGGTGCCATCGCAGCTCACTCAAACTCTGCCTTCCAGTTTCAAGCGATTCTCTTGCCTCAGCCTCCTGTGTAGCTGGGACCACAGCCACCTGCCACCGCTCCCAGCTAATTTTTGTATTTTTAGTAGAGACAGGGTTTCACCATCTTGTCCAGGCTGGTCTTGAACTCCCAACCTCGTGGTCGATATCCCCCTGCCCTCAGCCTCCCAAAGTGCTGGGATTACAGGCATGCACCACTATGCCTGGTCTCAGCATAAATTTTATATACTGTCGTGTTTTGACAGCTTATACATTTTTTTAAAAATTTCAATACTATGTTTATACATAAATTTGAAAGATACAAGATAAATCTCTTCAAAAGTGCATATACATGACAAAAAAATGGTATGTTTCTATCAGATATGCTTATTATTTCCAATAGTGGGCTTTTGTTTTTTTGTAGGTACTGAAGAAGTATTTGATAGAAAATTCAGAATGATAATTACATATAGCTATAATTATTTCTATATTTGTTCAGGATATTTTCTGCCTAGTAATTATTTATGTATCTATGGCAATTTATTCTATTCATATATAGTTTACATGATGAGACATTTCATATTTCATAATATATAGAATCCAAGTTGTATTTTTTCATATTTGTATGGTCATAAAAATGTGCTGTACATGTCAATCAGTATAACCTAGTTTGAACAGGAATATTATTGTAGGATTACATTTGGTTATCTGTCTTTCTCTAAGCATAAAAATCCCTTGATATTATATCTTTTAATGGAGCACTTTAAAAAGGAGAAGCAAATAGACAAGGGTTCTAGAGTTTGCATCTGTTGATGCAGAAAGTAAGCTATTAATATTACATATATTCAAACTAATCGCCATTTATAGAATTAACTGTAAGTGAAGCCAGGAAGAATGACATTTCATGCTTTTGATTTCTTGTGATTTGAATGGGAGATGTTTTTCTCTGAGAGATTACAGAGGATTGTTTTCAACTTTCCACTCCTCAAGTTTAAGTTGCAAGTTTTTTTTTTTTTTAAGTGACAAAGAAAAAGAGCCTGAAACTTGAATAAATAATTTTTCATACCAAATAATCCAAAGCTAAAGTGAACCAGGGATTTGAAGCAATTATGTAGGTAATTGAATTTTAAATCAGCAGCTCATTTTGATAGAAAATCCTATTATTGAACCCATAAAGAAAGTACATTGAATAATGTATATACTTTTAGTTTCTTAAATAAATGATGCACAAAACATTTTAGGCATTACTTTGCCTGTCCTCCAGAAGCTTACTGTTTTCTCAGAAAATGTACTGTTAGGTCTAGACACAACAAATTTGAGGTAAATGGAGTAAATGATGATTCATTTTAAACAATGAACATTTTTCATTTGATAATTCTGTAAGTCATGAATCAAGGCATTCTTTAGGGGGAACATCCAGCTAAGAGGCTACTATAAAGCTGTATGTAACCAGGGGATACGATGGGGCTATACCATCTCAGCTTGGCTGAAGAAAGATCTACTTTCAGCCTCACTCACATGGCTGTTGGGAGTCCAGAGATAATATCAGTTCCTTTCCACATTAAGAGTCTCCATGTGCAGCTTACACGAGGTAGCTGGTCTCCCTCATTTTTCTAGTATCTGCACAGGTGAAGCTAGCACTGTTTTCCCTCAGAAGGAGCAAGGGAGTGAGAGAGAAGACAGTGAGGGAGAGGAAGACAAAAGCCAGCCTTTTGTGACCTAATCTCAGAAGTGTTATCAGTTATTTTGACATATTTTGATCTTTAGAAACAATATCCTAGCTCTAGACCACACTCAAAAAATGAGGGGATTACAACAATCTTGAAATCCGCAGAGGCTAGAATCACTGGGGATCCTCTCAGAGGCTACCTGTCTCCAAGCCACCTGTTTTCCATCAAATGTGCTTGTTCACATCTAAACCTAGAATGTTTTTTTCTTCTTTCCTTTTTGCGACTATGTCATTCTCCCCTTAATAATCACATTTATCTTGATCACATCTTTTTTCATATTCTGCACATTTTATAACCACACTTTCTCATCGTAATTGAGAGTTAGTAGGTACATTCCTTTGTTTGTTGAAGTTGATGCTCTTGGCCTTATGAGAAGCATTGTGTTAAGAAACCCTATGGCTGTGTAGTGGTTGGATTTAAAATGAATTAAGGAAATTGTTCAGTAGAATTTGCCTATGACATTATATTATTCCCCAAACTCACACAAAATCAATTATTTGCTGAGATTTCAAAGAAAGGTGATAATTTTAAGCAGGACATTTTTAGAGATGACAGAGAAAAAGGAGTGATCAAAGATATTAAAGCATATTAATGTACATCAAATCTTAATCACTGAATGCAATAAGAGAACATGTCCTCCTATATGCTACTGTCCTCAATTTGTAGAATGTAGTGATTATAATTTCTTACTGAGTTTCCATAAGTTTTAATTTCCCCTGATGAACTAGGATTTATTGTTCTCATACAGTTTTCTTAATAAATGCAATGACATTGGTAACTGAGCCAATTAATTAGTGAAGTACATATAAAATCCCTAGTGTTCATTTAATTTGATCTTCAGAAAAGAATAAAAATACAGATATATAAAGAGGTATCATGTGTAGCAACTATTTTTTATTTCAAAATTTTATTTTTCAAAATGGAATGTGTATAGTTCATTGTGCTTTGTAAATAGAACAGATAAATTTTATTCTACTAACAACATATATTAAACAAATAGAAGTCCTTAATACAGATACAGGCCAGGAAGCTACTAATTATCTTTGTAAAATTGATAGCTATGTAAAGTTATATCCCTCTATTTTCTCCTTCCATACTATTTTCTTTAAAGAAAATAATTCAAAGTTTCATTCTTTATTACATATTCATTTATTCATATATCATTAGAAAAACCATACCTTATTTTTGAGTCTACAGGAAGCAACTCACTTCTATAACAGATATATATTACTTATATTAATCGTATGATATATTAAATAAAATATAACTGTAGGATACATTTAGCATTTACTAGATGTCAGAAAAATATTTAAAAGTTTTACTAGTATTAATATTTAGTCTTCAGTACAATGCTTTGAAAAATATCTGCTATAATACCAAAAAAATTGAGACTCCAATAAGTTACATAATTTACTACAAGCTGGGATTCTGAACCTATCATCAGGTTTGGCTCTAATTAGATGGTGGTTTGACTGTGGTTATAGTGGCCAATGTTAAGCCGACAGCTCTGATTATAAACACCATTAGAGAAGGGGCTTTACTATATATCCAAATGGTTGTCGAATATATAAACAAATGAATAAATGAATGCATTAACGTCCCATCTGACTAGCTGGGGTACAAATTATCACTGAATTCAGAACTCTGATAGGCAATGATGATCCAATTTGTTCAAATATCAGTAATCAGATACATTGTTTTGTTAACTTCTGGAGGTGTTTATTCTAAGCAAGTTCAAAGCCTGTGGTTTTGAGAAGGCTTCCACATGTAGAGTCACCCACCTCATTTTATGGAAGAGCTGACTCTGAATAGAGAGTAATAAAATGAAGCAGTGTGTGTGTGTGTGTGTGTGTGTGTGTGTGTGTGTGTTTTAACCACACAAAGCTCAATGCAACTATGTTGTCATAGTGTCTCATAAACTCAATTGTTCAGGTGAAATAAAATTTTCCATGTAAAATGATATATTTATTGACAACTTATAATAAATCACTCATAGTAAGAAAAAAGACATCACATTATTTAGAAAGAAGCATAGAGATTAGAGCCCTGTCAAATCAACTTTATGGTATACTAAATGGTGCAATTAGGATACACAAAATTTAATTTTCAAGATATGAAGTTCTTTACTGGAAAATTCTAATGCTTCTTCCTCAACATTTAAACAAAAGTCTTTTAGAATTCAATTATTTGGTAAACACAGCACTCGTCTTTTTCTTTTGCTCAGTAGTGTGTTTCTGCATGTCTTGTTGATAGTAAAATAAAGACATCTATTCTGTGAACCCATTTTTTAAAAATTGTTATTCTGAGATGTTCACAAGAGCTCATCTTTCCTTCACCACCACAAAGAGAACTTACTGAGCACCTGGCATGTGGTAAGTCCCTTAAACTACCAGGTGAGATACCAAGAGGTGGAGAAGCAGGAAGGAACCCCCAGAAGTCTTAAAAGTGAATATATAGCGATATCTATATGAATGTATGTATAGATATCTATATAAGATTAAAAATAGTAACATAAAAATGATAAAAATTAAGATTTATGTGAAATGGGAAAAATTGGAAAGACTTGTGGAGATGAGAAGTATGATGTTTATCTTGCTACTTAAGGCACCAGACTGACATGGAGCAAGAGAAAAGGTGAAACTGTAAGATTTAATTTACTGTAGGGTTGATGTTTGATAACAGAGAGATAAGATGGGTATATTTACATGGGCCTTAAAAAGGTCCAAATTTGACCTAGGTGGTCAAGACTTTTTAAGGTTGAAGATTCTTTTAAGATTAAAGCAACATTTTAGGAGATTCCTCTGGAAATATAAATGATGGAAATATAAATGATGGATTATAGGCAGCAGATTTAAGAGATATGGAAGTTATCCAGAAAGGGGGATGTTTCGGCTTTTTAAGGCTAAAGTAATGAATGTCTGAAGTTCCAGAAATCACAGTGGTATAAATAAAGAAGTGTGATTATATTTTCAAGTAGGAAGTCTTGATATGACAAAAAAGTATTAAAATATAGAGTATATATGGGATATATGAGCCATTTTCTGCAAGATTCATAGGACTTTGTAAATAAGTTATCTGACTTCATTTTTAACTGGATAACTAGAAGAAGGAATGATAGCTCATTTTTTCCTGTGTTCATGTCTGTCTTTGTGTTGTGTTGCTAGACTTTAAGGAACAGATCTATCTACAAAAAGCTGTAAAAGCCTTTCGTGGATAACTCATAGTTTTCAACAATGAATTTATAATTAGTCTAAAATCTGTTCTCCTTATGTGATAGAGTTTTCTGATAAACTCATTCTAATACTTGCATATACAACAATTTATAAGTGATTCATGTTATTCTCACATTTTCTTCAACTGCTTGTATCCTCACTCCTACCCATCTATCCATTGCTGGTTTCCAGACAAGAAAATCAGCAAAGCATAGAGGGTCTCAGTATTTCTACCCTAGGTTTATACAGTCTTTCCTCACTCCAGTGCGATCCATAATTGCCATAAAGTATCTTTCTGCATTACAGATTTGATCATATTGGGCCCTAGCTTACAAAATTTATCCCCCTATTGTCCACAATATAATTCATAATTCCCTAATGACATAAAGGATCTTTTAATATTTCATGCATTCAACAAATGTATGAACTGAACACCTAAAACCTGCTGAACGCTACCTAGGAGGGCTCAAGGAGAGCCAGCACTGTCGTGCTGACACACGTGGTCTCACCCTGTGGCACTTAAAGTCCATTTGTGGGGAGACTGACATTAATCAAATAATCATGACAAACTATAAAGTGATAGTTGCAAAAGTGTGGCCAAGTGGTTTTTGAGGATGTATAATGGAGATTTTACCCAGGCAGGGAGGTCAGAGAAGACTTCCTAAGGAAGCAGTTTATGAACTAAAATCTGGAGGCTATGTTGGTGAAAGAAGAGAAGAGTGGTTATCATAAAGCAGGGGTCCTAGGAGAAGGAAGAGCTTTTGCAAAGTCCTGTTGCTTGTGTGAGTACATTGGGTAAGACGGTCTTTAAAAAGTTCAGTTAGTGTGGACCAGAGACAGTGTGGGGCAGAATGCTGAAAGACAACACTCAAGAGAAGAAATAGAAAATGTATAGCTTTGTTGAACAGCATAGACTGCCACCTAATGTCCTAAAACATAGAGTAACTAATGAGAAGCTTTATATAGGAGGGTGACATGACCAGCATGCATTTAGCAAAGAAAAACTGGTGGAGTGGCAGGAGGTGGTTAATCGACCTGGGCAGACCAAACAGGCCAGTGAATGCTTGTTACCACAGTTGTGATGATAGTGGCAACATTGAAGATTTAAGAAAAGAGAATTGACTTCTAATGATGGAGGTCTGTCCATACTTCACTAGAGTGTCAATGAAGGAAAGATATGAATAAATAGTAGAAATAAGACTAAAAAATGAGGAGTCAGAAAGATTAGAAAGAATCTTGGTCATAGAGTCTGTGGCAGAAAGAAATCTGTTGTTATGGGAACTTCAGAATCCTCATCCATTACAGCTACTACGCTTGCTACCCAGGACTTCCAGTTTTCTCAGCAGCATTAACATATAGCTTAAGAAGTGTTGCGACCCCATTATTCCAGGAAGTACCTTATTAAAGTTTTTCCAAATTCAATTTGAGGACAACCTGCATTGGAATCAACATTTTTTTTTTTTTTTTTTTAATCTTGGGGTCGGGCACGGTGGCTCACGCCTGTAATCCCAGCACTTTGGGAGGCTGAGGCAGGCAGATTATGTGATCAGGAGATCGAGACCATCCTGGCCAAGTTGGTGAAACCCCATCTCTACTACAAATACAAAAACTAGCCAGGCATGGTGGTGGTCGCCTGTAGTCCCAGCTATTTAGGAGTCTGAGGCAGGAGAATTGCTTGAACACGGGAAGCTGAGGTGAGCTAAGATCATGCCACTGCACTCCAGCCTGGTGACAGAGTGAGACTCAGTCTCAAAAAAAAAAATCTTCAAACAGGAGTAGTCCTAGATTCTGCACTTTTGTTTATAAGAAAATGAACCTCTGGGCTCAAGCAATCTTCCTGCCTTAGCCTCCGGAGTGGCTAAGACTACAGGTGCATGCTATTGTGCCTGGCTCTGCTTTATTAACAAATCCAATTAGTGGTCCCGAGGAAATCTAAACTTTGAGAAGGATTTGAAAATCTATTGAAACATGGATTTAGTGGCAAAGGTACCCAAAGTCTTGCACATATACAAGTGTTCATGCCCAAAACGTTTCAGGAAGCAACATGGTGTACTGAGAAAGCATTACTTTTACAGTAAAACTTGGAATTTAAATTGTAGTTAAATTGCTTGCCTGTGTGATGTTATATTAGTTATTTAATTTCTGTAGATTCCAGTTAAAAAAAATTATGTGTTGGCTTTTTCAAGTCTCCTGCTTCTCATTAGGGAAAATTGTGTTTTCTATCTTTCTGGGTCATGTATACCATATCTGTAAGCAATTTTAAGGGATGCCAGAGGCTCTCTTGAGTCCCATCAGGTAAGACCTGGGTACTGTGAAGCCTCCGTGTCTCCCACATAAGCTATGACTTCACCTGTGAGACACTGAGACTGCCAGTGCCATTAGCCCTGGCAACTGCTGTGGTGGCCTTTTGCACTCTCAGTGAGCGAAAGGCCAGCCCATAATCTGAGAAGTGCTTATACTAGATTTGGTGCATAAAACATCATAAGCAAGAATATTCTCTTTCCCATTTATTTTAAGTTTTGCAAATGATTGATTCTTTTATTTATTTATTTATTTATTTTGAGATGGAGTTTCGCTCTTGTTACCCAGGCTGGAGTGCAATGGCGCGATCTCAGCTCACCGCAACCTCCGCCTCCTGGGTTCAGGCAATTCTCCTGCCTCAGCCTCCTGAGTAGCTGGGATTACAGGCATGCGCCACCATGCCCAGCTAAATTTTTGTATTTTTAGTAGAGACGGGGTATCATCATGCTGACCAGAATGGTCTCGATCTCTTGACCTCGTGATCCACCCGCCTCGGCCTCCCAAAGTGTTGGGATTACAGGCGTGAGCCACTGCGCCCGGCCATGGTTGATTCTTACTCAGGAGTTCTTAGCTATTTCATAATAAAAAGAGGTAATATATTTTGACAATATATTTAAATCATGCAAACCAGCTAGACACACACACACACACACACACACACACACACACACACACACATTTTGTAATTGTTTCAAAAAGTATCAATAGAGCCACAAGTATCTAGTTATAAAATGGAACTTGAAGTCTACAACAAAGTAGGCTATAAATTTACATACATGTGTTAAAAAAATGGAGTGACAAATATATGCCTGTAATGCAACAGTTTATAGAAAGTCAGTTTCTTTTATACTTGCAATAATATACTTGGATTATTTTTTCAAAGTATGTAAAATAAAAAGTCTAAGTATCATTTCATCACCTAAAATAATGTTTTATTTAATAACTGATAAAATGCAATGGATAATAAAACATTATCTACATGTAATGAAATAGTTTTCATTTTAAACAGAGCTATTGTAATATTTGAGATACAGTGAATAATACAGTTAATATATTTTTGTTTACAAAATTAATCAAATAATTTACCAAAGTCATCTTGAATATTATTCTTTCCTGGATAAAAATTCAATCTGAATCTGACAATTGTGCACATGGAAAATCTTTATGCTGGTTTAGAATGTCCCCAGCAGGTGGTTTACTTAGTATTAATGATCTACAGTTCTTAAATATTCAGATTGGTAAATGTGCTGGAGAGTTTTAATTGCCAAACTCTTTTCTACCTCCATCTTGTCTGTTGACAACTTGCCTTCATTTTAAACATGTTGTTATTGATTATAATTCAAAATGAGTGTCAAAAATATGAGATGGCTTCATGCATTGACTGTACACAATTTTATTTTGTGTTAAGAAAAATAAAAATGAATTACAGGTTTCTGGTAGCTTGTGGAATATATTCAGATCTTAAAAGAGGCAGTGACTACTGGCTTCTTGGATCTCCTCCATTATATTTTGTTATGAGTTACATCTGGAAGTATAATCAAATGCCTACCTTGTAATTTATAAGATGATACTATTTTAAAATTATGACTCATCAGGAGAGTAGTTAAATTTTAATAATATTTCCCAAAGCTAAGAGTACATGGAAAAGTTATAAAGAGGCTTATGGTTTTTAAATAATTGATTGATTGATTCTAAAAAAATGTAAAATAAAGCAAGTGTCTTGATTTCTATTTTGATGTACATGAAAGCTTTTTTTGAATGATAATGGACGGGAGAATCCACAGAAAAACTCATTGTGTGAAAATACCACTATTCTTAGAAAATATTGCATCTAGGAAAAGCCATTTAAACATCTCTACATTTTTGTTCACTAATCTGTACGTTGCAGCTAAAATTTGCCATCCTAATTGTATCACAAGTTTTTAGGAGAATCAAACTACTCTATTTCCTGCTAAATGGTGAGCATAATGGTGGACAAAGACTATCTTGCTTTGGTTCCCTGTAGAAAATAGGCATTTCTTTATTGGTGAATACATTACTCAAATTAGAACATCAATGGAAAAGCAAAGTACATATGATAAAGCATTATTTTGTGAATTTTATTATAAAAGGAAATTTTAATTGGCCTACAGAAAACCTTTGCTATGTTTTAGGACAACCGTTATCAGTTACCACTTACAGAAACTCTTAGATACCTAATCCCCTGGTAACAATTATGTACTTGTTTTACATTATTAAAGTAGGAAGAATCAAATGTATTGTGCTTCTCTTACACATTGAGCATATATTTATTGAGTTATTTAACAAAATGGACATGAAATTTTGCATTCATGGATTTATTTCTAGTTATAATTAGAAGGAAAAAAAAAAACACATCCTACATAGTTTTATAATCACAGTTGTGATCAGCGCCATGGGTAATGGAGGCTTAACAGGGTCACCTCACTACACAGTTTTCAAAGTGAACGAAAATGTATTAGAAATGTTGCACACTTTAGTTTTTCAACAATCACTTATTTTGTGCATACTTTGTACCACTCTGTCTGATACCAGGATAGTAAGAGTAAACAAGACAAATACACTATCTGAGAAATCCTGTGCCTTTGTTCTGGCTGCATTTTACAGTTGAAGGAGCAGAAACTTGAAGTTAAGTTGCGTTTCTCAAACCCTACAGATAGTTAGTTAATTGAGACTCCAAAACTGGATGTTTGACTCTACTGTGCTAGTTCCTGTAGTTCATTTAGACACTGAAGTTGGACAAGTGTTGTTTAGGGACTCTTCCATTTTTGGGATTTAATATACCCAATGTACATCGTACAAGTCAGCACAGGAGAATGATCTAACTCTGGAAGTATATTGTTCAAATGTCATGAGGTTTATTTCTTAACATGATGCTGTTTGTATTTTACTTGTTTTACATGTGCCTCTTAGGAGTACATCTATGGTTAAAAGTGTAACCTGTCCAAGGGATGATTTAGTGTCTGAAGGGCCTCTTGTTGCTTGAAACAGGTCATGGATTCATCATCCCTATGAAGTCTTTTGTCTTCAGGTCAGGTTGTTTTGCTGATCACAAAGGTTTTGCCATAAATTCTTATCACTGCTTACTTCCGTAAATATTTCATTGATACCCAGGTTTGTCCTATTTAGATACCCAGTGAAGCTAATAATATGGTTTATTTAACTTGCCCTGAAACAGTTACAGTAATAACATTGAAGATTGCTTATTATCCTCAAAGATATAACAATGAAAAAGTTTGAAATATTGTGAGAAATACCAAAAATAGGACGAAGAGATGAAGTGAGTGCATGCTTTTAAAAAAAATTGGTCTGCAGACTTGCCCGACTTAGAGTTGCCACAAACCTCCAATTTGTAAAAATCAGTGAAATGTCTGCAAAGCACAATAAAGCAAAGTCCAGTAAACATGCCTGAATTGACCATATTTCTTACCAGCCCTACCTAAATAAAATAGGATTCATAACATACTAGATTGTATTTAATAATTTCAACTCTTTACTCAAAGTAATTTCATTCCTCCTATGTAATATGAGGTTATCAATGAAAATAACTTTTATTGCCTATTTAAAACATATTTCTTCCCATTTTCATTTAATAGCTGAACATGAATGATGAAAGAAAAATCCTTATGAAATTAAAAATACCTATAAGAAGTTTTGATACTCTCATTGCAATAAGATTTTGAAACAACTTGGTTTTATTGAAATAAAAAGTGATTGTTTCACTAGAGCTGAAATGAACAAAAGCTTTGCCTTGCATAGCTAGATCATTGTCTGGTTAACTACAACTTAAGCAAACCCTCAGAATTTAGTTTTTTTCATTGTTTTTAAAAATTTATAAAATTATGACCTTTTAAATAAAGCTTTTGACACTCAGTGTAAATAGGATGCACGGATATTTTAAAGAAATCAGTTTAAATTAACTTGTTGAATTTTTAGTAACGTATTTTGATTTAATTTTATTGATTTAAAACCAACTTATTGTAGGAATAAGATTCCTATTTATCTATTTTTTAGTTAATAATTTGTACCCTGCCACTGTACCCTTCAGAGTTTACACTCCCAAAGTATGGACCTACTTTAGGTCATTTCTTCCTGTAATTTTGCCAGTGACCTATTTCAAACTTGTTTAAGTACCATCTCCTCTAAGAAGATCACTCTTTCGACCACAGAGAGATTAGTTGTTCATTACTCTCTATTACTTAGGCACATTATGTTTCTTCAAAAATTGTATTCATGACATTATAATGTAATATTTTAAAAACTCCATACTCTGCCCCCAAACTAAAACATTAAAAAAAAATTCCATCTACCACAATGCTTAAACAAATTCATGGTACTAAATTTAACTGATATTACCCTAGTTAAATACCTGTGCTCTACATTTTGCTAGAAGCTTTGATTAAATCTAACCATATAAAATCTTATCCTGATATTTTAGCAGCACGATAAAAATTAGGAGATGCAATGAAATAATTTGTACTAAGACCTGTCTCTTTGACTAAAGAATGTTATAGGGACATTTAACTCAGCAATAGGACAGGTTTAAAGCAAATGCAGAAAAGAACTTATGAAAATAAAATGAAACTTCTCCCTAAATTATTTTACAATTAATAATGAATTTATCACTAAGAAAATGAGTGGTTTTACAGATAATATGAATAGATTGCTTTGAAAACTATTTTACTTTTTTTTTTGAAACAGGATCTTACTCTTTCCCCCAGGCTGGAGTGCAGTAATGTGATCACGGCTCACTGCAGCCTCTGTCTCCTGGGCTCAAGCAATCCTCTTGCCTCAGCCTCCTAAGGACCACCATGCCTAGTTAATTAAAAAAAAAAAAAAAAAAAAAAGTAGAGACAAGGTCTCACTAAATTGCTCAGGCTGATTTCAAACTCCTGAGCTGAAGCAGTCCTACCACTTCAGTCTCCCAGCAGATTTGAGCCACCCTAGCAGGCCTAAAAATGATTTTAAACATACTGCTTGAAAATCTGTTTAGATTACAAATATTTTATATTTTGAGGCATGATTCCTATCTAGAACTATAAATAAACATTAATACAAATGTAGTAAGTTTATATAATTCTGTCAGATTTTTCTCCTGAAGTTATATATATATAAAGAAAATTACATTGAATTTTTTCATTGAGATACATATGGAGGTATTAAACTATGTAAATAAAAGAGATACTAAAATCAAAATATGCCATGATTTTAGAATTATAACTAAAATTATGTTTATAGAGTAAAAAGAAGTTTATGAATGTAGTAGTAATGAAATAGATCATAGATTACAATAAAAATAAGTTGATACCAATAAAATATTATTTTAAAACCTTTCCATTTTTCCTATTACAATATATTTGTAATGCCCACAAGAAAAAAAAAATATATGAAGCTGGACATCATACTACCTGAGTATTTAATTTGAAGCTCAAATTAACATCATATTCTGATGGTCGAACCTGGGATATTCTCTTAACATCTTTAGAAACCTCTTTTGTGTCTCTATGATATTTAATCTCCATAATATATAATTTTCTCTGAGAAATAGCTCAGACTAATTAAAAAATAAAAACCTAAAGCAAAAGCAAACAAATTAACAACTGCGACACCCACAAAATATTTCATGAAGGGCAGGAAAAGTAGAGAAAAGAAAACGAAACGCTGCAATTGCCCCGGTACGACATAGTCAAAGAAGTTCTGGATTTTAAGTCAGGTAAACTTTTTCAGTTCTGGCCTTTACCTCTGGCATACGTTTGTTTTGCTTTGTTTTGTTTGTTACCGATAAGGCTACTTCATTTTATTAATCTTACTTTCCTCATTTGTCAAACCAGAAACAGAAATATTTGATCACTCAAGTCAATGAGTCTTTTATAAGTGAAGTCTTGTCTAATGAAACATTCAAAGCACAGAATTTAGGTCAGTTTATGAGCTGGCTTAAGTAATGTTTTTCAGACTGTCTTGATAAGATAGCTAAGATTTTCTAAGAAGTTAAGTTTTTCATTGTCTTTTTTCTTGTTTTAAATTTTCAATTTTATTTGATCCTCATCTACTTTCTATCTACTTGGATAAAAACATAAATAAATTTATATCCTTTTAGGTTTTATAAATTTATAAACTGTTAAAAATTATTAAATATTAAATTGCTAGGGAAGATAAGGACCTTGTATTAGTAATATTTTTAGTAAACTTCATAATCATAATATTAGAAATGATTTGAAATTTGTCATGGTCTTAGCCTCCTCAAGGTAAATAACTTTTAAGGCTATAACCTCCCCACCTCAAAATAAATAAATAAACAAACAAAATCAAAACACAACAGATGGAGGCTACTAGGCAGAATCAGTTACTTTGGAAAAAATAAGTGTGTGTGTGTGTGTGTGTGTGTGTGTGTGTGTGTGTGTGTGTTGCATACCAATTCCAATAGCATGTTATTTCAAAATTTACAGTTTATTGATCATGTGTTTAAAATATACTTGCATGAAACATGCTTTAATGCAAAAGCGCAACCTATCTTCAGAATAAGGGTTGACTCTTATTTTCTTTCTGAGGATAACACTTTTTATCTCAATGGTGTTGATATGATATTGATCTAAAATGTCTGTTCCAAATCTCTCAGAAAACAGATAAATGAAAGGTTCATCACTGAGTATTCATTTCATCCTCTGAATACTTATTTTTATTTTTAGAGGCATTTCTGCTTTATATTTTGGGTAACTGACATTTTATGAGAACCACAGTGTATTTAAGTAAAATATTTTATTTTGCATATACATGTATAATCTCTTGATATTCTTCTCATGTCTTTCTATTTCATATCAGTTGCCATAGCAAAATCTTTCTTCCAACAAACCCCCCAAACTTCATTACTATTAGCAGCCATTAATTTTACTGAATTTGAAATTATAAAGTATTCTAAAACATTCTTGATGGAAGTATTTTTATCTACTAGTTTAATGGTAAGACTGAAAAGGAATAATAAGTACAATTTAAAGTAGGTGAAAATGAAATAAAGACATTTAAGTTCAGTTAGGGACATGAATTACAGAGAGCCTCTTTGAAATAAGAAAACCAATTGGCATACTTTTAATTTGAATCATTTAATTTGACAAACATTTGGCTTATGTTGTTGTTACAAGGTCAACTTGACAGGTTAATAAACTTTATCTCTTGAAAGGACTTTTTTGTTTTTAATCAGGGTATGAGAAAACCCTCCCTTTTGTTTTCTCCTTTGTTTTGTGTATTCTTCTAGTATAGTCATCATCATCACGAACCTCTATTGCTGTTAGCTATAGGTATGAATCCTCCAGTAGAATATAAATGTCTAGTAAGAGTTAAGACTGTTTTAATCTTTACCTCCCTGACAAATGCCCAACACATAATTCCTTATACATTGTCTGTAACACTGTATGATGAAGCAAATGCCATATAAAGACACTACACATTAACGTCTCAGAAAAGGAGTGATTTGCCTTGCACCTTTTACCTTATTGATATGGTTGAGTTTTGAGTTTTCTCCTATATATGACCTAAATTTTCCAGGCTCTAGGTTAACTCATAGACCTTACAAAACCCAAATTTAATTTAAGGTTTTAAGGCTACTTTGTTATAACACTCTTTTATGTAATGTTACTAGAAACGTTGTAATAAAAGTACAATTGTAGGGCTATAACAAAGGGATAGAAATACAGGAAGGTGTATGACTTAGTCAGATAAGACTTGCCATAAGGAAAAGTAGAGCAGCTTTAATATCCATACAGATGGATCAGAAACCAACAGCGAATTGAAAATTGCAAAGTTTCGCTCACAAGGTGACCTGGGGAAAATGCATTTGCAGGGGGTGAAGATTTTGCTGGTTTAATAATAAATAGGTATACATAAATAATTAGTTTGTGACAGTTTTAATGACAACCCAGCCAGGGGAGAAGACAAATCTACATATTGAAAGAAAGCAGTTAAACTGTTGACTTGCAGAATGACAGAGGTAAAGAGGATACATTTAAGTGGAGACAGGCAGCTTGTCTAAATATGGCTAATATTAAATACAGGTGATTATGGCATTTGAAATTGAAATTAAAAATAATCTCTGATTCACTTATTTTAAAATTGCCAAGTCCCCTCAGCTGCATATTTCACCAGGTGCTGGTGCAGTTGGAACAACAAGCATATCCAATGATTTAAAAATAACATTCACGGGTGTCACCTGATGTCACTCCAGATAAGAAATGATGTTCCCAATCAGAGAGAACACTCTCTAGTATTCATCTTAACACCTTCTAAACCTGTGCTACATACTTATGTCATGAATTTTAAAATAATCTTTTGGATATTGAACATATTAAATAGATTAAGCTTTCTGAAAGTTGTAAACACAGACAAGAAATGGGAGACTTTCATTTTGGAAATTCTGTGTGTACAGAACTCCTTTTACATGATTGAGCTTAAAGAAAATAAATATGCTGTGATTTGTTTTTCCTCTAAAATACTACAAACTGAGTTAAATATTAGGGTAGTATTCATGATTTCTTATTCTTCAAAAAGATATTTAAGATCTACAATTTCAGGCTTCTCAAGTACACAGCTTCCTAAATATATTGGTTCAGATTTGAGGAAGGAGAAACATTTATCAAGGCACTCAGGCAAGCAATGTGCTAAGTGCTTTATGTGCATTTCCTTTTCCCAGTAAAAGTCTTATGAGGAGAGTATTTTATCTATTTTACAGATAAAGTAACTGAAGTCCTGAAAGGTTAAGTTGATTTCCCAAGATCAGAAAGAAACTCAAATTCTCTAGAAGCCCAAGCCTTTTCTATTTATGTACTTACATATCTCTGTAAAGGTTATTTCTCAAATTTCTGTGGAAAGAAGTAATAAAATAATTTTAAAATGCATTGATATTACTTCCTGTCATTTCCTCCTCATTTGACCTCAGAGTCTGTATATAAAGAGTCTTGAATCACAAATGCATTCATTACTATTTCTACATGCACAGAATGAGTTTATTAGGCATCTTTACAAAAAAAAAAAAAACACACATAACAAAAACAAAACAGAACATACACACACACACCACACATACGTCCATAAGAAAAAACACAAGGCCACCTTGAAACATGTTGCTGCATGTTATAGTCATTCCCAATTAGTCTAAAAGTGAACTAATGACTTAATTTAAAATAGTACTATCTCTATATTGTCCAGAACATTTGAGAAATTCATAAATAGGCAACTTGTAAAGTTATCAAGCAATTCTGGGTAAAAAAGATAGTTGGCAGGATCATAGAAAATAAAATTCAAAATAGCAGAGAGAAGGCAAATGAACATGAAATATCAGTAACACATCATAGTTACTTTGATGATTTAAATACATTTTGAAACCATGTCTTAACTCCAAAAATCATGGAAATATGGAAGGAAAATAGAAATGTAAAGGAAATATCAGACAGAAAAAATCTAGCACCCATAAAAAAGGATGAGTTCATGTCCTTTGCGGGGACATGGATGAGGCTAGAGACCATCATTTTTCAGCAAACTGACAAGAACAGAAAACCAAACACTGCATGTTCTCTTACAAGTGAGTGTTGGACAATGAGAACACATGGACACAGAGAGGGGAGCATCACACACCGGGGCCTCTTGGGAGGCGGGGGAGTTAGGGGAGGGATAGCAGGGGGTGGGGGTATTGGGGAAGGATAGCATTAGGAGAAATAACTGAATGTAGATGACAGGGGGATAGATGTAGCAAACTACCATGGCATGTGTATACCTATGTAACAATCCTGTATGATCTGCACATGTACTCCAGAACTTAAAGTATAACTAAAAAAAGAAAGAAGGAAAAAGTCTAGCACTGATAAAATGCTATTTTAGAAGCATTTCAAATAAAAATGGAGACTTTGGTGGTATTAAGTCATAAGAAGCACCAGTCACTTAATGGTGATTTATGTGGATTATCAGTTTGGTCTGTTGAGCTTTGTGTACTCAGACTCTAGTCTGTTGGCATTTGAACAATTGCTTCTGGTGTCATTTTCCACCAAATATCAAAAAATGGTTTTATTTTTTCCTCATTCACTAATAAAGAAGATAATTAATCAGTTACTAATTAACATGTTAAAGGACAACAGAAAGCTTCAGCTACTTCTCCCCAGTTTGACATTGGTTCTTTTGTTAATTAGACTAGCTGTTAATTGAGTTATTTGCTTGAAGCCTATTAATCCACTCAGTTTTGCTCACATGAACACTGACTTAATTTATATTACACACAAGTTTTTCATAAGAAATCTTGCCAGACTACTTGCTGAGTCCATATACATCAAGGTGGCACCGTTACCTTGACCTACAAAATTACATTGTCAAAATATCAAATATGCTAATATGACATGATATAATAAAGTGAATCTAAGGATCTTCCCTTTGACTAGACAAATAAGGGATATAGAGAATCTAACCTTCTCATTAAAATGATGGGAAAAAAGGGAAATTAGCTACAAGAGAAATATGGAAAACTATGAGGGCCTATTTTAATTCATATGCCATTAAATAGCATCAAAGGTATTATAAATTGTCTTGTAACTCAAATAAACTTTTTTTTTTTTCCTATAGTGATTTAGATGCTTAAGCTCTTCAAAAAACCATAGAATTTTGCATCCCTCTTGTGGACATAATCTTAGTAGAGGTACTGGGACCTTCGAGCAAAAGTAGTATGGTGACAATGCTACCTAATTCTTCTTGAGTCAGTTGTAAAGACAAAAGAGACAATCTGGCCGGGCGCGGTGGCTCAAGCCTGTAATCCCAGCACTTTGGGAGGCCGAGGCGGGTGGATCACGAGGTCAAGAGATCGAGACCATCCTGGTCAACATAGTGAAACCCCTTCTCTACTAAAAATACAAAAAATTAGCTGGGCATGGTGGCGCATGCCTGTAATCCCAGCTACTCAGGAGGCCGAGACAGGAGAATTGCCTGAACCAGGAGGCGGAGGTTGCGGTGAGCCAAGATCGCGCCATTGCACTCCAGCCTGGGTAACAAGAGCGAAACTCCGTCTCAAAAAAAAAAAAAAAAAAAGAGAGACGATCTTCCACGTCTGAACTGACATCTGAGTCTCACTCCAACCCAGGCTGCAGTGTAATGGCATGACCTCCGCTCACTGCAAACTCCACCTCCATAGTTCAAGTGCTTCTCCTATCTAAGACTCCTGAGTAGCTGGTACTACAGGCATGAACCACCACACCTGGCTATTTTTTTCTATTTTTAGTAGAGATGAGGTTTTGCCATGTTTGCCAGGCTAGTCTCAAACTACTGACCTCAGGTGATCCGCCTGCCTTGGTTGTCTAAAGTGCTGGGATTACAGGTGTGAGCCACCGTGCCCAGCTTTCAGATATTCTCATATTGCTCATGAATGCAGATTTGTTTCACTTTAGCATTTCTTGTAGGACAGTCTGATGTTAATGAAATTACTCAGCTTTTGATTGTTTGGTAAGATCTACAGTTTTCTTTCATGTTTGAAGGCTATTTTAACTAGATACACTAGTCTAGTATAAAAGGGTTGTTGTTGTTGTTGTTTGTTTGTTTGTTTGTTTCCTTTAGAACTTTAAATATTTCATGCTATTCTTTCCTGGCCTGTAAGGTTTTCACCGAGAAGTCTGCTTCCAGGCATATTGGAGTTCCTTTATATGCTATTTCTTTGTTTTCTCTTGTTGCTTTTAGAATACTTTCTTCATCCTTGACATTTGAGAGTTTGATTATTAAATGTCTTTAGGTAGTTTTCTTTAGTTTATATCTGCTGAGTGTTCTATAACCTTCTTGTACTTGGATATGTATGTCTTTCTCTTGGTTTGCAAAGTTCTCTGTAATTATCCCTTTTAGTAAAGTTTCTACCTGTGTCTCTTCACCTCCTCTTTAAGGTTAATAACTCTTAGATTTGTCCTTCTGAAAATATTTTCTAATTTTCTAGACATGCTTCCTTCTCTTTAATACATTTTTTCTTTGTCACCTCTGGGTGTTTTCAAATAGCCTGTCTTCATGTTCACTAATTCTTTCTTCTGCATGACCATCTGCTGTTAAGATATTCTGATACATTCTTCACTTGCATTTTCAAGTGACAAGTATGTCACTTGCATTTTCAGCTCTATAATGTCTGCTTTATTCTTTGTAACCATTTCAGTATTTGTTAAATTTATCTGATAGGACTCTGAATTCCTTCTCTGTGTTATCTTGCACCTCACTGAGCTTCCTCAAAATAGTTATTTTTGAAGTCTATATCTGAAAGGTCAAATATCTCTGTCTCTCTGGGATTGGTCACTAGGTGTTATTTAGTTTGTTTAGTGACGTCAGTTCCACATATTTGAAGGGACCTGGGTATTGTGATCTAAGTCTTTCATCTCTACTGTAGCCATATCTGCATTATGGGACACCCCAGACCAGGTAATGCTGTGGCTCCTGTAGACTTGCATTGATTCCACCTCAGTGGTCTTGGTGGTAAAATTATGGAAGAATTCTGTGGATTACCAGACAGTGACTCTTGTTCTCTTCCCTTACTTTCCCACGAATAACAGGAGTCTTTCTCTCTTTGATGAGCTAGGAGATGGGTAACACAGGCACCACTGTGGCCACCACCACTGTTATTGCACTGGATCAGAGTTGAACCAGACCAGCACTGGGTTTTGCCCAAAACCTGTGATGATCACTGCCTGGCTACTGCCTATGTTCATTCAAGAGCCTTGGACTCTACAGTCAGCATGTAGCAAATCCAGCCAGGCTTGTGTCTTTCCCTTCAGGGTGGCCAGCCCCCATCCACGCACCCAACCACCAGTCCTGGCCAGGTTTAGAGATGCCGTTCAGGAGAGAGAGCCTGGTATAGGGAACCTTAGGAATCTATTAATACCTGGCACTCTATTCTACTCTGGCTTAGTTGGCAGCCAAGCTATAAGACAATGTCCTTCCCATTCTTCCCTCACCTTTCCTCAAGCAGAGCAGTCTCTGCCCATGGCCACCACTGTCCTCAGCCATGGCAAGTACTGCCTGGCTTCCACTAATGTTCACTCAAGGACCAGGGGCTCTTCAGTCAGCTTGGGGTGAATGCTGCCAGTCCTGAGTCCCTTCCTTCAGAATAGTGGGTTCCCATCTTGCCCAGGGCAGGTCTACAAATGCCATGCAGGAGTCACGGCCAAGAACTGGAGACTCCAGGAGGCTGCTTGGTGCTGTACCCCACTGTGGTTAAACTGGTACTCATGCTGCAGGACAACATCCCCTTTAATCTTTCTTCTTCTTTCCCTAAGCAGAAAGAGTCTCCCTCCATGGCCACTATAGCTAGGTATGCTTTGGGTCACACCTGAAGCCAGAACCGCCCTCGGTGTCACCCAAGGCCCACAGGGAGTATTGTCTGGGCAACACTGATGTTTATTCAAGGCTCAATGGCTCTTTAATAAGTAGCTGATGAATCCTTCCAGGATGGGAGTCCTTTTCTTCAAGGCAGTGGGTTCTCTTATGGCCCACAGCATGTCTAGAAACGCCATCTGGGAGCTGGGGTCTGGAACAAGGTCCTCAGAACCTGGCGACATTCTCCTCTGGCTGAGATGTTGTTCAAGTTGCAACACTAAAGTTCCCTCTCTCTCTTTTTTTAAACTTTTACTTTAAGCTCAGGTGTATAAGTTAGGTTTGTTACATGGGTAAATTTGTGTCATGGGAAGTTGAAATTCTCTTTACTCTCTTCTCTCTTTTCCTCAAGCAGAGGGAAGGGTTTTCTCTGGAAGCTGCGATCTGTGTTTTCTGGGGTTGGGAAGAGATAACACAAGCACTGCCTTAACCACTCAAGTTGATATCTCACTTTGTCACATGCACCCCTAGTCAACTAGATTCAAGCCCAGCACAGCACCAGGAATTGCATTTTTTTGAGACCTAGATGACCTTTCCAGTTTATGTAGGACTCCAAAGGACCATAGCCCGTGTTTGGGGGTCTTTCCAGGACTCAAGTTCCGATTGCTAGAATAGAAGATTCACCTCTGGCTAGGGCTGGTTTAAGTGCTCTTTCCATGGGTGCTGGCTGAGTTCTGTCCCGTGCTGCTTTCTGCTGTAATAGGGCAGCACTGTGTCACAATGCAAAATCTGATCACCGTGTCCTCCCTCCCGCAAGCACACAGATTCTCTCTCCACACCATGCAGCCACTGCCAGGGAGTGAGGGTGGGGGGAGGGTGGGAAAGATGATTCCATACTGTGTTTCCTTCCCTCTTCATTGCCTCTTTCCTTAATACGATGGTAAAACCCGGTACTGTGTTTCATCACTTGATTTTTGGATCTTGTGAAGGTGTAGTTTTGTGGATAGTTGTTCAATGTGGTGTTGCTGCAGCGGGGACAATCAATGGAGGTTTCTCTTTGGTCATCTTGCTCAACCTCCTCCTCAATATTTTTGTTTTAATGAAAAAAAAATTCTTAAAATTATAAAGACTATATTTGTAAATTGTTTTTGGAGCAATAGCCTATTAATACTTTTAAAGCAATTTAACCTTACATTACCAAATGAAATTTAAGACACTAACACATAATTTGACAACAGTCCAAAAAGGGATTAATTTGTGATAATTGATTATATTCCTTGCCCTAAATTTAAAAATTATAGAACACATGCCCAGAAAGTCAAATATTTTGATATGATAAATCTACCTTTTGAGACTGACAAAAAACTATCAAATATCAGCTCATTGTCACAAATATTTGGTAAAGCATAGTTGTTCTGGTTGTTTCAGTCAACATCTAAGTCACAAAAGCTTATTAAGGAAACTTCATATGTGTACTATCCCAAAAAGATTGATTTAGTTTATCTTGCTATAAAGATCATATTTATGATTATTTGTAGAATTTTAACTATTTGCAATATTGTGTAATGCACAGGCAATTTTTAATTTTATTTTTTTATAATTTTTAATTTTATCTTTTCTTTGTAGAATAGGATAAGAATATAACAAAATGGCACTTAACATATTGATGTGGTAAATAAAATTGGAATTTTTTTCCTCAAAATTTACATTTATATATATATATATATATATATATATATATATATATATATCTTTTGCAATATATTATTCCATATTCCTCTGGAAGAAATACAGGTAATTTAATTAAGGCAGAGAACATTCTTTCTGATAATAAAATATTATTGTATACTATTAAGATTCACTAATGAACTGGGGGTAAAATTAAATTATGTTTGTCTAAAGCGTTAAATGATTGGTCATAAAAACTAAGAATTCTTTCTTAAGAATTCTTAAGAAAGTATTAAACAAAGACCTACACACAAAAATATGCTTATTTACCTATAGATATATCTTCATTTTAATCTTATAACTTTGGCACAAAAATTATAAAAATTATGTAATTATAAAATTGTTTTTAAAATAATCATTTACTGATGCTTATTGAGAAAACTCAAAAAATAAGCATAGCCAATTTGATTAAATTAGGGATACAATAGAAATTAACATAGAAAAATATCATAAAATGTATCTCACTGTAGATTCATGTGAAACACAGTAAGAACAAAGGATATGAACACTTTAGCATGTAAATGTGTTTTAATCCACACACACATTATGTTGCATCTAATTAGACCCACAATTTTATAATCATTTGTCATTAAAAGCAGAATTGTTTTAGAAATTATTAATATCAATACACCTATATTTGTATATTACATATGTGAGAATTTTCTTATGAATAGAAACAAATAATATCTATCTATAAAAATATTGTAACAATAGGAAAATGATTTGTTAGCAATTATTGAAAACATATTCAAATGGAAAAAATACAGAAATTTGGGGAATCACTTGTGGCCATTTAGTCTTCCATGAACATAATACTTCCAAATTATAGCAGACTGTCTCATTCTCAATTTTCTTAAACCCCATAAGAAACTGGGTTTAATGACAATATTACTGAAAATTAAAAAGCAATTATTAAAACTTAACAGTAATAGATTGTTATTCCATTTTTAGAAAGCTATTTAAATCAATGATAAGAAATTACACTTGCTTCATCTTTTACATAATTTTAAAATAATGGTCACCTTTTATGTTCCTTCAAGAACTTTGTTGTATATTTGGATATTAGGCATTTAGCTGTGTATCTATAAATCAAACATTTAACAATATTTTAATCAAAACAAAATGCTTTTTCTAATCAATTACTTCTGTCATGCAATTGGTCATTTGACAGTCATAAATATTTTATTAGTCATATAATAATTAGTTTGTGAAATAAAGGAATAGATTATGCAACGTGCAATGGCTTATTTTTTAAAAATTGTAAAAGTGGAAATTTTATTCTAGCTTGATGTAGATGGGATGTCACATGGAAGTGAGTCATATTCCAGACTTAGCCATAGTTACCATTGAAACAATATAAAAATAATTTTGAAATAAACTCCAACTCCCCAATTGTTTAAATTTTTATAAGAGATTTTGAGAATGCAAAAGCAAAGACCAAGCTATAATGATGCAACATTTCTGATGGCGCTGGCTCCCCTATCATCAGCCTTGTATTTAAATTATATAATCGAATCCTGACCCCTGAGTGCTCCAGGAAGCCCTTAGAGATGATCAAGAGAAACATACTCATATCATAAATGAGGTACTTGAGAGCATAGGGAGGCAAGGTGTATATAATAAGCTGAATATTTTATATAAAAATTGTGTGCATTTATGCAGTGATGGCAATTTTCCAAATAATAGGTATTCTGATTTATTACTAATAACACAGGACTATAATCTAGTTACCCTAACTGACTGCCCAAGCAGCCTAATCTATCTTACCTTTTGGTTGAAACTCACAAAGAAAACAATGCTTTTAACTTTAAAGCCATGATTGCCTTAAATATCATGAAGACAATTGTGTAAAATGTAATATTATTTTATATAAAACTTGAGGACTTATCTCAACATGAATTTGATATAGAAGACCACAGAATGCAGAGAAGGTATTATAGAAGTGGTTTTGGATTACTGTTGAAAATAATAATATGATGTCAGGAATACACAAAGGAATAGTGTGGTCCAACACTCCAAATGTAAACAGTGCATGCATTTATATCAAATACAAGCATTGTTTCCTAATCAAAGAGCTTTTCAAATTTGACTTTGTTTTTATTTCATTTATTTTTAGTAAAATTTAATGGATTGAGAAACTCAGCCACTAGTGAATGTAATGCTCTAAGAAATGGACTCCAAAATTACACTGATCATGTCATAACCGAAATTGTTCACTTCAAAACTGTTACATTCAAAACAGAACTGCACTTGCTAAGTCCCAGTGCTACCAATAGTAATTTTAGATAACTGTCACTTTAAAAGTATCCATCAACTCTGCCTAAATATACATTATTTTTATATAAAAACCCTGGTATCTTCTTTCAACACATATTTCAAAGAAAGCTGATACAGTGAATAAGCCTTAAAAGCAACTACATTCCCCTGTTATGCCACTGTGAAAGAAAATTGTAGTCATTAGACAAAAAAGTGAATAAAATTGGTTATATGCTACATAGTGACCTTGATACTGATTTTAAAATATTTTTGTATCGTGCATGATACCAAAACAACTACTGTTTCACAACCTAACCTCTTTAAAGAAACTATTTTCCATTTGAAAAAACCATTACACTTGGCAGTTAAAGAGAGAGCTTAATGGCCAGGAACATTTTGGTAGCTGGGATTATAATGGAAGTAGAGACAAGATATTATGGTAATAGGACTGCATACAATTTGAGGCATATGAAATCTTAAATTTATTTTAAGCTTCGTGGAGTTTTGAATAAGTAAGTATGTATATGAAATCTTATTTTCAACTTAGAATATTAGGAGGCATAGTAGAGACAGATAAAATAAAAACTGTGTATTTGTTTAATTAGTCAACATTTTGATTAATGGGTTTTTGATATGTGCTCTTGTTTTCTGTACCTCTGAAATACACTAGAAATCCACCTCTGAAATACACTCAAAATGTATTAGCTAGATTTTCCAACAAAATACTAGGTTTTTGTTGGTGTTGTTAAGATGTTGCCTGTGAGCCTCAGGCAATCTCTAGGTCTTTTTTAGTTCAAGATATTTTAACTGAAAAATTGCCAATTAGTTCCAATTTTGATGATGATATTCGTGATGTGGTCTCTAATGTAATAATTTTTTGGGAAAATTTGGTGACATGTTTCCTCAGGATATAGACAAAGACCAATATACTCAGCATTCTATATCACTAAATGTGACATAGTCTGTCAATGCTAACATATTTAAATAGAAAGTAAAAAACTCAATTCATTTTCATTTGTCTCTGTAATGTCAAATATACAGTCAGGTTCTTGAGTGTGTCTTGGTGTCTGACTAGTTGAACAGCTAGGATATATGTTTGTAATCTGGTGATAACAGTTATTGGCCATATTGATCATACTATAAGAGTAATAGTCATATTAAATTTAAATATCCTCAGGTAAAATATGTCTGGAAAATTGCATTCAGTCATTAGAATTATATTTTAAGGGAGACATTGATACTGGAGTACACCCATGGGACTATGGCCAGTATGATAATGGGATAACTTGAATAACACCTTATAAGAAATGGTAGGGTCACTGAGAAGTTCCAACTGAAAAAGAGAATGGTTACTAAAAAAAAAAAAAGCATAAAAATATTGCACACATTTTCTTGTGGATAATACTCTAGACTGAGTCTATAAGGCCCACAAAAGAACTAAAATCCATGGGCTAATTATTTGGAAATTCAAAAGAGATGGAATTTCCTGAAAATTATAACAGTCTGAAATTAGAATGCTTTCTCATTGTTAGATGTCTTAAAGAGTGGATGAGGCTGGGCACAGTGGCTCATGCTCGTAATCTCAGCACTCTGGGAGGCCAAGGTGGGTGGATCACAATGTCTGGAGTTCAAGATCAGCCTAGCCAACATGATGAAACCCTGTCTCTACTAAAAATACAAAAATTGTCCAGCCACGGTGGGGAGCACCTGTAATACCGGCTACTTGGGAGGCTGAGGCAGGAGAATTGCTTGAACTGAGAGGCAGAGGTTACAGTGAGCCAAGATCACTCCACTGCACTCCAGTCTAGGTGACAGAACAATACTCCATCTCGGGGGGAATTCATGCCCAGAATAAAGAATTTGATGATGAAACCTCTATCTTCTGTGTAATTCTGGTGTTCTGTGAATTTAAAAACTGAAATATTTCCTTGTGATAAACAGTAAAGCTTTCTTTTTTTCCAAATGTTTCAATGTGCCAGATGTCTAAGACAGGAGTTTATTAGGTTGAACTGTATTAAATTGCTAGCTTTGTAGGTCCAAGGTGGTTGAATCACAGTAATTTAATGTGGTTATCTGTGCCCATAGCTCTGTAAGACTATCCTGAAACAGGATAGAACGAGAAGGAAAAAATACTGCTAGTAATCTCCATCGTCTTGGTATTTGCTTTGCTAGTACAGTTGAAACCAAATTCAGGAAATTGTAGGTGATTCATTATTATTAATAATAATAATATTGCCAGGATTTCAAACTCTCTTCACCCTAATTTCTTGTACTGTATTGATCTAATAGAGAAACAAACAATAACCAGCCTGAAAAACAAACAAAAAATTAGGTGAGCTAAAAGTAGAGAAAATTATTGAAAATTGGGGAGTATTTTGGAAGTTAGGCTGTATCTTTATGGTTTCTGATTTTTGCATAATAATAAGCAGGGCATGAGAAATGAATTTATAAGCATTATGATATAAATAATTATATATAAGAAAAAGTGAAGCCAGATAAAAGGAGAAGTGAGTGAAACAAGGTAATGGTAAGTGTTTCGGACATCTGCTCTCAGTCTCAGCTGTCTCTAATTCTTTAAGTGACCCCTTAGCAAGGCATGAAATCTCTCATGACCTGAATTGGCTCTTCTGTAACATGAGCTAGTCGGGCTAATTGAGCTCTAGACACCGTTTGAAATCCAAAATTCTGTCACCGTTTGAAATTATAAAGAAAGCAAAATATAGCATCCCAGTAAATGCAGTAGAATAATAATATTTAACAGGGAAATTGATACTTTATCACAATGAAGTTAAGGGTGAAAAAATGTTTAGAAGCCAAATTATTATGGAAGGGTTTATTCCATGAGAGAAAAGATATATATCATGCCGTGTCTTCCGTCCTCATTTTTTGTATTTCGATTAAATGCATTTCACGGACTTGGTTTGAAGGCCAGTTGGGTCACTTTTTGGCTCTGTTACCCCGGCCAGCGTGGCGACACTTCCGTCATATGTCTGATTGCAGGAACTACTAATAAATGACTTGTGGCACCGTGTGCTCTAACAACCAATCACTGTGGTTGGAAACCCCATTTCCCTTTGGCTCTTCCCAGCCAATGTCTGAACATGGCAGGAATATTAAGGCACATTCATTGTTCTAAGATGTGTGGCTTTTCTGATGGTGAATCTGGCTTAAAAAAAAAATCCCGATGATGTTGGTATTCTTGCCAAAGGCTCCTTGGAACGACATTGGATTTTAAGGTGCTTCCGCACAACCTTCCTTCCTTGCCCGTTTCCTTCAACCATGATCAGAGCTATCTCAAATCTGATAGTCTCCTTCTATTGGCTTTCACCTCCTTAACTGTCACACATATTTTCCTTGATCTCTCTGCAACATATCTAATCTTATCTAGGTATCTACTTCTTGGAGGACTTGGAATAATAAAACTCTTAAATTCTTCATGTTTTATTTAGCTTCGTCATCTGAAAATTGGAGATGATACCTAACTTATTTGGTTCTTATGAGGTTAAATGATATCATCTATGAACATTTAACATATCACTTATATAATGCTAGCATTTACTATTATGCTATAGCCAAATTGGGTAACCCATTAGTCACTGTATTATTTGGTCTCATCACTTGTGTTCAAATTATGCCCCCAACCTATATTGCCCTCTTCATTTATACATACCTATTTACTTCATCTCTTATTAGAATCGTTATTAAAGCCCTCTCTTTCATAGAACTTTCAAAAAGATATATTATTTTCCTCTGTAGAGCTACTATCATACTTAAAATATTTTCTCTTGAGCAGTCATTATGCCTATTCTCGACAGTGTTAAGGGGCCAGTGTCTCTGTTTCAGCCATATTTGTATTTCTGGAAACCTGGCACTCAATAAATGCCAGTTAACTAAAAAATGTAAAATTAAAATGTAACAATTTAAAAACTGTATTTACTGGTAAGCCAGAGATCATAAGTAGAAATTGACCACAAAAAAATGGGAAGTTTTTTGTCAAATTCAACGAGAATACCTTCATAGGTTTGAGGAAGGGTTTGACAAAACAGGATACATCTTTTATATTTGATGTTTAGAAGACAAATTATTGGCTTCTAAACATCAAATGCTAATACTTATAGCAGCATTATTCATAATTGCCCCAAATGGGAAGAAACAAAGATGTTCCTAAATAGTTGAATGTATAAGCAAATGAGGTAATCCACACAGTGGAATAATATTCAGTTATAAGAGGAAATTAGCTATCATGTAAAATTAAGACATGGGGAAACCTTAAATGCATGTAGCCATATGAAAGAAGTAAGCCTGAAAAGGCAAATTACTGTATGATTCTAACTTTATGACATTCTGGAAAGGGCAATACTATTGAGACAGTGAAAAGATCAGTAGTTGCCAGAGATTCAGTGGGAAGGAGAGTGAGATAAAGAGGTTTAGTACAGGGTGTTTTTAGGTGTGTGAAATTATTCTGTGTGATACCAATAAATACTCTGTGGTGTAGATATTGGGCTAAGATATAAGTTTGGTTCTAAAACGAAAAGTTGTATGCATTATATCAATTTTTTTTAAAGAATACAGTTGTCATGTGCATGTTACCTGTGTAACTTAGTAATCATGCATCCTATCTCCCTAGAAGTCCTCACTTGAATATTCTCTGACATTAATAACTAATCTGTATTAGCCTAAATAACAGATAGACTCTATAAACAAAAATATATTTATCCCGGAGTAGGACATTGCAATGAGGATATTTGTGCCATAGTAAACTATATATGTATTTAGGGAGGTAAAGGAAGACAAATGTTTTTAAAGGAAAAAAAATCCTTTAAAATGATTATATAAGTGTTTTGAGAGAATTGTCTTTGGCTGCAAAGATCAATAACAAGGATTGATGCTGAGTACGAAGTCGGACAGGTAATTGAGGGGCAGGAACGCTTGCAAAACTATTTTTAGTGTAAGGTTATCATGGCTTCAGGTGTACAAGTGTGAACAACTTTTCTTCTTGTCTTCATAGCTTTTCTTGGCTCCATTACTCAGGTTTTTTGTTGTTGTTGTTGTTTGTTTTTTGTTTAGCATTAATGACCACATTTTGATTCTGACAACTTTGATATCTGTAAGATAACCTGTGCTGTTCAACTGGATATGTGTCAGATGACCTGTGTTATTAAACTGATGAGAAAGACACGTGGGTCTCAGGATATAATGTCCTTTCCCACGTTGAACCCAGATTGGTGACTCTAATGTTGAGAAATCAACTGACTGCCACTAGCAGGGATTACACAGGAAAGATTCTCTCCTCCCTGAGCCCTGGTATGCTCTGATAAACAGCATATTTAAAAAGCTACAGGATTTATTCACGAGGAGTATATTATGAAGAATCATAGGCACAGGCATATGGTGGTAGACTTCAGATCTGTGGGTATTTGTCTTAAATACTGTAACTTTATTATTTGGATGGATGTAGATTCCTACATTATCAAACATGAAGGAATGAGAATACAAAATGTATTCTATAGCTAAGCCTAAATGACACTGTCTCAGATTATCTATGGCTCTTATCCCCTCCATTAGTGCAAGTAATCGAGTATTTGAATTTGAAAGTGCAAGTTTATCTCATTGTTCCATTATGGGTAATAAAAGTGACCTATGTGAGGATATTAGATTAGTGATTTACTTAGTATTCACCTTATGCTTAGAAGGTGTGAAATTGTTAACTCGTTCAAATTAAGTCATTATCCAGTTATGTAACAAATAGACTTGTGCTTAAAAAGCTTAACTAAGCAGGTGCCGAGAGAAGCAGCTCCATCAAATGCTTCAGGAGACCCTTTCTACTGCTGTTCTTTATTTTTACGTCTCATTAACAACAGTATTAACTATCACATACTGCTTGTATAAGGAAAATTGGGAGAAATTAAGTGTTCTGCATAATCCGCTTAAAATATCCTAAGTACGAGAAAGAATTGCTTGTTTTTTTCTGTTTGTTTCTTTCTTAATAAGCAATAGCCTGATGTCTTTTTGAAACTTCTCATTACTAACAGGTAGACACAAGAGGAAAACTGGTATGTTAGCTTTCTATGGCTTCCATAACAAAGTATCACAAACTGGTTGGCTTAAAAAAACAGACATTTATTTCTCACAGTTCTGGGGGCTGGAAGTGCAAGATCGGAGTGTTGCATGTTTGTATTTTTCTAAGACCTGCTCTCCTGCCTTGCAGATGGCTGCTTTCTCACTGTGCCCTCATACGCTCACGCCCTGGACTGCATGCTGTCTGTGTCCTAATCACCTCTTCTTAGGAAGACACTATGTATATTGAATTAGAACCCACCCTTATTACCTCATTTTACCTTAATTACCTCTTTAAAGGCTCTACTTTTAATAGTCATATTCTGAGTGTTAGGACTGTGGGTCAGGACTTCAACATATAATTTTGGGGGAGACAAAATTCAACCCATAACAACTGAGACAATTTTTTTTCATTACTATAATTTATAATTTTTCTTTATGTGCAAATTCTCCCAAATTTATAAGAAGAGGCTTCCTAGGAGAAGCACCTATGACATTGCTATGTTGCCTCTTTAAATTTTCATAGCTAGTAGATTTTCTGAGTTTCAAAGCGCTCTGTATAGTACATTTAAACTTGGAGGTAATCAAGAAGAGACCAAGTAAGAAAAAAAAGAAGACGATTGATATATGAGAAGAAAAGGAAAACTAGATTCAGAGGTGGGAAAACACATTTCAGAATATCTAAGATATTATAGTCAGTATTTCTCTTCTTTGGCCTCATAAAGAACACTGAGGAAGAATATCACCCAGGAGCTTTATTGCCCAGTTCTGAAAAATGAAAGAGGTAAAGATGGGTAGTTTTTTGTTACTTTTTGAGTCTGGAGTTTCGGGGCGGGGGGTGTTATTAAATTTATTTTCCTTCCTTCCTTCCTTCCTTCCGTCGCTCCCTCCCTTGCTTCCTTTCTCTCTCTCTCTCTCTCTCTCTCTCTCTCTCTCTCTCTCTCTCCTCTCTCTCTCTCCCTCTCTCTCTCTCTCTCTCTCTCTCTCTCTCTCTCTCTCTCTCTCGTCCATTCTTTTGATGGAGTTTCCCTCTTGATGCCCAGTCTGGAGTGCAATGGCACAATCTCAGCTCACTGCAAACTCCACCTCCTGGGTTCAAGCGATTCTCCTGCCTCAGCATCCTGAGTAGATGGGATTACAGGCACCTGCCACCACGCCTGGCTAATTTGTGAATTTTTTTAGTAGAGACGGGGCTTCACCATGTTCGTCAGGCTGGTCTCCGACTCCTGACCTCATGTCATCCCCCTGCCTTGGCCTCCCAAAATGCTGGAATTACAGGTGTGAGCCACCATGCCAAGACTTACTTTTATTCTTTAAGGGGGAACATCTAGTTAGATTCTCAGTTCTATGCTCCTTGGCTCCTACTTATAAGATGGCTCCTATTGATCTTATTTTGTTTGATTTAAAGTTATTATTATTATGTTGTAGTGATTTGTTCAGTTTGAGGATGAAATGTTCCCTTATTGGTCAATGTATTGCAAAGCCGTGAATAAATGTTACTCCAGAGCTATTTTTAAAACTTCCAGGGAAAGATCCTTGGGAACAACAAAACCCCATAGACCTTTATAATGCAGTTAACCCTAAGGTAACCACCTTAAAATAACATATACTTGTAAAGAAATTACAAATAAAGTTTTAATGCACCTTTTGAGAAAGTTAATGAGGTTATGGTAAAGTGTAGATCAACAAAACAACGTCTACACGTGTCTTAGTAAATTATAAAAATAAGATAAAATAAGCTGGGCGCAGTGGCTCATTCCTGTAATTCCAGGTTTTTGGGAGGCCGAGGCGGGTGGATCACGAGGTCAAGATATCAAGACCATCCTGGCCAGCATCACGAAACCTCATCTTTACTAAAAATACAAAAATTAGCTAGGCATTGTGGTGCGCGCCTGTAGTCCCAGCAGCTAATGGGGAGGCTGAGGCAGGAGAATTGTTCGAACCTGGGAGGTGGAGGTTGCGGTGAGCCGAGATCGCGCCACTGCACTCCAGCCTGGCTCCTGGCAATGCAAGACTCTGTCTCAAAATAAATAAGTAAGTAAATAAATAAATAAATAAGAAAAAATAAAAGAAAAGAAAATCAAATGAAGTGCGTTTAGTAGCATTTATAAGTTGTAATTCTACCAATTAACAATTCTTGCATCAAAATACAGCAGGAAAATTTACAATGAATTCTAAGAGAATGTGATGTGAATGTTTTTACTTATATTCCATTCCAATATAATTCACAAGTGATAAGAATTTAGGGTTGAAGTACAAATTTATCACTCAAAAACTCCAAGGCATAGAGGTACCAGGAGGCCAAATATTACTCAAACTTCAATAACAGTAGGCAATATCAAAGGTAATATAGCAAATAATTGTGATCAAGTAATGTTCAGCGTTATTAGAGCAAAAAATCACACAAAAAATCCACATGAAATGTCCTATTTGGTTTCATCTCAAAGTAGGAGGTGACTATGTTTTGTTTGTTTGTTTGTTTGTTTAGAGATTTGGCTGCCATCTCCCTTAACAGATTATAGGTTAAGGTGGATGACAGAGGCAGAAACAGAGAGCCAAAATCGGGGGACGGGAAGGTGGAGGAGAGGCCACTAATGAGGCAAACCAGAGGATTGAGGTCTGAGAGGCAAAATGCCAACAACCAGTGCTCAGCACGTATACCAAGAGCTCTGTTAGTTATAGCTTTTCAGTTAATGTATTGTGTTCCACTCTTATGTTTTATCCATTTTTTTAGCCGGAATACCTCACTCTCCATCCATGGAGTTAACAGGATGTTAACATGTTTGTAAACATGTTTGCACTTGCACAAAACTGAAATTACTACCCTGGGGAAAAGTTCTACATCATATAATAAAAGTGTAGATAATATGAATTGCTATCACTGACCAATATTTACCGTATGCCTGCTTTTCACACTTAAGGATATTTACAACATATGGAGAAGACTTGATTGTTGATATAGAGCAATTCGAAATTCTCATGGCAGAAGAGTATATATATTTATGCATACGTAAAAGTGATAGTTTTATATTTTACAGTTTCATGTTTTACAAGATGTTTAACCTATATGTTACTTCACTTAATTCTCATAAGCCATTAATGACATGGAGATGATAATTATTCCTTTTTTACAGCTGAGGAAATTGAGATTTAGAAATATTAGGAGGTTTGTTTAAACACATCTGATATGTGGCAGATATGAATACTCAAACCAAGGTTCTAACTTCAAATTCTATAAAATCTATACGAAATTATGTTGCTCATTTAATATTTCCATTTATAGACATTTTACCCCAAAATTATAAATGTCTAAGTGTTTTAATTAGAGACTAAGAGTAGCTGACAGAGGTAGCACGTTATGGTGGTTAAATATTAAGTAGAGGGGATCTATAATCAGAGTTCAAGTTCTTAATCCACAATCTACCATCTGTAAAACTTTGAGAGATTTACTAATTTCTGTATAACCCAGGTAAACTACTTGCAAAATAGGGAAAATATATAGTACCTAATCAAGTGACACATTCTGAGAATTAACTGAGATAATTGATGTAGAATTTCAATAAAATTGGTTTAATCTCATCTGCATTGTCTAATATACATAAAGTCATAAGAATATTTCATCATTGCTTTTAAAAGTAGAAACTAAATCAAGTTCCCTTTGCTAACTAGTTTAATATGTTTTAGTTTTTTATGATAGCTTTAAGTTTTCTGAAAATTTACACAGAAAGTAAGTTGCTCAGATAATCCTGCTCCCCTCACATAGTTTCCCTTATTAATAACATCTTGCATTAGTGTGGCATATTAGTTACAACAGATGAGTCAATATTGGTACAATATTATTAGCTAAGGTCCATGGTTACCTTAGGGTTGACTGCATTATAAAGGTCTATGGAGTTTTGACAAATGCACAATGTCACCACCATTTTGGTATGACACAGAATAATCACTGACCTAAAAACTCTCTTTACTTCACCTATTTACCTTCCCTCTATCCCCCTAAACCTCTGGCAACTACTGATCTTTCACTGTCTCAATAGTATTGCCCCCTCCAGAAAGTCATAAAGTTTGAATCATACAGTAATTTGCCTTTTCAGACTTGCTTCTTTCATATGGCTACATGCTGTTAAGGTTTTCCATGTCTCTATTTGACTTGATAGCTAATTTCCTCTTATAACTGAGTATTATTCCACTGTATGGATTACCTCATTTGCTTGTACATTCAACTATTTAGGAACATCTTTGTTTCTTCCCATTTGGGGCAATTATGAAGAAAGCTACTGTAAATATTAACATGTGAGTTTTGTGCGGTCATAAATTTTCAACTCTTCTATGTAAATATCTGCATGTGTGATCACCCAGTTACATAATAAGCCCATGTTTAGCTTTGTAAGAAACAACCAAACTGTCTTAGAAAGTGATCATACAATTTTGCATTCCTAACATCCGTGAATAAGAGCCAGTATTGCTCCACATCTTTCTCAACCTTTAGCCATTTTGAGAAGTGTGTAGTAGTGACTCATTGCTATTTCAATTTGCAATATTCTAATAATTTAAGGTGTTAAGATTACGTTTTTCAAATGCTTATATGCCACCAGTATAGTTTTTTTGGTGAGATGTCTATTCATACCTTTTGTCCATTTTTTAATTGTGTTGTATGTCTTCTTATTGTTGCATTCGAAGTGTTCTTTTTATATTTCATATTTGCATAAATGTCCATTGTAATATAGGTGCACTGCAAATATTTTCTTATAGTCTGTGGCTTGTCTTTTGTCCACTTGACTAGGTAGTATTTATCTTCCCTATTTTGCAAGTAGGTTACCTGGTTTATACAGAAATTAGAAAAAAAAAAAAAAAAGTCACCTCTTACTTTGAGATAAAACCAAATAGGATATTCCATGTGGATGTTTTTTGGTGACATTTTCACTGTAGTAACACTGAACATTACTCGATTAAAATTATTTGCTATGTTATCTTTGATATTGCCTACCATTATTGAAGTCTGAGTAACATTTGGCCTCCTGGTACCTCTATGCCTTGGAGTTTTTGAGTGATAAATTTGCACTTCAACCCTAAATTCTTATCACTTATGAATTACACTGGAATGGAATGTAGGTAAAAATATTCACTTCACTTCCTCTTAGAATTGATTGTAAATTTTCCTGCTGTATTTTGATGCAAGAATTGTTAATTGGGACAATTACAACTTATAAAACATAAAATTGAAATGCTACTAAACACACTTCATTTGATTTTATTTGATTTTTAAATTTTATTTATTTATTTATTTATTTATTTATTTATTTATTTATTTATTTTGAGACAGAGTCTCCTTCTGTCGCCAGACACCAGACTGGAGTGCAGTGGTGCCAATTCTGCTCACTGCAACCTCCGCCTCCCTGGTTTAAGCTAGTCTCCTGCCTCAGCCTCCTGAGTAGCTGAGACTACAGGCACGCGCCACCACTCCCAGCTAAATTTTGTATTTTTAGTAGAGACAGGGTTTCACCATGTTGGCCAGGATGGTCTCAATCTCTTGACCTCGTGATCCATCCACCTCGGCCTCCCAAAGTGCTGGGATTACAGGCATGAGCCACTGCACCCGGCTTATTTGATCTTATGTGTAGACGTTGTTTTGTTAATCTAGATTTTATCATAACCTCATTAGCTTTCTCAAAAGGTGTATGAAAACTTTATTTGTAATTTTTTTACAAGTATGTGTTATTTTGAGGTGCCATCTCCGTTCCTGACAAAATCTGTCTCTAAGGTTATTTTTATGTCTTTTTATAGATGTCTTTTCTTCTTCAGTTTTGCTTTTTTACCTTTGTAATGCTTTCTCAATTTATATTTTCAGTTTAACTATGTGGTTTGTAATTAATGATGAAAAGAGTATAATGGATTTTTAAAAGTCCACTAGATAACCATACTATATGCTCTTATTTTACTCTGTATATTCTGTTGAAGCATCCTGTGGATTATTAGGGTACATGGTATGCACCTGTTGTTATCAACAATCTATATCAGGCTCTGTTGCTACCCTGTTATTAACCGCTGGAGCCCTGGCTGGCCTAGGAAAGGCTCTGTTGTGCCGCCTTACAATTTTTTTCCTGGATGAATGATGTTATTCTCAGGACACTGTGAGACAGACCAAAAAGCACTTCTCATACTTCTCACAGTTGCTCAAACTAATCATCCATCCATTCATTCACTATCTCCCTTCTGATTCGCCTACTAGTCCCTTCCACAAGGGATAAAAACCTCCCTCCCTCAGGCATTCATATATAAATAAATATATAGATATATATATTTACATATATATCTAGAATTATATATATATATATATATAATGGGATTATTAATCTTTCCCACTTTTGCATAATAGCAACTCTTGAATTGTAACTGGGAGAAGGATTAAGATGACCATTCTAGCTATAACTAACTACACAAAATGAGAAGAATAATTGAGATAAGCCTTCTTTGCTAGAGAGTTAACTTGGCATCAAAGTTATACTTGATATGATTTCACTTGTATATTTTAACCCTTTGTTTTTAAAGAACAGAAAGGCTTGAAATTAATTGCAAGGGATCAAATAACAGGATCTTTAATAATCAATGTAGTTATTTGAAAAGCAATTAATGTAATATAATTAATTGCCATTTTCTCTCTTAAAATTGAGTTTAAATGTTTTTATTATTTTTTTTGTAAAGTACTTTGGATTCTAGTATCAGTCATATTATTTACTACTTTTTTAAATTAAAAACAAGAAATAATAATAACACTTGATAGGACTAATCATATCTACTTGATAGCCAGAATTAACAGCATCAGTGCTTATAAAAATCTTTTCATCTAGTTTGGTACATCATGTTGAAAAACTATGGCTATTTTTCTTTAAAAACTGCAAATTTTCATTGGCAAAGAAATGTTTACTTTTATATTGTTTTAATTTCTAAAGGAGAGGAAATCCTGGAATTCTCTTTAAGAACATATCAATGTGCCGTATTTACATTCAATAAAGGAATGGTATACTACTTTTAATGAGTACATATTAAACTAATAATTTCTGTAGCTTATTTTTCACTTCTTATTTCAACTTTTCTATTTTTCACTACAAATCATTGTCATCATTCTGATGCTTGTTTATGACATTAAAAAAAAAATTGCATTGAAAAAATTCTGGAAAGCAAACTGTTTGGTCTCAGACCACTGAAGGAGAGCAACTTCTGCTGGTTCAGCTCCCAGAGGTTAGAAAAGTGAAAATATATTTTCCCTTGGGATAATCTGTCTTTTCTTTGAGCTCTTTCAGTATAGGGAAGGGCCCAAAGGGAAAAGTCAACTAGCCAGGTCAACAGCTTAGATGACAGTGAGCAAATGTTTGACTAGAATTTTGTTTTAATGAAATAATTCAATAGAATATTGTCCGGTGTAATGTGCTTGGAATGTTAAGATACTTTGTTCAGGTAGCTAAGTGATTATTTACTGACAGACTAAGTTACATAGGAAATAAATACCTTCCTAAAATCTTAGTTATGTAAAATTCCCAAATGAAGTGTGATATAAATATACATATCAAAGTATGAAGCAATAGGAAAAGGCTCTTTTAAGTCAAGATGCTCCTGTGTAAAAAAAAAATATATATATATATATATATATATATATATATAATATATATATATATATTTTTTTCTTTTTTTTAGATTCAAGGGAAACAAACTAACCATAATCTTTTCTCTCTTTCTCTTTCCTTTATAGGTGAGTAACTGAAGGTTAAAACCAGAATTCCTGGATATGAAGTATTATATGCTTTTTTATTAGTGTCCTGTGGGTAAGTAAAAAAAAAAAAAAAAAAAAAAAGCTTTGGCACGAGATTGAATGCGGAATCATGCATAGTTATGAATAAATAAGACGTGGCACTTTTCACTTGATGTCATGATCAAATATTTAGAAGCTACTCAATGTTAGAAACAAGTATTGAGAAGGAATTATTTTCTAATTCTTAGTTTTTGTAATTGTGTTATTTAGAACTAGCACATAAGCAAATTAGAGTGCTTCACAGTTAAATGCCAATATCTTTTGGCAAAGCTATTGCCAGTGGATATATTTTAGATGGCAGAATGTATGAAAAACAAATGGAGACGCGATTTCAGCTAATTCAAGTATTTTACTAACACTAAAGAGCTATAAAATTGTAAAAAATAAAATTATGTTAAAACTGAGAAGGAAAAACTGCTTTACTGATTTAAGAAATGACTTTAGAACCTGGATTTTTAAACATGGATATATGACGGACTTCATTTTTTAGCTAATTTAGTACTAAAGCTACATCAAATAAAGAGACTAAACTGTATCTTAAGATTTTATTTAAGAAATTAAGAGAAAATGCATGAACCATCCTGTTTTTAAAATTATAGTAGAAAAGATTTTATAAATGTTTTAAAAAGAAGTTTTGTAGAATTATAAGAAAATTGTTTCCTTTTGTCAGTCAATATTTTAAAATAAATGCTGAAATGCCCAACATACTGAAAGTATTTTAAATAACTGACTCTTCAAAAATTATCTTATAAGAGAAAACACCTCTTAAACTGAAAATGTCAGGAAGGTCTTTATTAAATATTAATTGTATTCATTGAGTTTATCAGTGCACATTGAAATTTATGAGCTGGAAATATTCTTTAAATATTAAATTATTAATTTCCATAAGATTTGATTATGGTATTAATAAATTATAATATTTAAACATGTATCCCAGGGAAATTATCTTTACAGTAAGAATGAAGGAGATTTCTAATGTAATCACATGATATCATTATATAAGAGATTTTTTCTTTCTTTGGCTTCCTTTGATTTATTATCATTCATAAAATCTGCTATTGACTTTGTTACCAAATATAAGTGTAATGTACTGATAAATATTTTAGATGAAATTTTAATAACTTATGTTTTTGCTTTATTTGTTTATACTATTATATATAAAAGCAGATTGATGTGAAATAGGTATTTTTCTCTAGCTTTACATTTATAGCATAATGCTTTTATGGCCTGATAAATTGTTTTTAGCATAAAAAGAACTATTTCTTGAAATCATCTATTTATGATATTTATTGATTTTATTTTATAAAATTTATTTATTTATTTATTTATTTATTTATTTATTTAATTTCATTTTTGAGACAGAGTTTCCCTCTTGTTGCCCAGGCTGGAGTGCAATGGTGAGATCTCGGCTCACCGCAACCTCCGCCTCCTGGGTTCAGGCAATTCTCCTGCCTCAGCTTCCCGAGTAGCTGGGATTACAGGCACACGCCACCACGCCCAGCTAATGTTTTGTATTTTTAGTAGAGACAGGGTTTCACCATGTTGACCAGGATGGTCTCGATCTCTTGACCTAGTGATCCACCCGCCTTGGCCTCCCAAAGTGCTGGGATTACAGGCGTGAGCCACCGCGCCCGGCCCATGAAATTTATTTTTAAAGGTCACACATATTACTTTTAAGAAAATGAATGTTAGTGCTATCATATATCAACTTTAGTCATAATGTTTATTGCTCATAAAATATTTAATTAGGCCGACATCAATAACATATTCAATCATAATATATTGTCAGACTAGGTTAATAGCTTCTATTTTGGAGGTGAAAACATGACAAAATGAATGGTGTGGGTATAGGTCCAAACAGGGAGCTCAACTCTAAGTGTGGTATTGTAATCTCAGCGGGGCAAAGCCATCAGATTATTTCCTCTGAGACTAAGCTGTTTTAAAATCCTGTTTATATTCTCAGTTTGGTAAGACACCTAAAGGTAAGGGAGGATTTTCTTGGGTGATAGGTACACCTATTAGTTTGTAGTTTTTTGTCATCTTAAGTTTTTCTTTAACATTTTTTTTATTTTTAATTATTATGGAGACATAATAGTTGTACATATCTTTGGGGTACATGCAATATTTTGATACAGGCATATAATACATGATAATCAAATCAGGATAACTGGCATATTCATTACCTCAAGCATTTATCAGTAACATTACCAGAATATTTATTAAGAAATATTTGGGGGTTTCAAAACAGATGATATGGCATGACTTTTGATCACATAGAAAAGTAAACTAAGTGTTGGAATTGACCCTTTTATCATTTGAGATTGAGTTCCTGGGCATTCAGGTATTTAATTATAAATGTAATAGACTCACCCTACTCCTGAGATTGACAGAAAAGCAGCAATAAAATTTTATTAAGCACCATAAACCTAAGAGTATGACCTCTGTGCAACATGCACAAAAGTCTATTGCTTGAAAAACAGGAGAATATTGAAAAACATTTTAGCCTAGATGATGATAGAACATTCATTGTAGAAAAAATACATGATAAGACATTAGTATCAGAACACATTCTGGCTTTAGAAAAAGAAATAGTCTGGGGGAAAGGAATTACCTTCAAGGTACATGTTTAAAAAAAAAACACGAAACTTGAAATTGAGTAATCAGGATAATTCAGATTTCTAAATAACTTTTCATTCGGTGCTTTAGAACTGTGAATCAAAATGTCCTTGGCTTGTGAGATGCACTCTTAGGATAATAGTAACCAGTTAAATGCTTTTTATTATTTAATAATGGAAAAAATAGTTTAAATGTTCAGTTGTTCAACAAAACATAATAGATAAAATGATGTAGGTTAATTACATCACTAAGCTTAGTCAACATATTAATTCTTCGGTAGGAATAAGTTATCATAAATCCTTTACTTACGTATTTATTCATTTATATATGTATATTTTAATCTACATGTATTTCAAATGTTGAATCAAACAAATAATAGTCTCATCTCTTTCAAGTAGATCATTTACTTCATGAAAATTGTGTACTTTGGGAAAATTTTATTCTGTTAAGGAGAAGGTATAGGAATCCACTTATGCAGAGGTAAAATAAAAAATTTTCTGAAAAATACTCACAGTTCAGTCTCCCTTTCTAGCGCTCTCTTCTGAGAGTCTTTTGGAGGGTGATTCAGCTGATATTAATAGAGTAGTTGCATACTCCACATGATTCCTTTAGTCAAAACATCCTGTTTCTTATGTAATTAAGGAATCAGAGGTTTGATTCTGGTATTTTTCAAATATAAAATTTGAGAATCAGAGAGCCTTTATATAAGTTTTTAAGTGTTATCATAAAGTACTATGAACTTTTCTGGTATAAAACTTTTCTACCTAGACTCTATGAGTATCTAGATAAAAACGCATTACGGAAAATCAATTCAACACCATTTATTTTCTCTTTTTGTAGTAAGTTTAATGTGTTTAGTTTTATTTTAAATGTAGAGGAAAACACATTTTTTGAAGTAGTGAGAAAAACAGTATTGCCATATAAACCCACTTTGTAAAAAGCTTGATTTTATTCTGAAAATGATGGCCTGCATTTTTTAAAAATAACGTCATGAAATTCACATTTCACCTTTACAGAAAAATGTGTCTTTATTGCTTTAAGTCTACTGGCCATATGTAATCATATATCTTTGTATTTTAGAAATTTAATTAAATAATCTAATTTTAAAACGTTGGCCAAATTTTTAAAATGGTTAAAATTCACTCGAGACTGCTTGATATTGGCTTTCTAATGCTCTGAAGAAGTAATTAATTTGTTTTTTACCTCATCGATGTCTGGGTTTTAATACTCTCTTGCCATCATAAATATATTGGTAAGAGCTTACATTACATAATACAAGATCTCAGGTCTGACAATTCAAATTAATGTTGTTTTTCATTTAAAAATAATTGTATAAACTGATACTCAATGTTACTCCAAATCTCATGTAGTTAGTTTATTCTTTCTGTTTCGGTTACGGATTTAATTAATTACAACTCTTGTTTGAAAGGCCTAAAATCACAGCACATCAATTTTTGTTGCTTTTTTTCAAAACAGGGTCATAATATTTACTCAAAACTATATTTTAAATGGATAAAATAACTCACATATTGTTGTATTAAGATCTCAATAAAATAAGTAAAATTAAAATCACTTTAGTTCTGAGGTCACATAAAAAAAAAATGTACCTATTCAAGAAAGAATAGATGTGCACCATCCCACAAATTCCAAATGAGAATGTTATTAAAGAAACATTTGAAAAGAAAGAAAATTGGATTAAATGGAAAGTTCTCATTTTATATTTTCTTTTTGTTACAGAACGTATTATTTCTACCGTATTTTGATAGCATTGTTTACATTTGATTTTAATTAATTGTTAAATATCCCTGAATGTTTTGTTTAATGAATGATATTTTCTAGCATTCTAAGTATAGTTTAATGAAAACCAGTAGGTGTCATATATCTTTTTAGCCTGATGTATCTTGTTCTTATAAAAATTTATAGAACTGTTATTAGGGAAGTAAGATAATATGATACACTACTTATCACTTAGGTATGTGCCCAACTGATTATAGGGTCATTTCCAAAGAACTATCATTCATATATTAATCTTGTCAAGTGGTACTTCTTTATTACTAAAAGCACTAATTACTTGCCTGAAAGTAATAGTACTTTGCATTTGTAAAGTACTTTATGCTCTTCAAAGTGATTTTGCATGCATTATCTCATTTGGTCTTGAAAGAGAGAGAGTGCTCATTAAGTGGTCCAGATGGAGTGGGGGTAACAGAGTGTTCAGCCATAACTAATGTCCCCTCAAACCAAGGTGAATACATAACTGTGACAGTACTGTCTATAATAGAGGAGGAAAAAATCAGCATCCCTAACTTTGTTAGAATAAAAATTTGGGGAGTATGTAGACTATCTTCTTTATGAACTTTTCATAATTCTTTATCCCAGGTTAGTTATTGTCAGGACAAAATTCAGACAATTATTTCTACGATTTAGGATCCAGTATTATTCTTTGTTGTTGTGATATAAATATTTAATGTGCAAATATTTATATGAAAATAATTATGAAATTTATTATTGAAATCTCAACCTTCTTGTGTAGCTGAAACCCAAATATTTATAGAAAAATGCTGTAAAACCTGAATATTTTCAAAGTTTAAAAGTCAATTTTAGAGTATTTTCTACACACGAGATTGTAGTCTCAGTCCTTTATGTTGCTAAGAAAAACTCTCCTACTATAAATATGGATTTTATTTTAAATATGTATAAAAGTCATTTTATCTGTGCAAATACTGGGTATGTGGTTAATCATGCTGATCACTTTTTCGGTCTCTAGTTTATTATAAGAAATAGCATAGCAAAAAATTTCAACAACATGCAAGGGCTGTGTACTTGACTGAAGGATAATGTTTCTCTTGGGTCCTTTTGAATAAAACCTCAGCCAAAAACCTTGCACAGTAAAAGATTTTAAAATAGTCATCAATTGAACATCCTCAGACTCAACTTGTTTAAACCAAATATGCAAATCTTTCTATTTATATGTATTTGAGAACTTCAGATTAAATAACGTTAGATAGTGCTTGTAAAGTTTTATTTCAATTTTCTCTTACTGACCTTGCAAAATAGAAAAGTGATGTGAAAAAGCAGTTTCTGTAGCAGTGCTGTTGGTATGTTTATAACAATTTAACTATTATTTTTCATTAGCCATCATTTCCCATTTCCAATCTGTGATTTAGGGCAATAGCGTAAGTATAAATCTTCAGACACAATTCAGTTTCTTTCCACTGAAGGCTGCTATCCGAAAGTAACTCCTTTATGGAACCCCAGGGATATCAAGAGGTTTCTGAAGTCATTGATACTATTGTATTTATTTGTTGAATAAGTCCTTCACTCCTACCCTCACCAGCATCCTACTATCAAGCCATTCATTTACTATAATCTGTAGAAGAAATATTATTGGGCTTTGATTCTTCTTCTTCTTTTTTTTTTTTTTTTTTTTTTTTTTTTTTTTTTTTTTTTTTTTTTTTTTTTTGAGACGGAGTTTCGCTCTTGTTACCCAGGCTGGAGCGCAATGGCGCGATCTCGGCTCACCGCAACCTCCGCCTCCTGGGTTCAGGCAATTCTCCTGCCTCAGCCTCCTGAGTAGCTGGGATTACAGGCATGTGCCACCATGCCCAGCTAATTTTTTGTATTTTTAGTAGAGATGGGGTTTCGCCATGTTGACCAGGATGGTCTGGATCTCTTGACCTCGTGATCCACCTGCCTCGGCCTCCCAAAATGCTGGGATTACAGGCTTGAGCCACCACGCCTGGCGGGCTTTGGTTATTCTTTACAAATCTACCAAGAGATAGAATTTGGGAAATGGTGGAAAATAACAAATACTTTTATTTTTTTTTTCCACAAAGAAAATGTATTGCATATATCTGTATTATTTTATCTATTTTGAAAAAGACTAAACTGATACCTGCAATACAGGATTACTCTCAGGTCATGTAATAGACATTTCCGCATGATTATTCCCAATCAGGAGTCTAGCCAGGAAAACCAGACAATCCTGTATGTAACCATGGGAATCCAGGCAACAAAAACAAAGTTGCCATGTGAACCGTCAAAGGAAAAAATACCCCCGTATGATTTTCGTAAGTCTGGATCAGTGCTCTGTGGATTCAAGAACATACAATAAATCTGAAACTGTTGGAGAGACTCAAGTGTCAACTAAAGGAGAATTTAGCCTGAGGCTTTCCTCTCAGTCTAGCAGCCTTACACACGTATACACCCCCATAGGTAGTCTCCTGTGGAATTGATCATTTGATCAACACTTAAAGGAATGGCTCTTTTCTATCAGTCATTTCTCTCTCTTATTTCTACTTTCCTTTCTCAAATGTGATGGTACAGAAAGATGACTATAAATGCATTAGCTATACTATCAAGTTACTACCACAAGCCAAGTAGTGTGCTGCGTGCTTTGATGGTATTTATATTTGGCCTCCCAGGAGTCACATAAGGCAGATGTTAATAACTTACGTAGGAATAATAGCGGCTCATAGTGATTAATCAAATGCCAAAATTCACCTAGCTAGTCAGTGGTAACTAGAGAACTAAACTCCATATTTTTCTCATCCCAAAGTTTACGTTTCCTCCCATATTTGCAGTAAACAACTTAGAAGCTAAAATTATTACATGTTAATGTAAATAATTTGGTTAGTTTCTGTGTGTTTGTATTTTAAACAGTTACTTTTAAAATTATTCATATGTTTTCATTGGTACTGAGGTACATTGAATAAAATTAATAATACCAATGACACAAGTTAAAATAAGGATCATTTAGCACTTCTTATTTGATATGAAGAAAGATCCCAGGAGAATTGAAAAATATAAATTTGTCTCATTCCAGGAAGAGTCTCTTTAATAATTCAGAGTTGGGAAGCAGTTAACCAGATTTCTAGTACATAGACTTCAAAAGCAATTATAGTGATTAAGCAGGCTAGAAAACTGATGAAGTCAGAACAAATTGTGAAGAATATACAAGTCTTCAGTTCTTTATTCTCAGTGGGTAAGAAACTCAGGAAAAATAACTTTCTACCAAATCACTTCCACTTTAAATTACTTGAGTTCTTGAATTTGTTTGCTATGTATATTTTGTTGGTGTTTGTCTGAGAGATTTCTAAATTGCTACAAGTTTTTTTTTTTTTTTTTGGAGTTGTATTGATATAGTATTTTATACTTGTAATGATTTTTTACTTCTATAATTTCACTTTTTAATCTCTATATGATATATTGATATTTAATCAGATCTGACTTTTATTACCTAATACAATGAAATTAGCTTTAAATGGTTAAGATAAGAATGAAGGCCAGGCGCGGTGGCTCAAGCCTGTAATCCCAGCACTTTGGGAGGCCGAGGCGGGTGGATCACGAGGTTGAGAGATCGAGACCATCCTGGTCAACATGGTGAAACCCCGTCTCTACTAAAAATACAAAAACTAGCTGGGCGTGGTGGCACATGCCTGTAATCCCAGCTCAGGAGGCTGAGGCAGGAGAATTGCCTGAACCCAGGAGGCGGAGGTTGCAGTGAGCCGAGACCGCGCCATTGCACTCCAGCCTGGGTAACAAGAGCGAAACTCCATCTCAAAAAAAAAAAAAAAAAAAAAAAAAGAATGAAAATTAGGAGCTCATTTTTACAGTTGGCATTCCATATGATACTAAATAAGACAAAATAAATGTCATGTCTAAAAACACAACTAACTTAAATCATACTCTGAAAGGGCATAGTGTAGAGAGATAAAAGCACTAAACTGTATTAAGTTCGCTGTAATTCACATGAACACAAAATACTGAAATGCAAGTGTGGTGTTATGTTAACTTTTCCTAGATTTCCCTGGAGTTAAACAAAATGTTTACTTTAACATTAGTGATGAAGAATTAAATTGCTGAGAGTATGAGGAAAGATACAGGAAAGATAATTTTTTTTCTGTTTTCAGAGAGAAAGCAGCATAAATGTAGTTTTAAGGCATTTTGACTAAGAGAAGCAGACTATAATTTACAGCAGACTTTGGGAGTCTCAGAGGTTGTTCTTGTACACAACAAGTATTTGGAATTATAAAGTATTGCAAAAGTATTTGTCTTTCCATAAAGACATTTAAATATCCAAAATGATACTTATACTTGAGGTAAAGGTATATTACCATATTGATTAATAATCCCAACTTTATAATACAATTCCCTAATTATTTAGGACCTAATAACTGACTTGGAATACTATGAATTATGTTTGTTTTTGTTCTTCACTTTGCTTTTGACAAAGTCACATTTCTGGAATGTTTGCTGATGCTGATTTAGCCACTTTATTGTCTTCCTGTATCATGATAGGTAATTGAAAATGAATGGAAATGTATTCCTAATTAATTTAAATTCAATAAATACTTGCCAGGCATGTATTATAATATAAAACTGTACTGGGTACAACAGAGATGTTAGTTCAGTGTCTTATGTAAAACAGATATAAGATTATTGAATATACATGAATAATTTAGCATTGGTTTTATTCATTAGAATTATTAAATTCAACCAAAAATTCATATCCACATAATACAAAAATTCATCATCTTCCTTCAGCATTTAAAAAATCTTCACTCAGATTGTTCAACATATTCTTTACCTACTACTTGTTTATGGATTGCATTATTTTTCTCAGCCAAAAAAACCCTAAAATGTAATGTGAAATGGTATTTAAAATATTTGGTATTAATTATAACTTTATGTTTGAATCAAATAAAAATAAAACTGCGTTTCACGCAGCACAACTGCTTTTTGAATTTTCTCTCATATACCTTTATAAACTTACGTGCCACTCACATTCGTATTTATTTATTTATTTATTTACTTATTTATTTGTTTTTAGGCAGAGTCTCACTCTGTAGCACTGGCTGGCATGAAGTGGCATGATTTCCACTCACTGCAACCCACATTTCCTGGTTTCAAGCAATTCTCATGCCTCAGCCTTACCAGTTGTGTTTTTGGTAAAGACAGAGTTTAGCCATGTTGCTCGGCTGGTCTTGAACTCTTGAGATCAGGCAATCCACCAGCCTTGGCTTCCCAAAATGCTAGGATTACAAGTCTGAGGAACTGTACCTGGCCCACATATATATTTATTAATTTAACAAATATATATTTATTACTTGAATGGTCATTAACTGCCTCCTATGAGCATGTCATTGTGATAGTTTGTGCTTTGTATACTCACAAACATACAAATAAGGGTGACAGGAAAAAAAAATCAAAAAGGGTATTAATGATATAACAGAAGGAATCCTCTGAGTAAGATTGCTTATAGTCTATAACCAAAATATTTCATAAAAACTTGGTCCCTTTGACTAAATAAATAAATAAATACATCTGATGCCATTCTGGTGTACTTCATAAACCAGCCTTCTCATCCATGATGTTCATTATTTTCATAATGAAGGTCAAAGCTACTCTGGATAAATGAACAATAAAAATTAGGCAATCTGATTTTTGAGCAGAAGATATAGTAGTTAATAAAATATAGGGAAAATGTTATCAACTGTAGAAAAATTGTTTAGCTTCAAGAAAAATTTTTTGTTGTGCCTATTTAATCTTTGCTACTCCTTATACTATGTTGTGTATATACTATATTGTGAGACAAAATAAGGTGTTGTTAACAAACTGTTTTTCTTTTTTCTTTTCTTTCTTTTTTTTTCTTTTTTTTTTTTTTTTGAGACAGAGTTTCGCTCTTGTTACCCAGGCTGGAGTGCAATGGCACGATCTCGGCTCACCGCAACCTCCGCCTCCTGGGTTCAGGCAATTCTCCTGCCTCAGCCTCCTGAGTAACCGGGATTACAGGCACGTGCCACCATGCCCAGCTAATTTTTTGTATTTTTAGTAGAGACGGGGTTTCACCGTGTTGACCAGGATGATCTCGATCTCTTGACCTCGTGATCCACCCGCCTCGGCCTCCCAAAGTGCTGGGATTAGAGGCTTGAGCCACGGCCCCTGGCAACAAACTGTTTTTCTATTTGATTGTAACTTAATATTTTCATTTGTAGTTTAATTAGTTCAAATGTCTTCTGCCTCAAACATGCGGGCAGCTCTTGATGTGACTTGTATTTAGACCAGGTACAGAATTTTTACCAAAAAATGCAATATGACAACATTGTTAATTTAAAAGAATCTACAAAATTTGGATTTATTATTTGGTATATTTTTTTAAAAATCTCAATTATTAGTCTCTGTAGGTTTACAAAGAGACAATTGAAAATTATCAATGGATTAAACAGACATTATTCATTAAGATATTCAGTGTTATTAACTTTAATTCTCAGTCAGTTTGCTTTCCAATGGAGCAGGAGAGTTAACTTGAAAAGAAACAGCCTCTGTAAAAGATAACCGTTTAATTCCTAATGAACTCTACAATGAACATATTGACAATCATATAAAACAAGATAAATTAAATCAATTTACTGTATCTGGACATTTTAAATTCATCAGTGTTTTGTTAATAGTGTAGGCCATTATTTCAGTTTCTAAATTTCAAACATGGGTTACATATTACAGTATATTTTAATTAACCATATTTACCTCTTCTTTTGATTTATTAACATTAAGGAATGCTGTAGTCATTCTTTTTCATTATTTCTTCTTTCTTTCTTTCTTTTTCTTTTTTTTTTTTTGAGGTGGAGTTTTGCTTTTTTTGCTCAGGCTGGAGCGCAGTGGCAGGATCTCGGCTCACCGCAAACTCCACCTCCCAGGTTCAAGCAATTCTCCTGCCTCAGCCTCCCGAGCAGCTGTGATTACAGGTGTGCACTACCACACCCAGCTGTTTTTGTATTTTTAGTAGAGACAGAGTTTCTCCATATTGATCAGGCTGATCTTAAACTCCCATCCTCAGGTGATCCACCCGCCTCAGCCTCCCGAAGTGCTGGGATTGCAAGTGTGAGCCACTGCGCCTGGCTTGGTCATTCTTGAATAAATTGCTGAGTAATATATTTTCAGTAACATGACAGAAGCCACCAATAGTACAAACTGCCTCTTGTCCTTAAAAGTCAATAGTAAATGGAAACTATTTGGATTTTCAGAAACTCTTAATCAATACACATAAGTATCAAATTGCAAAAAAGTATCTTATGTTTACATAGCTACACTATACTTAAGATGTACTGATTGGTTTACTTCACCCATCATATAATAAGCATCCAGAAAATATCTATTAATATGTTATTGAGGAAACAAGGAAATATTATATTTTTCTGTATAAATCAAATTAAAATATTTGTGTTCTTCAAAGACACTTAAACATGAATATAAAAACCTGTGAATGATAATATTAGACAATAATACACAATTACACAAATTGAGCAAATGTATATTAGTTATATTAAGTAGATCATATGAATTGTGAATAATTAACAATTTTTAAACTACAAAACCAATATTTCAAGATAAGTCAAATGTAATGTAGTCAGTGAATTGAATTTTATTTATTTATAAAAATAAATTAATTGATTCATATAAGTTTAATACATGCTACTAGTTATATATCCTTGGTATCTAAAGGCTAAGTTAAATACAAATGATAATGCTAAGATGATATTATTGATCACAATCCAAGATGTCTGTTTCTATAGATGAATAATAGTACTGGTATACAATACTAGCTAATGGAATCATAGATAATTCTTATTTATGAATATTTCTACATTTAGTCATTACATAGAAAGATGTTTATTAAATATATTGAGTTCATCCAAATAAATAAAATAGATTACATAGAGATAAATTCCCTCTGTTATGTGAGATCTGAGGTGTGGTGAGATTCTTAAGTTGCTGTTTTCAGTCCAAAGGGCTACTATAAAGTTCCAGTTTAATTGTACAAATAAAAACACTTTGTTTTGGTATTTTCCAATTTTTTATGATTGAAGTTTCAGCATTTAATTCTTTCTTTTAAGAATTTATTTTGGTCTATAATAAAGTTTTAAATTGAGTTAAGTTTTAAATTGAATTGTTTTCAGTTTTTCTCTCCAAATTAAACAATAACTCTTATTGAATATGCATTTTTCTATTTACAAAATATAAGTGTCAGCTATTTTATACTTGACTGCCTTTCAGTAAAAATAGTAATTAAAAATTTTAATTTGTTAAAGATGTCCAAACGTTTAAATTTTCTAAAACTTTCTTCCTTTTAAGCCATTGTCTTTTCACTGGCAGAAGACCCAAATTATTATGACATATTCTGTTGTCTCCAGATCGAAGTAGGAAATTACAGAGACTAAAATGTTACTGAAAGAGACGAAGTTATTTTGATTTAATTATGTCACATGGACAAGGAACCATGTAGACAAAAAAGAGATTTCAATCAACTATTTTATCAATATCATGAACTTGTTTTTTCTCATGAAGTGAGATAGGATTACTCTTTTTTTTTTCACATATAAAGATATACATGTTTTATTACAACCCTGAAGAGTAATAAGTTGTATGATACATGTAGTAATGATTACTCTTAAACTCCTAAGCTGAATTGAAAATGTAACCAAAACAAAATGAATTGAAAAAAATTTTTGAAGAGCCTTAAAGATAAAACTCAGGATTATCACAGATATTGTAACATGTGAATTTTCATTATCTTTCTTTTGGTCATTGCTCATTGCAGAAATGTGAAAACAAAACCAGTTGCAGATCTGTATCTTTACAGTGAGTATAGATAGAGAGTATAGAGATCACCCTATCATTGGCATCTTTTTCTACTCAGGCAGAGAAACCATATTTTACATAACAGCACTTTGACTCACGATGTGTTTTTAAATGCTTCTCAGTCTTACACAGAAAGCACGCAAAGTCTAAAATAAATTGTGAAAGACCTTGACGGGGGCTCTTTAAAAAATGATTCTGTAAATGCAGAGTTGGAAGGATTATCTGGTCAACATGAATGGCATTCTCATTTCTTGGTAATTTATACATTTTTCTCATAATGGTCAATATCTCCCACCACTGAGCCAGGAATTTGCTTTTTGAATTCCCTTGCCACAAGGCCAGCATGTTCCTTCAACTATTATAAGATCTTAGGAGGAGAATAACCACAATCAGCTCGTAATGAAAGAAGTAAGCCAGTGTTACTCTGACCATGGTTCTCAGCATCTCTTTGTTTTTGCTCTTCTGATCCACTAAAGAAAGTGATACAATGTATCATAAATGCTAGGAACCAATTCCAATTGCTTAGGTTAAGAAATGGCACCAACTACTTTGAATATACTCAAGGAAAAGAGGAATTTTGGAGGTTATAATTAAAATCCCCAAAGCTCAAAATGATGATATGACACCAACAGGTTATTTTGCAACAATGAAGAAAAAAATAATGAACAAGTGAGAATGAGCTGGGTGTGAGAGTATACTTAATTATTGGATAAGTCATATATTCTAGAGTTTGCAGGCATGATGTTTTAATTGTAAGCAGAGATTTTAAAAAGTGATAATTAAGATCATTAAAAACTTATTGTATAACTAAGGCACTAATGACTTTGATCATAATATGTAACACCTGCATGGTGCATACTACATATAAGATTATTCTTAGTATTTTGTGGGCCCTACTTTATTCAGTCCTCATATGCACTGAGGTAGTGTTATTATTAGTCTCATCTTTTACTTGGGGAGCAGTGAAGAAATTAGTTAAACGTTATTTAATCTCAAGGAATCTGACTCTAGAACCCATTTTTCTCCATGTCTGTAATTGAGCTAATTTTACCGTTTTAGTAAAGAACTCACCTGCTGTCAGCATCATCAGCTGTAATATTTGCCCTTTACGCTCAACTGTGGTCAGTAGTTCTTGAATCGGACTGCCAACAAAAACAAAACTTGTTACCTGATTTAACACCATCATCATTATGTAAAAATTCTATTCAGCTTGGGAAAACATAACTTTTCAAAGTGTATGAGATTTTATGCAAGCCCATATGTTAAGAAAGTAAGTTTTATCTTTTTACCTAATACAATAAAAAATTTCAGTTCTACTAAAGATTACAGTAAGTCTTCACAGCAAAAATAAACACACAAAAAAACAAAATAAACCAAAACAAATATTCTCTAAGTAATGCGAGTCTAAATGTGAAAGTTTACATGCTAACATTCAAACTTTCTGATCCTTAGGTATTACTAACAGAATATTTAGTTTTCACTTAGCACAGCAATATGTAACTGCATTCTCCTCTATCAATAGATACACAATAGATGCATGATTGCAGAGGAAAAATGTGCAAATGTATGCATACATATTTCTGTCTTTAAAATCAAAGTTATTATTGTGTGATTACGATCAGGCTTTGGGAAATCAAGTTAAATATTCCACTCACTCAGACTTCCATTTCTAGTAAAATCCTATAGCTTAGCTCCTTGGTGGTCACTCTCTTTTTCCCTAGTATTGTCTAGTCCTTTGG